>NW_027138214.1:323379-646758 GCF_035084215.1 Heptranchias perlo | reverse complement strand
TGGGGGAGAGGGAGGGGAGGGGGGAGAGGGAGGGGAGGGGGAGGGGAGGGGAGGGGGAGAGGGAGAGGGAGGGGAGGGGGAGAGGGAGAGGGAGGGGAGGGGGAGAGGGAGAGGGAGGGGAGGGGGAGGGGAGGGAAGGGGGAGAGGGAGGAAGGGGGAGGGGGAGGGAAGGGGAGAGGGAGGGGAGGGGAGGGGGGAGAGGGAGGGAAGGGGGAGAGGGAGGGAAGGGGGAGGGGGAGGGAAGGGGAGAGGGAGGGGAGGGGGAGAGGGGAGGGGAGGGGGAGAGGAGGGGAGGGGGAGAGGGGGGAGAGGGAGGGAGGGGGAGAGGGAGGGGAGGGGGAGAGGGAGGGGAGGGGGAGAGCGAGGGAGGGGAGGAGCGAGGGAAGGGGGAGAGGGAGGGAAGGGGGAGAGGGAGGAGGGAGAGGGAGGGAAGGGGGAGAGGGAGAGGGAGGGGAGGGGGAGGGGGAGGGGAGGGGAGAGAGGGAGGGGAGGGGGAGAGGGAGGGAAGGGGGAGAGGGAGGGGAGGGGGAGAGGGAGGGGAGGGGGAGAGGGAGGGGAGGGGGAGAGGGAGAGGGGAGGGGAGAGGGAGGGGAGGGGGAGAGGGAGGGGAGGGGGAGAGCGAGGGAAGGGGGAGAGCGAGGGAAGGGGGAGAGGGAGGGAAGGGGGAGAGGGAGGGAAGGGGGAGAGGGAGGGAAGGGGGAGAGGGAGGGGAGGGGGAGAGGGAGGGGAGGGGGAGAGGGAGGGGAGGGGGAGAGGGAGGGGGAGAGGGAGGGGAGGGGGAGAGCGAGGGAGGGAAGGAAGGGGGAGAGCGAGGGAAGGGGGGAGAGGGAGGGAAGGGGGAGAGGGAGGGAAGGGGAGAGGGAGGGAAGGGGGAGAGGGAGGGAAGGGGGGAGAGGGAGAGGGAGGGGAGGGGGAGGGGAGGGGAGGGGGAGAGGGAGGGGAGGGGGAGAGGGAGGGGAGGGGGAGAGGGAGGGGAGGGGGAGAGGGAGGGGAGGGGGAGAGGGAGGGGAGGGGGAGAGGGAGGGGAGGGGGAGAGGGAGGGGAGGGGGAGAGGGAGGGGAGGGGGAGAGGGAGGGGAGGGGGAGGGGAGGGGAGGGGGAGAGGGAGGGGAGGGGGAGAGGGAGGGAGGGGGAGAGGGAGGGGAGGGGGAGAGGGAGGGGAGGGGGAGAGCGAGGGAAGGGGGAGAGGGAGGGAAGGGGGAGAGCGAGGGAAGGGGGAGAGCGAGGGAAGGGGGAGAGGGAGGGAAGGGGGAGAGGGAGGGAAGGGGGAGAGGGAGGGAAGGGGGAGAGGGAGGGAAGGGGGAGAGGGAGGGGAGGGGGAGAGGGAGGGGAGGGGGAGAGGGAGGGGAGGGGGAGAGGGAGGGGAGGGGGAGAGCGAGGGAAGGGGGAGAGCGAGGGAAGGGGGAGAGGGAGGGAAGGGGGAGAGGGAGGGAAGGGGAGAGGGAGGGAAGGGGGAGAGGGAGGGGAGGGGGGAGAGGGAGGGGAGGGGGAGAGGGAGGGGAGGGGGAGGGGGAGAGGGAGGGGAGAGGGAGGGGAGGGGGAGAGCGAGGGAAGGGGGAGAGCGAGGGAAGGGGGAGAGCGAGGGAAGGGGGAGAGCGAGGGAAGGGGGAGAGCGAGGGAAGGGGGAGAGCGAGGGAAGGGGGAGAGCGAGGGAAGGGGAGAGGGAGGGAGGGAAGGAAGGGGAGAGAGGGAGGAGGGAGGGAAGGGGGAGGAGAGGGAGGGAGGCAGGAAAGGGGGAGAGGGAGGGGAGGGAAGGAAGGGGGAGAGGAAGGGAGGGAAGGAAGGGGGAGGAAGGGGGGGAAGGAAGGGGGAGGGAGGGGAGGGAAGGAAGGGGGAGAGGGAGGGGAGGGAAGGAAGGGGGAGAGGGAGGGGAGGGAAGGAAGGGGGAGAGGGAGGGGAGGGAAGGAAGGGGGAGAGGGAGGGGAGGGAAGGAAGGGGAGAGGAGGGGAGGGGAAGGGAAGGGGGAGAGGGAGGGGAGGGAAGGAAGGGGGAGAGGGAGGGAGGGAAGGAAGGGGGAGAGGGAGGGGAGGGAAGGAAGGGGGAGAGGGAGGGGAGGGAAGGAAGGGGGAGAGGGAGGGGAGGGAAGGAAGGGGGAGAGGGAGGGGAGGGAAGGAAGGGGGAGAGGGAGGGGAGGGAAGGAAGGGGGAGAGGGAGGGGAGGGAAGGAAGGGGGAGAGGGAGGGGAGGGAAGGAAGGGGGAGAGGGAGGGAGGGAAGGAAGGGGGAGAGGGAGGGAGGGAAGGAAGGGGGAGAGGGAGGGGAGGGAAGGAAGGGGGAGAGGGAGGGAGGGAAGGAAGGGGGAGAGGGAGGGAGGGAAGGAAGGGGGAGAGGGAGGGAGGGAAGGAGGGGGAGAGGGAGGGAGGGAAGGAAGGGGGAGAGGGAGGGAGGGAAGGAAGGGGGAGAGGGAGGGAGGGAAGGAAGGGGGAGAGGGAGGGAGGGAAGGAAGGTGGAGAGGGAGGGAGGGAAGGAAGGGGAGGGGAGGGAGGAAGAAGGGGAGAGGGAGGGAGGAAGGAAGGGGGAGAGGGAGGGAGGGAAGGAAGGGGGAGAGGGAGGGAGGGAAGGAAGGGGAGAGGGAGGGAGGGAAGGAAGGGGGAGAGGGAGGGAGGGAAGGAAGGGGGAGAGGGAGGGAGGGAAGGAAGGGGGAGAGGGAGGGAGGGAAGGAAGGGGGAGAGGAGGGAGGGAAGGAAGGGGGAGAGGGAGGGAGGGAAGGAAGGGGGAGAGGGAGGGAGGGAAGGAAAGGGGAGAGGGAGGGAGGGAAGGAAGGGGGAGAGGAGGGAGGGAAGGAAGGGGGAGGGAGGGAGGGAAGGAAGGGGGAGAGGGAGGGAGGGAAGGAAGGGGGAGAGGGAGGGAGGGAAGGAAGGGGGAGAGGGAGGGAGGGAAGGAAGGGGGAGAGGGAGGGAGGGAAGGAAGGGGGAGAGGGAGGGAGGGAAGGAAGGGGGAGAGGGAGGGAGGGAAGGAAGGGGGAGAGGAGGGAGGGAAGGAAGGGGGAGAGGGAGGGAGGGAAGGAAGGGGGAGAGGGAGGGAGGGAAGGAGGGGGAGAGGGAGGGAGGGAAGGAAGGGGGAGAGGGAGGGAGGGAAGGAAGGGGGAGAGGGAGGGAGGAAGGAAGGGGGAGAGGGAGGGAGGGAAGGAAGGGGGGAGAGGGAGGGAGGGAAGGAAGGGGGAGAGGGAGGGAGGGAAGGAAGGGGGAGAGGGAGGGAGGGAAGGAAGGGGAGAGGGAGGGAGGGAAGGGAGGGGGAGAGGGAGGGAGGGAAGGGAGGGGGAGAGGGAGGGAGGGAAGGAAGGGGGAGAGGGAGGGAGGGAAGGAAGGGGGAGAGGGAGGGAGGGAAGGAAGGGGGAGAGGGAGGGAGGGAAGGAAGGGGAGAGGGAGGGAGGGAAGGAAGGGGGAGAGGGAGGGAGGGAAGGGAGGGGGAGAGGGAGGGAGGAAGGGAGGGGGAGAGGGAGGGAGGGAAGGAGGGGGAGAGGGAGGGAGGGAAGGGAGGGGGAGAGGGAGGGAGGGAAGGGAGGGGGAGAGGGAGGGAGGGAAGGAGGGGGAGGGAGAGGGAGGGAGGGAAGGGAGGGGGAGAGGGAGGGAGGGAAGGCGAGGGGGAGAGGGAGGGAGGGAAGGGAGGGGGAGAGGGAGGGAGGGAAGGGAGGGGGAGAGGAGGGAGGGAAGGGAGGGGGGAGAGCGAGGGAGGGAAGGGAGGGGGGAGAGCGAGGGAGGGAAGGAGGGGGAGAGCGAGGGAGGGAAGGAGGGGGAGAGGGAGGGAGGGAAGGGAGGGGGAGAGGGAGGGAGGGAAGGGAGGGGGAAGAGGGAGGGAGGGAAGGGAGGGGGAGAGGGAGGGAGGGAAGGGAGGGAGGGAGGGAAGAGGGGAGAGGGAGGGAGGGAAGGGAGGGGGAGAGGAGGGAGGGAAGGGAGGGGGAGAGGGAGGGAGGGAAGGGAGGGTGAGAGGGAGGGAGGGAAGGGAGGGGGAGAGGGAGGGAGGGAAGGGAGGGGAAGAGGGAGGGAGGGAAGGGAGGGAAGAGGGAGGGAGGGAAGGGAGGGGAAGAGGGAGGGAGGGGAAGGAAGGGAAGAGGAAGAGGGAGTGAAGGGGAAGAGGAAGAGGGAGTGAAGGGGAAGAGGAAAGAGGGAGTGAGGGGAAGAGGAAGAGGGAGTGAAGGGGAAGAGGAAGAGGGAGTGAAGGGGAAGAGGAGAGGGAGTGAAGGGGAAGAGGAAGAGGGAGTGAAGGGGAAGAGGAAGAGGGAGTGAAGGGGAAGAGGAAGGGAGTGAAGGGGAAGAGGAAGAGGCGAGTGAAGGGGAAGAGGAAGAGGGAGTGAAGGGAAGAGGAAGAGGGGTGAAGGGGAAGAGGAAGAGGGAGTGAAGGGAAGAGGAGAGGGAGTGAAGGGGAAGAGGAAGAGGGAGTGAAGGGGAAGAGGAAGAGGGAGTGAAGGGGAAGAGGAAGAGGGAGTGAAGGAGCGAAGGGAAGAGGGAGGAAGGGGAAGAGGGAGGGACGGGGAAGAGGGAAGAAGCAAAGAAGAGAGAGTGAAGGAGAGAGGAGGAGGTGGTGAATGGGAAGGAGGGAGGGGAGGGAATGAGAGAGGTTGAGATGGAAAGGGAGGAGAGGGAGGGAGGGAGGGAGGAGATGAAGATGCTGCCAGAGTCACAGTGAAAGGGGAGGTAGTTGAGATACTGGATGGGCTAAAAATTGATAAAGGAGGTCCGGATGGGATGCATCCCAGGTTGCTGAGGGAAGTAAGGGTGAAAATTGCGGAGGTCCTGGCCACAATCTTTCAATCCTTAGATATGGGGGTGGTGCCAGAGGACTGGAGAATTGCAAATGTTACACCCTTGTTCAAAAAAGGGTGCAAGGATAAACCCAGCAACTGCAGGCCAGTCAGTTTAACCACGGTTTGGGGAAACTTTTAGAAATGATAATCCGGGACTGAATTAACAGTCATTTGGACAAGTGTGGATTGATTCGGGAAAGCCAGTACGGATTTGTTAAAGGCAAATCGTTGAGTTTTTTGATGAGGTAACAGAGAGGGTTAATGAGGGCAATGCGGTTGATGTAGTGTGTACGGACTTTCAAAAGGCGTTTGATAAAGTGCCTCATGATAAGCTTGTCATCAAAGTTGAAGCCCATGGAATAAAGGGGCAGTGACAGCATGGATACGAAATTGGCTAAGTGATAGGAAACAGAGAGTAGTGGTGAACGGTTGTTTTTCGGACTGGAGGGAGGTGTACAGTGGTGTTCCTCAGGGGTCAGTGCTGGGACCACTGCTTTTCTTGATGTATATTAATGACTTGGACTTGGGTGTACAGGGCACAATTTCAAAATTTGCAGATGACTTGGAAGTGTGGTGAACACTGAGGAGGATAGTGATAGACTTCAAGAGGACATGGACAGGATGGTGGCATGGGCGGACACATGGCAGATGAAATTTAACGCAGAGCAGTGCGAAGTGATACATTTTGCAGAAATGAGAAGAGGCAAAATAAACTAAAGGGCACAATTCTAAAATGGGTGCAGGAACAGAGAGATCTGGGGGTATATGTGCAAATCGTTGAAGGTGGCAGGGCAGGTTGAGAAAGTGGTTAAAAAAGCATACGGGATCCTGGGCTTTATAAATAGAGGCACAGAGTACAAAAGTACGGAAGTCATGATAAACCTTTATAAAACACTGATTCGGCCACAACTGGAGTACTGTGTCCAATTCTGGGCACCGCATTTTAAGAACGAAGTGAAGGCCTTAAAGAGGGTGCAGAAAAGATTTACTAGAATGATTCCAGGGATGAGGGACTTCAGTTATGTGGATAGACTGGAGAAGCTGGGGTTGTTCTTCTTGGAACAGAGAAGGTTGAGAGGAGATTTGATAGAGGTATTCAAAATCATGAAGGGTTTTGATAGAGTAAATAAAGAGAAACTGTTCCCATTGGTGGAAGGTTCGAGAACCAGAGGACACAGATTTAAGGTGATTGGCAAAAGAACCAAAGGTCGACATGAGGAAAAACTTTTTTACGCAGTGAGTGGTTATGATCTGGAATGCACTGCCTGAAAGGGCGGTGGAGGCAGATTCAATCGTGGCTTTCAAAAGGAATTGGATAAATACTTGAAGGGAAAAAATATGCAGGGCTATGGGGAAAGAGCAGGGGAATGGGACTAACTGGATTGCTCTTAGAGAGCCAGCACAGGCATGATGGGCCAAATGGCCTCCTGTGCTGTTACAATTCTATGATAATATGATTTTATTCCAAGAGAGGGAAGGAGGGAGGAGAGACGAGAGAGGAAAGGTCCAGGATGAGAGAGCACAGCAGAAGCATAATAGTTATCAACTTCTCCAAACTCCTTCAAGACTCTCGACTACCTAATGCAGCGTGGATACGGTCCCTGACTGAGAGCTCAATGCAGCGAACTCCTCGTTCTTGTAAAGCATTTCCATTAACAAACTCAGTAATTGTGAACTGCTGCTTATGAAATTAGTGCAAAAAATAATGCATCGCCCCACAGAGTCTGAGGAGCCGAGGCTGGGAAGCAGACTAATGTCCTTTGAGTCGGACTCAGTATATTTCCTCACACAAGGCACTGAGCTGCGTCCTCTCACACGGGTTGGAGCAGCTCCTATTCTGCATTAATATTTAATGAAGAAAAAAATTCAACGACTCCCGTGACACACCCACCGCCAACATTCCATCGTTTGCTTTAACAGTGATAAGTTTCCCTCCTAAAATGGAGCAAAATTAATTCAGATACTTTGCAGCAGATCTTCCTGATCCACTTGCAAGAAATAAATGAATAGTGCCTCAATAAATCTCTGCTTTGAGCTGTAACAGCTGGGGCAAGAATAGAAACATTCCCATCTTTTATTCTAATGTTTAAAATATTATTTTAAACAAACTGAATTTTATAAGCAGCTGTAACATAAAAAGCATGTTCCAAATTATTCTGAATTTTATTTAGCAATAGCTGCAACCCGGTCTTAAACCTCCTGTTTCTGAAGTGTTTTGCGCACCATTAGATTAGATCACAGATACCGAACACGATTAGACGAGTCCCCAGGCTTTCAAAGGCACGGAAAATATTTATTACATTGGTAAACAAATCTGCATTCCCTCCCCTCCAATCCTTTTCGCTTTGCAAACAAGATCGCAAAATAAACATTTAGACATCTGTTCACTTTACAGCAAAATAAGATCAGATCAAAATAGTATTTTTGAATAGAAACTCTACAGCATCAATGGTATAATTTTTCTAAAATTAACAGATTGAACCGTTGTTAGTTACACTGTCCCTGTTAGTTACACTGTCCCTGTTAGTTACTCCCTGTTAGTTACACTGACCCTGTTAATTGCTCCCTGTTAGGTACACTGTCCCTGTTAGTTACACTGTCCCTGTTAGTTACTCCCTGTTAGTTACACTGACCCTGTTAATTGCTCCCTGTTAGGTACACTGTCCCTGTTAGTTACACTGTCCCTGTTAGTTACTCCCTGTTAGTTACACTGACCCTGTTAATTGCTCCCTGTTAGTTACACTGACCCTGTTAATTGCTCCCTGTTAGTTACACTGTCCTTACCTGTGCGGATAGTGTGTGAAGTTCTCTCTCTCCCTCCTGCTCTCTCTCTCTCTCTTCCTCCCCACTCCTTTTTATTCCAGGCTTCGCAGCTCAACCGAACCTGAAACGGGCCGCTCTCCGCTTATAGGGCGGTGCTCAGCAAAGCCTTGCTCTGATTGGACACGAGGCGTGTCAATCACACTGCGTGCTGCTCACGTTAGGCTGCGCTCGGTGCTGAGTGCGCAGGCGCGGGGTGTTGGTGCCTGTGGGAGTTGTAGTTCTCTCAGTTGACAGACAGCAGGCTGGGCAGAGGCTGGGAGCAGAGGCTGGGCAGAGGCTGGGAGCAGAGGCTGGGCAGAGGCTGGGAGCAGAGACTGGGCAGAGGCTGGGAGCAGAGACTGGGCAGAGGCTGGGAGCAGAGGCTGGGCAGAGGCTGGGAGCAGAGGCTGGGCAGAGGCTGGGAGCAGAGGCTGGGAGCAGAGACTGGGCAGAGGCTGGGAGCAGAGACTGGGCAGAGGCTGGGAGCAGAGACTGGGCAGAGGCTGGGAGCAGAGACTGGGCAGAGGCTGGGAGCAGAGGCTGGGCAGAGGCTGAGCAGAGGCTGGGCAGAGGCTGAGCAGAGGCTGGGAGCAGAGACTGGGCAGAGGCTGGGAGCAGAGGCTGGGCAGAGGCTGAGCAGAGGCTGGGCAGAGGCTGAGCAGAGGCTGGGCAGAGGCTGGGCAGAGGCTGGGAGCAGAGACTGGGCAGAGGCTGGGAGCAGAGGCTGGGCAGAGGCTGAGCAGAGGCTGGGCAGAGGCTGAGCAGAGGCTGGGAGCAGAGACTGGGCAGAGGCTGGGAGCAGAGACTGGGCAGAGGCTGGGAGCAGAGGCTGGGCAGAGGCTGGGCAGAGGCTGGGAGCAGAGGCTGGGCAGAGGCTGGGAGCAGAGACTGGGCAGAGGCTGGGAGCAGAGGCTGGGCAGAGGCTGGGAGCAGAGGCTGGGCAGAGGCTGGGAGCAGAGGCTGGGCAGAGGCTGGGAGCAGAGGCTGGGCAGAGGCTGGGCAGAGGCTGGGCAGAGGCTGGGCAGAGGCTGGGCAGAGGCTGGGCAGAGGCTGGGAGCAGAGGCTGGGCAGAGGCTGGGAGCAGAGGCTGAGCAGAGGCTGGGAGCAGAGGCTGAGCAGAGGCTGGGCAGAGGCTGGGAGCAGAGGCTGGGCAGAGGCTGGGCAGAGGCTGGGCAGAGGCTGGGAGCAGAGGCTGGGCAGAGGCTGGGAGCAGAGGCTGAGCAGAGGCTGGGAGCAGAGGCTGAGCAGAGGCTGGGAGCAGAGGCTGGGCAGAGGCTGGGCAGAGGCTGGGAGCAGAGGCTGGGCAGAGGCTGGGCAGAGGCTGGGCAGAGGCTGGGCAGAGGCTGGGAGCAGAGGCTGGGCAGAGGCTGGGAGCAGAGGCTGAGCAGAGGCTGGGAGCAGAGGCTGAGCAGAGGCTGGGGGCAGAGGCTGGGCAGAGGCTGGGCAGAGGCTGGGAGCAGAGGCTGGGCAGAGGCTGGGCAGAGGCTGGGGGCAGAGGCTGGGAGCAGAGGCTGAGCAGAGGCTGGGAGCAGAGGCTGAGCAGAGGCTGAGCAGAGGCTGGGAGCACAGGCTGGGCAGAGGCTGGGAGCAGAGGCTGGGCAGAGGCTGGGAGCAGAGGCTGGGCAGAGGCTGGGAGCAGAGGCTGAGCAGAGGCTGGGAGCAGAGGCTGGGCAGAGGCTGGGCAGAGGCTGGGAGCAGAGGCTGGGCAGAGGCTGGGCAGAGGCTGGGCAGAGGCTGGGCAGAGGCTGGGAGCAGAGGCTGGGCAGAGGCTGGGAGCAGAGGCTGAGCAGAGGCTGGGAGCAGAGGCTGAGCAGAGGCTGGGGGCAGAGGCTGGGCAGAGGCTGGGCAGAGGCTGGGAGCAGAGGCTGGGCAGAGGCTGGGCAGAGGCTGGGGGCAGAGGCTGGGAGCAGAGGCTGAGCAGAGGCTGGGAGCAGAGGCTGAGCAGAGGCTGAGCAGAGGCTGGGAGCACAGGCTGGGCAGAGGCTGGGAGCAGAGGCTGGGCAGAGGCTGGGAGCAGAGGCTGGGCAGAGGCTGGGAGCAGAGGCTGGGCAGAGGCTGGGAGCAGAGGCTGGGCAGAGGCTGGGAGCAGAGGCTGGGCAGAGGCTGGGCAGAGGCTGGGAGCAGAGGCTGGGGCAGAGGCTGGGCAGAGGCTGGGCAGAGGCTGAGCAGAGGCTGAGCAGAGGCTGGGAGCAGAGGCTGGGCAGAGGCTGGGCAGAGGCTGGGAGCAGAGGCTGAGCAGAGGCTGGGCAGAGGCTGGGCAGAGGCTGGGAGCAGAGGCTGGGCAGAGGCTGAGCAGAGGCTGGGCAGAGGCTGGGAGCAGAGGCTGGGCAGAGGCTGAGCAGAGGCTGGGCAGAGGCTGGGAGCAGAGGCTGAGCAGAGGCTGGGAGCAGAGGCTGGGCAGAGGCTGAGCAGAGGCTGGGCAGAGGCTGGGAGCAGAGGCTGGGCAGAGGCTGGGCAGAGGCTGGGCAGAGGCTGGGAGCAGAGGCTGAGCAGAGGCTGGGCAGAGGCTGGGCAGAGGCTGGGAGCAGAGGCTGGGCAGAGGCTGAGCAGAGGCTGGGCAGAGGCTGGGAGCAGAGGCTGGGCAGAGGCTGAGCAGAGGCTGGGCAGAGGCTGGGAGCAGAGGCTGAGCAGAGGCTGGGAGCAGAGGCTGGGCAGAGGCTGAGCAGAGGCTGGGCAGAGGCTGGGAGCAGAGGCTGGGCAGAGGCTGGGAGCAGAGGCTGAGCAGAGGCTGGGCAGAGGCTGGGCAGAGGCTGGGAGCAGAGGCTGAGCAGAGGCTGGGCAGAGGCTGAGCAGAGGCTGGGCAGAGGCTGGGAGCAGAGGCTGGGCAGAGGCTGAGCAGAGGCTGGGCAGAGGCTGGGAGCAGAGGCTAAGCAGAGGCTGGGCAGAGGCTGGGAGCAGAGGCTGGGCAGAGGCTGGGAGCAGAGGCTGGGCAGAGGCTGGGAGCAGAGGCTGGGCAGAGGCTGGGCAGAGGCTGGGCAGAGGCTGGGCAGAGGCTGGGAGCAGAGGCTGGGCAGAGGCTGGGAGCAGAGGCTGGGCAGAGGCTGGGAGCAGAGGCTGGGCAGAGGCTGGGAGCAGAGGCTGGGCAGAGGCTGGGAGCAGAGGCTGGGCAGAGGCTGAGCAGAGGCTGGGCAGTGGCTGGGAGCAGAGGCTGGGCAGAGGCTGGGAGCAGAGGCTGGGCAGAGGCTGGGAGCAGAGGCTGGGCAGAGGCTGGGAGCAGAGGCTGGGCAGAGGCTGGGAGCAGAGGCTGGGCAGAGGCTGGGAGCAGAGGCTGGGCAGAGGCTGAGCAGAGGCTGGGCAGAGGCTGAGAGCAGAGGCTGGGCAGAGGCTGAGCAGAGGCTGGGCAGAGGCTGGGAGCAGAGGCTGAGCAGAGGCTGGGCAGAGGCTGGGAGCAGAGGCTGGGCAGAGGCTGGGAGCAGAGGCTGGGAGAAGAGGCTGGGCAGAGGCTGGGAGCAGAGGCTGGGCAGAGGCTGGGAGCAGAGGCTGGGCAGAGGCTGGGAGCAGAGGCTGGGCAGAGGCTGAGCAGAGGCTGGGCAGAGGCTGGGAGCAGAGGCTGAGCAGAGGCTGGGCAGAGGCTGGGAGCAGAGGCTGGGCAGAGGCTGGGCAGAGGCTGGGAGCAGAGGCTGGGCAGAGGCTGGGAGCAGAGGCTGGGCAGAGGCTGGGCAGAGGCTGGGAGCAGAGGCTGGACAGAGGCTGGGAGCAGAGGCTGGGCAGAGGCTGGGAGCAGAGGCTGGGCAGAGGCTGGGAGCAGAGGCTGGGAGCAGAGGCTGGGCAGAGGCTGGGAGCAGAGGCTGGGCAGAGGCTGGGAGCAGAGGCTGGACAGAGGCTGGGAGCAGAGGCTGGGCAGAGGCTGGGAGCAGAGGCTGGGCAGAGGCTGGGAGCAGAGGCTGGGCAGAGGCTGGGAGCAGAGGCTGGGCAGAGGCTGGGAGCAGAGGCTGGGCAGAGGCTTCGCTGTCAAAATGTTCATTTCGTTGCTTCTAGTTCAATTTAATCCAATATCTGATCCTACTGTAAAACTTGTGTCCAGTTTATTCATGATGTGGAGATGCCGGTGATGGACTGGGGTTGACAATTGTAAACAATTTTACAACACCAAGTTATAGTCCAACAAATTTATTTTAAATTCCACAAGCTTTTCACACCGTTCACCTGAGGAAGGAGGAAGCCTCCAAAAGCTTGTGGAATTTAAAATAAATTTGTTGGACTATAACTTGGTGTTGTAAAATTGTTTCCAGTTTATTCATTTTGGTCTGTGGAGATCCCAAAGAGCGTTTGATCCTTTGTGGAGATTGCCATCTGGTGGATACAACTCAAACCTGGGAAACAATAAGAAAAACACAACATGCTGGAGAAGCTCAGCCAGTCAGGCAGCACCTGTGGAGAGAGAAAGAGTTCACGTTTCAGGTCGAAGACGTTGCCTTGCTGAGTATTTCCAGCATTTTCTGTTTTTATTTCAGATTTCCAACATCCAGCAGTATTTTGCTTTTGAAACAATAGGTCTCCTCCTGTCTCCTCCCCACTGTCTCCCCCCTCCCCCTGTCTCCTCCTTTCTCTCTTTCCTTTACTCTCCTTGCTATCTTTTCCTCCCTTTCCATTTTCTCCCCTCCTCTCCAATGAGAGCACTGATTCTCACTTGACCTGTGGGGACCCCATGCTAAGGTTCGGTTTGGGGCCTCTACATTTTACTAAACAATGATATTAAATACAACCTACTCGATCCACTGCCAAATCCACACGCACACGATTGTGAAAAAGAGCGTTTATAATATTTAGTATTAAAATAATTGACAAAATGATAAGCAATGAATAACACAAGAGAAAATGACACTGAACAATTATACAGGTCTTGAAACGCTGATGTTATTTCAGTACCTGAGCCTATGATAATTCAGGAACTTGCTTTTCGTGCTTTAGCTGCAGCGAAATCTTGAAACAGCGTGTGGTGCTATTGATGTTTTATTACTCCTAATCTTCCACCCCTGATAACGACCCTTAGGGCTCATTAGTTTCTCTTTGAAGCATGGTACTACAGTCCCAATCTTATATAATACAACAACATGCCCTGATAGATGCTTAATTCAGACAGGAATTGATTTCTGCCCAACGGCAAAAATGAAACTTTGAGGTTAAAAAAAGCTAACCAAAAGACAAGGAATTTATTTCACAAAGGCAAGCAGCCTGAATTCCAATTGACCATTCATGCCCTGGTGGCTCGGTGAGTACCACTCTTGCCTCTGAGGTCAGAAAGCTATGGGTTCAAGTCCCACTCCAGAGACTTTGAGCACATAATCCAGTGTGGTACTGAGGGAATGCTGCACTGTTAGAGGTGCCAGCTTTTGGATGAGACGTTAAACTGAGGCACTCTCAGGTGGACATAAAAAATCCGATGGCACTATTTCGAGAAAAGCAGAGGAGTTCGTTCCGGTGTCCCGGCCATTATTTACCCCTCAACCAACATCACTAAAACAAATTATCTGCTTTATAATATAAACTAAATGGTACAATTTTAAAGGGGGTGCAGGAACAGAGAGACCTGGGGGTGCACATACACAAATCTTTGAAGGTGCCAGGACAAGTTGAGAAGGCTGTTAAAAAGGCAAAGGGGATCCTGGGCTTTATTAATAGAGGCATAGAGTAAAAAAGCAAGGACATTGTGCTAAACCTTTACAAATCACAGGTTCGGCCCCAGCTGGAGTAGTGTGTCCAATTCTGGGCACCACACTTTAGGAAGGATGTCAAGTCCTTGGAGAGGGTGCAGAGGAGATTTACTAGAATGGTACCAGGGATGAGGGACTTCAGTTATGTGGATATACTGGAGAAGCTGGGGTTTTTCTCTGGCATGGATTAAGAATTGGTTGACAGACAGGAAACAGAGAGTAGGAATAAACGGGTCTTTTTCCGGGTGACAGGCAGTGACTAGTGGGTACCGCAGGGATCAGTGCTTGGGCCCCAGCTATTCACAATATATATCAATGATTTGGATGAGGGAACTAAATGTAACATTTCCAAGTTTGCAGACGACACAAAGCTGGAGTGGAATGTGAGCTGTGAGGAGGATGCAAAGAGACTTCAATGTGATTTAGACAAGTTGGGTGAGTGGGCAAGAACATGGCAGATCCAGTATAATGTGGATAAATGTGAGGTTATCCACTTTGGTTGTAAAAACAGAAAGGCAGATTATTATCTGAATGGTGATAGATTGGGAAAAGGGGAGGTGCAATGAGACCTGGGTGTCCTTGTACACCAGTCGCTGAAAGGGAGCATTCAGGTGCAGCAAGCAGTTAGGAAGGCGAATGGTATGTTGGCCTTCATTGCAAGAGGATTTGAATACAGGAACAGGGATGTCTTACTGCAGTTGTACAGGGCCTTGGTGAGACCACATCTGGAGTATTGTGTGCAGTTTTGGTCTCCTTATCTGAGGAAGGATGTCCTTGCCATGAAGGGAGTGCAACAAAGGTTTACCAGACTGATTCCTGGGATGGCAGGACTGACGTATGAGGAGAGATTGGGTCGACTAGGCCTATATTCACTAGAGTTTAGAAGAATGAGAGGTCATCTCATCGAAATATATAAAATTCTAACAGGACTAGACAGACTAGATGCAGGGAGGATGTTCCCGATGGCTGGGGAGTCCAGAACCAGGGGTCACAGTCTCAGGATACGGGGTATGCCATTTAGAACCGAGATGAGGAGAAATTTCTTCACTCAGAGGGTGGTGAACCTGTGGAATTCTCTACCACAGAAGGCAGTGGAGGCCAAGTCATTAAATATATTCAAGAAGGAGATAGATATATTTCTTAATGCTAAAGGGATCAAGGGATATGGGGAAAAAGCGGGAAGAGGGTACTGAGTTAGACGATCTGCCATGATCATTTTGAATGGCCAAGCAGGCCTGAAGGGCCGAATGGCCTGCTCTTGCTCCTATTTTCTATGTTCCTATGTTTCTATGTTAGAGCAGAGAAGGTTAAGGGGAGATTTGATAGAGGTATTCAAAATCATGAAATGTTTTTATCGAGTAAATACGGAGAAATTATTTCTATCGGCAGGAGGGTCAGTAACCAGAGGACACAGATTTAAAATGATCGCCAAAAGAACCAGCGGTAACATGAGGAAACATTTTTTTACGCAGCGAGTTGTTCTGATCTGGAATGCACTGCCTGAAAGGCCGGTGGAAGCAGATTCAATAATAACTTTCAAAAGGGAATTGGATAAATCCCTGAAGTGGAAAAATTTACAGGGCAATAGGGAAAGAGCAGGGGAGGGGGACTCTTTGTGGAGATCCTAAAGAGCGTTTGATCCTCAAAGAGCTGTCACAAGCACAGTAGGCCTCGTTCTGCACTGTATCATTCTATGATTCGATGACTGTATGATTATCACATTGATGTTTGTGGGACCAGGCTCTGCACAAATTGGCTCCACGTTTCCTACATTAAAGAAAGAAAGAAAGAACTTGCATCTTTCATGACACAGGACATCCCAAAGCACTTTACAGCCAATGAAGTACTGTACTTTTGAAGTATAGTCACTATTGCAATGTAGGAAACGCAGCAGCCAAATTGCACACAGCAAGGTCAGTGATAGTGACCAGATATTCTGTTTTAGTGATGTTGGTTGAGGGTTAAATATTGGCCAGGATACGAGAGGGCACTCGGGGTTTATGATGTTTAACGTCTCACCTGAAAGACGGCACCTCTGACAGTGCAGCACTCCCTCAGTACTGTACTGCACTGTCAGCCTAGATTTATGCTCAAGTCTCTGGAGTTAGACTCGAACCCACGACCTCCTGACAATAGTGGCTACACTTCAAAAGCACTTCATTGGCTGTGCACTTTGGGACGACCTGAGGTAATGAAAGGTGCTATATAAATGCAAATCTTTCAAATCGTCAATTTGGGCAGTTTCCGCTTGTGACTCATTATAGAAGGAATGGCTTGAAAGAAAGGTGTTTCAGTGTACCAGTGTGTAATGTCGGAAAAGATGGTGTGTAAGTTGCTTCAGTTGGATCGGATTTTGTTCCCTTGCAAGCGTGTATCTTTACCTGGACAGCTATAACTGTTGCAGCACAATGGGGTGGATTTTCAACTTGCTGCCTGGGTATAAATCTGGCCTTGTGGATCTTTAACCCATTATCGAACCCATTCGATTTTTACTTCCATTTGAATTAATTTCAATAGAATTGAGAATTTGCGGTTTCTATAACGGGCGGCCAATCTTCAATGCCAGATTCATGCCGGGGCAGCAAGTTGAAAATCCACCCCAATAACATTTAATATCTGAATCGTATTTAAATTACAAAACACTGTTGGGTTTTTGATTAATTGGCAAGTAGAGAAAAAAAATTGCTGGAAAACCCAGTTCCGAAATTTAAATTTTTATGGAAATTTCGGGAGGGGGCAGTTTTGCCCACTGGGTACAGTAACCCAGTGGTTATGGTACTCGACTCATAACTCGATATCTGAGTTCAAATCCCACCATGGAAAGTTGTGAAATTGAATTCAGAAAATCTGGTGATTTGTGAAAATGACCATGAACACGACAGATTGTTGTAAACACACAACTAACGTCCTTCAGGTAAGGGAGCCTGATACTCCATCCTGGTCTGGCCTCTACGTGATTAAAGTCCCACACTGTGTAGTCTGAACCTTTGTGTCCTCAAGGCAGCCAGTATCGCCCAGATCCAGGAACAAATACAATTGTCCTTTCTGAGGCTGAGATACATTCTTTCTATCCTCATGCTAAAGGTGTTGGTCATTGGACAATCATCTGGGCAGTACAATAACTTTGGACTACCAGCTTTAGAAATTCATAGCCAGTCTGTGTATGCACACGATCCAGCTCTCACAGCCAGTTTTGTATGCACACAGGCCAACTCTCAGGCAGTCTGTGTATGCACACAGGCCAACTTTCAGGCAGTCTGTGTATGCACACAGGCCAACTTTCAGGCAGTCTGTGTATGCACACAGGCCAACTTTCAGGCAGTCTGCGTATGCACATAGGCCAACTTTCAGGCAGTCTGCGTATGCACGCAAGAAATCTCTCACCTTCAATCTGTGTATGCACACGAGCCTGGTCTCACAGTCAGTCTGTGTATCACAGTATAGTACAGCACAGGAGGAGGTCAATCGGACCATTGAGTCTGTGCCAGCTCTTTGAACGAGCTATCCAATTCGTCCCATTCCCCTGCTATTTTCCCATAGCCCTGTAAATTTCCCCTTCAAGTATTTATCCAATTCCCTTTTGAAACTTACAATTGAATCTGCTCCCTCCACCCGTACAGGCAGTGCATTCCAGATCACAACTCACTGTGTAAAAAAATGTTTCCTCATGTCGCCTCTGGCTCTTTTGCTGATCACCTTAAATCTGTATCCTCTGGTTACCGACCCTCCTGCCACTGGAAACAGTTTCTCCTTATTTACTCTGACAGGGCTAGACAGACTGGATGCAGGGAGGATGTTTCCCCTGGCTGGGCGGTCCAGAACGAGGGGTCACAGTCTCAGGATACGGGGTAGGACATTTAGGACTGAGATGAGGAGAAATTTCTTCACTCAGAGGGTGGTGAACCTGTGGAATTCTCTACCCCAGAAGGCTGTGGAGGCCAAGTCACTGAATATATTTAAGAAGGAGCTGGATAGATTTCCAGATATAAAAGGCATCAAGGGGTATGGGGAGAGAGCAGGAATATAGTATTGAGATAGAGGATCAGCCATGATCATATTGAATGGCGGAGCAGGCTCGAAGGGCCGAATGGCTTACTCCTGCTCCTATTTTCTATGTTTCTATGTTTCCACTCTGTCAAAACCACTGATAATTTTGAACACCTCTATTAAATCTCCTCTTAATCTTCTCTGTTCTCGGGAGAACAACCCCAGCTTCTCCAGTCTCTCCACATAACTGAAGTCCCTCATCCCTGGAATCATTCTAGTAAATCTCCTCTGAACCCTCTCCAAGGCCTTGACATCCTTCCTAAAGTGCGGTGCCCAGAAATGGCCACAATACTCCAGCTGGGGCTTAGCCAGTTTTTTATCAAGGTTTAGCATAATTTCTTTGCTTGTGCAAAGCCCAGGATCCCATATGCCTTTTTAACAGCCTTCTCAACTTGTCCTGCCACCTTCAAAGGTTTGTGTATATATACCCCCAGGTCTCTCTGTTCCTGCACCCTCTTTATAATTGTCCCATTTAGTTTATTTTGCCTCTCCTCATTCTTCCTACCAAAATGTTTCACTTCACACTTCTCAGCATTAAATTTCAACTGCCATGTGTCTGCCCATTTCACCAGACTGTCTAAGTCCTCCTGAAGTCTATTACTATCCTCCATATTGTTTACTACATTACCGAGTTTCGTGTCATGTACAAACTTTGAAATTACATCCTGTATACTCAAGTCCAGGTCACTAATATACAACAAGCACATCAAGCACCTTCAATCTATGTGTACACACACGGGCCATTTCTCACAGTCAATCTGTTTATGCTAACAAGTCTATTATGTGGTACTTTATCAAATGAAGCAGTCTGTGTCCGCATGCAGCAAAACCTGGACAACATCCAGGCTTGGGCTGATAAGTGGCAAGTAACATTCTCCAACAAGAGAGAGTCTAACCACCTCCCCTTGACATTCAACGGCATTACCATCACCGAATCCCCCACCATCAACATCCTGGGGGTCACCATTGACCAGAAACTTAACTGGACCAGCCATATAAATACTGTGGCTACAAGAGCAGATTAGAGGCTGGGTATTCTGCAGCGAGTGACTCACCTCCTGACTCCCCAAAGCCTTTCCACCATGTACAAGGCACAAGTCAGGAGTGTGATGGAATACTCTCCACTTGCATGAATGAGTGCAGCTCCAACAACACTCAAGAAGCTCAACACCATTCAGGACAAAGCAGCCCGCTTGATTGGCACCCCATCCACCACCCTAAACATTCACTCCCTTCACCACCAGCGCACTGTGGCTGCAGTGTGTACCACCCACAGGATGCACTGCAGCAACTCGCCAAGGTTTCTTCGACAGCACCTCCCAAACCCGCGACCTCTACCACCTAGAAGGACAAGGGCAGCAGGCACATGGGAACAACACCACCTGCACGTTCCCCTCCGAGTCACACACCATCCCGACTTGGAAATATATCGCCGTTCCTTCATCGTCACTGGGTCAAAATCCTGGAACTCCCTTCCTAACAGCACTGTGGGAGAACCGTCACCACACGGACTGCAGCGGTTCAAGAAGGCGGCTCACCACCACCTTCTCAAGGGCAATTAGGGATGGGCAATAAATACTGGCCTTGACAGCGATGCCCACATTCCATGAACGAATAAAAAAAAAGTTCATCAAATGCCTTTTGAAAGTCAATATACACAACATCAACTGCACTACACTCATCGACCCTCTTCGTAACTTCATCGAGGATCTCAATCAAGTTAGTCAAACACAATTTTTATTTGACAAAACCGTGCCAATTAATTTTGTCCCAGTTTCCCCACCACCCGATGTTAGGCTGACTGGCCTGTAATTGTCAGGTTTATCCCTCTCCCCTTTTTCGAACAGGGGTGTAACATTTGCAATCCTCCAGTCCTCAAGCACCATCCCCATATCTAAGGAGGATTGGAAAATTGTGGCCAGAGCCTCTGCAATTTCCACCCTTACTTCCCTCAGTAACCGAGGATGAACCCATCCTGACCGGGTGACTTTTCTACTTTGAGTACTGCCAATCTTTTAAGTACCTCCTCTTTATCTATTTTTACCCTATCCAATTTCTCTACTGCCTCCTCCTTTACTGTGACATTCGAAGCATCCTCTTCTCTAGTGAAGACCAATGTGAAGTATTCATTTAGTACCTCAGCCATGCTCTCTGCCTCCACAAGAAGATCTCCCTTTTGGTCCCTAATCGGCCCCACATTTCCTTTGTCTATCCTTTTATTATTCATATGTTTATAAAAGATTTTCGGGTTCCCTTTTAAGTTATCCACTAATCTATTCTCATATATTCTCATTGCCCCTCTTATTCCCTTTTTCAGTTCTCCCCTGTACTTTCTGTATTCGGCCTTGTTCTCTACTATATTATGAAACTGACAATTATCATAAGCCTCTTTTTTCTGTTTCATTTTAATCTCTTTATCTTGAGTCCCTATATCCAGGGAGCTCTGGCTTTGGATGCCCTTCCATTCCTCCTCACGGGAATGTGTCTAGTCTGTAACCAAACTATCTCTTCTTTGAAGGCGTTGTTGGGTCCATTGTCCAATTCCTGTTTTACCTGCCAGTCTTTCATTCCACTCCACCTGGGCCAGATCCCCTTTCAATTCACTGAAATTAATTCTCCTCCAGTTGAGTATTTTAAAAGTCAATGTTTTCAAAACTAAACCCACATTCCAAGATGCAAATGAGCAAAACATTTGAAATCGCCACAATTATGAAAGCAATAAAACATGCATTGTTTATTAAGATTGCTAAATACAATGGTTCTTCCCTGAGTTTCACAACAATCCCTATCTGTGATAGAGGGAGGTGACCTCACGCTGGCTGGTGTTTCTCATTTCCCCTTTGTCCAGTGCTAACTGCTCTGACCTGCCTATTGTAAGGGGTTTTTACTGTTTCTCGGGCTTATTATAGGTCAGCCAGTTATGTTTTCCTGAGCTGTCCTGCCCGCTGTGTGGTTGCGAATCGCTTACCCCTTCCTGATTCTGAGCTGAGGACTTATCGGGCGGTAACAAAGACAGACGAACAGACCAGTGGATTGGTACAAGGAAAACCAATGTTTATTAATAAGAAAACTAAAACTACAAGGTAAACAGTATTATACAGAAGATAAAGAAATCGCTATAGATACAATACAGTCTTACACTTTAAGGGGTGGAAGAAACGGACACATCGAGGGAAAATTCTAAAATCACAAGTTTAGCAATATCCCCTTTAACCCCCACCCTTAGACCTATGCTAGGTTGTCTTGTGGCGGCCAGAAAATTAATGCTCACCGGTGAAACAGATGAAAAGGCCTGGCCTCCTGCTGCTGCCGTCGACATGTGTTTGCGAGGTTTACTGGATGACCTTCCTTCTTGGTTGCTAGCAAGCAGCAGGACCCCGGCCACCAGGCGAAGAGAGAAGAGGGAGAGAGATACTGGGAAGCCCCAGTTATAGTCTCCCTATAATGGGTTATTCCATTGTCCGATTTGGGCTGAAAACGTAAGACAAAAGGGGTCCCAATCTCTGGCCCATTTACATAATGGCCGGTTCCTGCACTGATCTGTTCCATAACTGCTTTACCATTGTTCCGAATGTTCCTTGATGGTCTATCTTTTGTCCTGGAATTTCTCCTGCTCGAATTTTGATGTGTAGGCCGGCCATGTTGATGGCTTGCCTCAGGGCTTGAATGCAACTGCATTGTTTAAAGAAACCTGTCTGAAACACGAAGCCTGCCAAGTTGTTGGAGAATCCAGCAGGCTTTTAGGCCATGTGTCTGACCGCAGCCATTTTGAGAGACCCTGGATTTTTTAAAACAGTCACACCAGGGTTTCTTTAATAACTCCGATAAAATCTTCGGGGGGTGGTGGACATGTGAAATTTTGCGAATCCCTTCACTCCCCCCTGTGGATACTTAAACTTGCTTGAAGTGTCCATGCAAGTTGAGCAAAAATTTCTGACCATCGCAAACAACCTTCCCCTTTATTTACCTATCCCTAATCCCTCGACACATACATTCCCTTACTTGGAGAGAGCCCCAGTGTATGACAGGCATTCGGATAGAAAACAAGGTTGAATTACAACAATCCCAGCACGGAGGGGTCCAAATACCCCTGCACCACTTGGGATGAAACAGTATTTCGCATACTATACAACACAACAATGAACAATCTTTATTCAAAACAACATCAAAACGAAAACTTACTTTATTGAAAACAACAAATGGAAGGGACCATCTTTATTAAAATAATGAAGCAGGCTGCCATCGCTCGCAAGGGATGCGTCCCCGAACTCACACGGGTGTTTCGTCTACCCGAGCATCCTGGTCCTTCCATACCCTTTGTGTTCTAACTACTACCTCGAGACCCCTATTCCTACACTGGACGCAAACCAGGTAGAGGACGATCCCGAGCTGACAGATTACTAGCACGTGTGATGCCAGACGAATCCAGGAGGGGACCGCTATATTCTCAAAGATGTCCCACCAGGGTGGGGTCGTAATACTCAGAATATCGGCCCCTATCTGGACAGTCTTCTGTTCCAGCGTGTAAAAGTGTTTTTGGGACACCCCTACTGCTTTTAATAATTTAACGAGGTGTTCTGGGAGAGGGGGATCTGGTAGCCAAAGTGGGCTACATACATTTGGAGGTTGGTGAAATTCTCTTTCACAGTGAGGTGAACAGTGGATGGTTCAGGGATGGGGACAATTCGTATCTGTGCCACTTGAACTTCTGCCTCGGGTTTAAAGCAGAAACTGCTGTCACTCACCGCACACCAGCTGTGCTGACCATGCTGGTAGTGAGACGCTGTTGTGGTGACGCAATATGTCCCACCTCCTATATACGCCACCTGTGGGGGAACATGGCCTTGTGCCATGGCTACCATGGTGCAGTTTATAGGCTTCGCGTCAGCAGCTCTGAACCCGCACTGCGGTTTTGAACAGGCCGTTCAAGTGCTGGGGACACAGGATTATGTGTGATCCCCGGCTCCGGCACCCCGAGAGGTCAGTACCCATCATACCATGCTCCCACTTTATGACGTAGGGTGGGACCACTGTGAAACGAACGTGTGCACCCCCCTGAATGACACCAATGTTCTCCACCCTGTACACCGGCTTAAATTGCGTTATTAAACCATTAATCTGGGTCTGCAGCTCGATGTCATCTCAGCTGTTGATGACAGAAGACCCCGTGTTAAAACCAGTAAAGACATCGTTTAAAACACCCCTTCTTTGTCTCCCAATCCCGTCCAAAAGCTCGTGGGTGTTTAGTCTGGTTCTGTCAACGCCTGAAAAATCAAACTGATAAAATTTAACATCTGGCCGGGCCCCATACAGGCTGCCTGGCTCGGGTGAAGTGTGAGCGGGTCCCTCGACCTCGGCTCACGTAGACAATACTGGAACGGTTCCATCTTAAAATTACATTACGGTTCCACACCTTATAATAAACCTATACATCTTAACTTCAAACTACAAACTTAACTGCTAAAGTTATATACATCCGCCGCCCGTCTCCGAGCGGCCAGCTCAAATTCTGTCAGGACTGCTGCAGGCTGCTCCCTGCGGCTTGGCTGTACTGAGCTTTACTTCCGGTCCCTCACAGCCCGCGACTGCTGGCTGAGGACCTTTGTCTTTCGACTTAACTTTAGCACGGGAGGTAGCCCTTTTAAACTGGGGAGCCGGCGACCATGCCTTCCTAGGCTGGGGTGTCCGAGGGGACCTCCTAGGAAGTGCTGTTGGTGGGGCTACCCTGGCGAGCGGACCCTTGCTGTGGGTCGCATCCCTCGCTGGCTGGGGGCTTTTCCCCTGTGGCTCCTCCCTTCCCAAGTCTGAGCTGGGGACAGGCAACCCCTCGCTGCCTGCTGCCGGAGGCTGAGAGTCTTCCTCTCCAGGTTCAAAACCTGGGTCGGGGGCGGGGCTACCTGCCTCGGGCTCCTCCTCCTCCCCACCTGAGTCCCAGAAGAGAGGGGGATTGGTTTGGACAGGGGTCTGGGTGACTCCTCCCCTGACTGCCCCTGCAGGTGCTGCCTGTGAGCTGTGACCTGCTGGGAGCTGGGGATTTCTAACCTCGGGTTCGATCCCAGCTGCCTGCTTTTTCACCTCCGCAGGACTGGGGACTGGTAGCTCTTGGACCGCTTCCCTCCGAGCCTTGTCTATGGCTCTTTCCCCTGCGCAGATGGTCAGGCCCAGGAATTTCACCTCCTGCTGGCCGATCCGCGCTTTCTTATCCAGTCATAGTGGGGCATCGTCAGGGGGGGCTGAGGGAGCTCCCACACCCCGAGTGGCTGCTATTCTTCCCTGGCTGGCCATAAAAGATCGCATGGCCTCAAAAAATGACTCCATGGCAGCGGGGGCAATTCCTGTCTCTGCCTCCCCCGTCGCTGCCTTTTGGGCTGGGGCGGTGGGATTCTTTCCCTTGGTATCCTTCCAGGGGTTTTTACAATCTTTTCGCCAGTGGCCGTCCTTCCCGCACCCAAAGCAGTTTAACTTAGCCTGGGCGGGACGATTCCCTTCCTGGTGCCACTCCCTTTGATGCTGGGCCCCTGGTTTAACCTCGTGGACTTTCCCCTTGGGTTGGGGCGTCTCGATACCCCTGATATTTTTAAATGCTATCGTGAGCTGGCGGATCACCGTTTCCTCGGTGGTCTGGGGGCTACGGGGGTCAAACCAGGCCGCAGCTCGAGTACGAATTTGGGGCAGGCAGTTTGTAATGAGACAGCGGAGCCAGTGGGCCGATTGATCTCTGTTCAGGAGTGTCCGCCCTGGCATTCCCGGGCATGCGCTCCGGTAGACTGGCCACAGCCTGTCTGCGAAAGCCTGTGGGGACTCCCCGGGAAGCTGTACCGTTCTTCCCACCCGGGCGAACGGACTCCCATCATTTAGTCCCATGGCCTCCAATATCTCATCCTTTAACTCCTCATAATCTTTCTGCCCCCTTTTGCACTCATCTGATAAGGTTTGGAGGAGGTCACCCCCCAGAGAAAACAGCAGCATTTTTGCTTGTTCTGCTTCATCGCAGTCATTAACGCACGCTGCCTGCTCTATCTCACGGAAGTGTAGAGAGGGGTCTCCCTCCACTGTAAGCTTAGGGATATGGCTAACCATGGCCCTGAGCTGTGGGGTGCCATGCGGCACTACAAACTGGTTCTGGATGGCCCCTAGGTCCTCGCCATCGGCGGGCGGGCCGTACCTCCGTTGTCGGAGGGGGTACACTGGTCCCAGTCCTGGTCTATCTGCCAGGAATTGCTGGGTCTCCCCTAATGCTTCATCCTCCACCCCCCCTTGCTGCCAGACCTCCTGAAAACTCGGGGCTATGGGTGGTGGCCGTGAAGCCTCTGGTTCCCTAACCAGTGTCGTTCTGGGAGCTGCCTGTGGGACTTCCCTGCTTGGGTTGCCGGTAAAATCCGACTGGCCCGCCTTCGGGTTAAGGAGGCATACCATGCCCTTCGCCCTCGCTAAGGCCATGCCCAAACCTTCTATTTCTTGCCTGCAGGGGCGATGATCTGCGTCTTCAAACCTCTGGGCGCAGGCCAGCTTATATGCTGCCTTTACCTCGCCTATTTTCTCCTCCTGCTCTTTTAATTCTTGCGTGAGGCTGTGGATCTTATCCATTAACCTAACCTCACTGCCTCTCGCCTCTCTGACCTGGTATTCCAGGTGTTCCATTCTACCTCTAGCGCTACTTTTGAGCTCAGCGATCTGGTATTCCAGGCGCTCTACCTTTGCCTGGTGGTCCCTTGCCATCTGCGCCCTTTCTTGGTTTATTGCCTCGAGCGCCGCTACCCCTTTCTCTTCCGCTGCTGTCTTTTCCTGCAGCTCTAGGGTCAACTGCTTAATCTTGGCTGCTCGCGCTGCTACAGCACGGTCTAGTACAAAGACCTGCTTTTTAAAACACAAGAGCCAGACCGCCTTCTCAATACCTTTCTTGTACTGTTTACTTGCTGTCCACTGGATGGCTGCATCTATGGGACGCTCGGCCTTTAACATATCGCCCACCCACTTTTTCGCGATATTTACCTTGCCGCACACATAGGCAGACAACCTTATCTCCATTGCGGATTCCTCCTCCGCACCACTGTCTGTCTTGTTACACACTTTCGCCTCAGCTCCTACCTGGCTCGCCATTTCTGTAAGGGTTTTTTTTTACTGTTTCTCGGGCTTATAATAGGTCAGCCAGTTATGTTTTCCTGAGCTGCCCTGCCCGCAGTGCGGTTGCGAATCGCTTTCCCCTTCCTGATTCTGAGCTGAGGACTTATCGGGCGGTAACAAAGACAGACGAACAGACCAGTGGATTGGTAGAAGGAAAACCAATGTTTATTAATAAGAAAACTAAAACTACAAGGTAAACAGTATTATACAGAAGATAAAGAAATCGCTATAGATACAATACAGTCTTACACTTTAAGGGGTGGAAGAAACGGACATATCGAGGGAAAATTCTAAAATCACAAGTTTAGCAATATCCCCTTTAACCCCCACCCTTAGACCTATGCTAGGTTGTCTTGTGGCGGCCAAAAAATTAATGCTCACCGGTGAAACAGATGAAAAGGCCTGGCCTCCTGCTGCTGCCGTCGACATGTGTTTGCAAGGTTTACTGGATGACCTTCCTTCTTGGTTGCTAGCAAGCAGCAGGACCCCGGCCACCAGGCGAAGAGAGAAGAGGGAGAGAGATACTGGGAAGCCCCAGTTATAGTCTCCCTATAATGGGTTATTCCATTGTCCGATTTGGGCTGAAAACGTAAGACAAAAGGGGTCCCAATCTCTGGCCCATTTACATAATGGCCGGTTCCTGCACTGATCTGTTCCATAACTGCTTTACCATTGTTCCGAATGTTCCTTGATGGTCTATCTTTTGTCCTGGAATTTCTCCTGCTCGAATTTTGATGTGTAGGCCGGCCATGTTGATGGCTTGCCTCAGGGCTTGAATGCAACTGCATTGTTTAAAGAAACCTGTCTGAAACACGAAGCCTGCCAAGTTGTTGGAGAATCCAGCAGGCTTTTAGGCCATGTGTCTGACCGCAGCCATTTTGAGAGACCCTGGATTTTTTAAAACAGTCACACCAGGGTTTCTTTAATAACTCCGATAAAATCTTCGGGGGGGTGGTGGACATGTGAAATTTTGCGAATCCCTTCACTATTGGGAACAGTCTGCAAGCAGACCCTAGTGGTAAAGGACTCTACTGTGCTTTATGTGTGGGGAAATCATAAGGACATAAGAAATAGGAGCAGGAGTAGGCCATATGGCCCCTCGAGCCTGCTCCACCATTCAATCAGATCATGGCTGATCTTCGATCTCAACTCTACTTTCCCACCCAATCCCCATATTTCTTGATTCCTTTAAAGTCCAAATATTCATTGATCTCAGTCTTGAATATACTCAACGACTGTGACCATCCACAGCCCTCTAGGGTAGAGAATTCTAAAGATTCACAACCCTCTGAGTGAAGAAATTCCTCCTCATCTCAGTCCTAAATGGCCGACCCCTTATCTTGAGACTATGTCCCCTGGTTCTAGACTCTCCAGCCAGGGTAAACAGCCTTTCAGCATCTACCCTGTCAAGCCCTCGAAGAATTTTATATGTTTCAATGAGATCACCTCTCATTCTTCTAAACTCTAGAAAGTATAGGCCCATTCTACTCAATCTCTCATCCCAGGAATCAATCTAGTGAACCTTCGTTGCACTGCCTCTAAGGTAAGTACATCCTTCCTTTGATAAGGAAACCAAAACTGTATATAGTACTCCAGGTGTGGTCTCATCAAAGCCCTGTACAATTACAGCAAGACTTCCTTACTCTTATATTACAACCCCCGTTGCAATAAAGGCCAACATATCATTTGCCTTCCTAATTGCCTGCTGTACCTGCAT
Source organism: Heptranchias perlo (assembly GCF_035084215.1). Lineage (NCBI taxonomy): Eukaryota > Metazoa > Chordata > Chondrichthyes > Hexanchiformes > Hexanchidae > Heptranchias > Heptranchias perlo. Next base: position 619,673 of record NW_027138214.1, on the reverse strand, counting down.
GGTAACTTTCTGTGATTCGTGTACAAGGATACCCACAGCTCCTCACAGATTACTTTCCCACCTAGCTTTGCATCGTCAGCAAACTTGGATACATTACACTCGGTCCCTTCATCTAAGTCATTAATATAGATTGTAAATAGCTGAGGCCCAAGCACTGATCCTTGCGGCACCCCACTAGTTACAGCCTGCCAACTCACTCCTCATACCTTCGTAGTTTCCTTTGTTTAGATTTAGGACCCTAGTTTCGGATTGGACTACTTCACTTTCCACCTTAATGAAGAATTCTATCATGTTATGGTCACTCTTCCCTAAAGGACCCCACACAACAAGATTATTAATTAACCCCTTCTCATTGCACAATACCCAATCTAGGATAGCATGTTCCCTGGTTGGCTCCTCAATGTATTGGTCGAAAAAACCATCTTGTACACACTCCAGGAATTCATCCTCCACAGTGTTATTGCTAATTTGATTTGGCCAGTCTATATGCAGATTAAAGTCACCCATGATTACTGTAGTTCCCTTGTTACATGCATCTCTAATTTCCTGTTTGATGCCATCCCCAACATTACCACTACTGTTTGGAGTCCTGTAGACAACTCCGACCAGTGTTTTCTGCCCCTTGGTGCTTCTTAACTCCACCCAGACTGATTCTACACCTTGATTTTCTGAGCAAATATCCTTTCTCACTATTGCTCTGATTTCATCCTTTACTAAAAATGCCACCCCACCTCCTTTTCCTTTTTGCCTGAAAACGCACCATCCCCGGCCACTCGATCTACACTGACCAGTCCTACATCGTCCCGGGACACCCGATCCACACTGACCAGTCCTACATTGTCCCGGGACACCCGATCCACACTGACCAGTCCTACATCGTCCCGGGACACCCGATCCACACTGACCAGTCCTGCATTTTCCCAGGCCACTCGATCCACACTGACCAGTCCTACACTGTCCCGGGCCACTCGATCCACACTGACCAGTCCTACACTGTCCCGGGCCACTCGATCCACACTGACCAGTCCTACACTGTCCCAGGCCACTCGATCCACACTGACCAGTCCTACACCGTCCCAGGCCACTCGATCCACACTGACCAGTCCTACACTGTCCCGGGCCACTCGATCCACACTGACCAGTCCTACACTGTCCCGGGCCACTCGATCCACACTGACCAGTCCTACACTGTCCCGGGCCACTCGATCCACACTGACCAGTCCTACACCGTCCCAGGCCACTCGATCCACACTGACCAGTCCTACACTGTCCCGGGCCACTCGATCCACACTGACCAGTCCTACACTGTCCCGGGCCACTCGATCCACACTGACCAGTCCTACACTGTCCCAGGCCACTCAATCTACACTGACCAGTCCTACACTGTCCCAGGATACTCGATCCACACTGACCAGTCCTACACTGTCCCAGGCCACTCGATCCACACTGACCAGTCCTACACTGTCCCAGGCCACTCGGTCCACACTGACCAGTCCTACACTGTCCCAGGCCACTCGATCCACACTGACCAGACCTACACTGTCCCAGGCCACTCGATCCACACTGACCAGTCCTACACTGTCCCAGGCCACTCGATCCACACTGACCAGTCCTACACTGTCCCAGGCCACTCGATCCACACTGACCAGTCCTACACTGTCCCAGGCCACTCGATCCACACTGACCAGTCCTACACTGTCCCAGGATACTCGATCCACACTGACCAGTCCTACACTGTCCCGGGCCACTCGATCTATGACAACATCCCCCTGGTCCAGACCCTGTGCACCATTCCCGGCGAACTGGTCATTTGGGCACCTTCCTGTCCCTGGATCAGGAGAAGGCCTTTGATCGGATGGATCACGAATATTTATTCGGGACTCTGCAAGTATTCGGATTCGGGTTGCATTTTATTGCCCGGATCCGACTTTCATAAGCTGCCATGGAGAGCCTGATTAAAGTTAACGGAATTTTGACGACCCCCCCACTTTGTTTCGGGAGAGGAGTGCGTCAGTGATGCCCCATATCCGGCCAATTATACACCGTCTGCGTGGAGCCTTTCCTATGCCTCTTGTGGAGGAGCTTGTCGGGACTGGCTCTGCCCGAGCCGGGCGTGGAGGCCGTCCTTTCGATTCCGCCGATGACGTGCTCCTCGTGGTCACGGATCCCGTTGACTTGTGGAGGATGCGTGAGTTCCAAAAGGTGTACTCTGCACGTCCTCCGCAAGGATCAACTGGGAGAAATGTTCCGGACACCTGGTGGGTCAGTGGTGGGCATACTCCCTGCCGGAGGAACTACGGCCTTTTGCCTGGAGCATCACCCACCACCGTTACCTGGAAGTCCACCTGAGCCCTGCCGAGGAAGCCTGGCTGGCGAACTGGCAAGAGCTGGAGGCCAAAGTCACCTTTCCCACTGGATAGGTCTGGGCCGAGTGTTATCCTACAGGGGTCGGGCACTGATCATAAACAAACTGGTAGTCGCTATTTTATGGTATTGGTTCATCACTTTGATCCCTCCCCCTGAGTTTGTCACCGAGATTCAGAGGAAGCTCGTTGACTTCTTCTGGGGCCAAAGGAAACATTTGGTCACGACTGCGGTCCTGAGTGCTGTCAGGGGTTGGTATGCCTTCACACCCATGTCGTCTTCAGACCCTGTGGAGATACCTGTAGGTCGAGGATCCTCTGAGACGGTGTGCGTTGGCCATGTATTTCTTCTGCCAATGCACAGCCTGAACTATGACATGCACTCCTGTTCCTCAAGTTCCCGGGAATCCATGTGTTCTTGCGGGAGCTGCCTCTCTTCTACCGTCACCTGATCAGGGTCTGGAGCTCTCCCCGATCAGCGGTGGTGACCATCCTACGGGAGCTGCTGCTCCGGAATCCTCACCTCCGCGTGGTCAGTTTCGGCCACAAGCAGCAAGTGGGTCCTGGCTGGTAAGGTAACCAGAGTAAGGGACATACTGGATGGCAGAGGAGCGGGCTGGATGTCACCAGAATCATTGGCACACAGGATGTCCTGGTGAGTAGGTTCAGGTGAGTATTTCTACTTATCTACAGTAACTAAAGTAAAAAGAAAGGGAAGGTCTGCAGGTCTTATAGGAAGTAGCGTTTATTTTTTAGTGAATCAAGGTCCCTAGTGTAGTTAACATTCTCTAAATTAAGAACAATTTAAAGGAGTAAACTCCTTAAAGGGAGTGGTAAGTAGTTTTTCTTTCCTTTTTTTTCTCTTGACATTGTAGTTGTTGTTAAGCTAACTTAAGGGTTAAGTCATGGCAGGAGATCCCACAGCCGTGTCATGTTCCTCTTGTGGGATGTGGGAATTCAGGGCTCCTTCCTGTATCCCTGATTCCTTCACCTGCGGGAAGTGTGTCCAGCTGCAGCTATTGTTTGACCGCTTGACGTCTCTGGAGCTGCGGATGGACTCACTTTGGAGCATCCGCGATGCTGAGAAAGTCATGGATAGCACGTTCAGTGAGTTGGTCACACCGCAGATACAAATTACTGAGGGAGATAGTGAATGGGTGACCAACAGACAGAGGAAGAGTAGGAAGGCAGTGCAGGGGTCCCCTGCGGTCATCTCCCTCCAAAACAGGTATACCGTTTTGGATACTGTTGGGGGAGATGGCTCACCAGGGGAAGATGGCAGTGGCCAGGTTTATGGCACCGTGGCTGGCTCTGCTGCACAAGGAGGGCAGGAAAAAGAGTGGCAGAGCTATAGTGATAGGGGACTCGATTGTAAGGGGAATAGACAGGCGTTTCTGCGGACGCAACCGAGACTCCAGGATGGTATGTTGCCTCCCTGGTGCAAGGGTCAAGGATGTCTCGGAGGGGGAGGGTGAACAGCCAGTTGTCGTGGTGCATATAGGCACCAACGATATAGGTAAAAAACAGGATGAGGTCCTACAAGCTGAATTTAGGAAGTTAGGAGTTAAACTAAAGAGTAGGACCTCAAGGGTAGTAATCTCAGGATTGCTACCAGTGCCACGGGCTAGTCAGAGTAGGAATGACAGGATAGCTAGGATGAATATGTGGCTTGAGAGATGGTACAAGAGGGAGGGATTCAAATTCCTGGGACATTGGAACCGGTTCTGGGGGAGGTGGGACCAGTACAAATTGGACGGTCTGCATCTGGGCAGGACTGGAACCAATGTCCTAGGGGGAGTGTTTGCCAGTGCTGTTGGGGAGGGTTTAAACTAATATGGCAGGGGGATGGGAACCGATGCAGGAAGTCAGTGGGAAATAAAGTGGTGACAGAAACAAAAGGCAGTAAGGGAGAGTGTACAGAACATGACCGGACAGATGGTCTGAGAAAGCAGGGCAAAGACCAAGGGAAGTCTAGATTAAACTGCATTTATTTCAATGCAAGAAGTCTGATGGGCAAGGCAGATGAACTCAGGGCATGGATGGGTGCATGGGACTGGGATGTTATAACTATTACTGAAACATGGCTAAGGGAGGGGCAGGACTGGCAGCTCAATGTTCCAGGGTACAGATGCTATAGGAAAGATAGAGCAGGAGGTAAGAGAGGAGGGGGAGTTGCGTTCTTGATTAGGGAGAACATCACGGCAGTAGTGAGAGGGGATACATCCGAGGGTTCGCCCACTGAGTCTATATGGGTAGAACTGAAAAATAAGAAGGGAGAGATCACTTTGATAGGATTGTACTACAGACCCCCAAATAGTCAACGGGAAATTGAGGAGCAAATATGTAAGGAGATTACAGACAGCTGCAAGAAAAATAGGGTGGTAATAGTAGGGGACTTTAACTTTCCCAACATTGACTGGGACAGCCATAGCATTAGGGGCTTGGATGGAGAGAAATTTATTGAGTGTATTCAGGAGGAATTTCTCATTCAGTATGTGGATGGCCCGACTAGAGAGGGGGCAAAACTTGACCTCCTCTTGGGAAATAAGGAAGGGCAGGTGACAGAAGTGTTAGTGAGGGATCACTTTGGGACCAGTGATCATAATTCCATTAGTTTCAAGATAACTATGGAGAATGATAGGTCTGGCCCAAAAGTTAAAATTCTAAATTGGGGAAAGGCCAATTTTGATGGTATTAGACAGGAACTTTCAGAAGTTGATTGGGAGAGTCTGTTGGCAGGCAAAGGGACGTCTGGTAAGTGGGAGGCTTTCAAAAGTGTGTTAACCAGGGTTCAGGGTAAGCACATTCCTTATAAAGTGAAGGGCAAGGCTGGTAGAAGTAGGGAAACTTGGATGACTCGGGAGATTGAGGCACTAGTCAAAAAGAAGAAGGAGGCATATGACATGCATAGGCAGCTGGGATCAAGTGGATCCCTTGAAGAGTATAGAGATTGCCGGAGTAGAGTTAAGAGAGAAATCAGGAGGGCAAAAAGGGGACATGAGATTGCTTTGGCAGATAAGGCAAAGGAGAATCCAAAGAGCTTCTACAAATACATAAAGGGCAAAAGAGTAACTAGGGAGAGAGTAGGGCCTCTTAAGGATCAACAAGGTCATCTATGTGCGGAACCACAAGAGATGGGTGAGATCCTGAATGAATATTTCACATCGGTATTTACGGTTGAGAAAGGCATGGATGTTAGGGAACTTGGGGAAATAAATAGTGATGTCTTGAGGAGTGTACATATTACAGAGAGGGAGGTGCTGGAAGTCTTAACGCGCATCAAGGTAGATAAATCTCCGGGACCTGATGAAATGTATCCCAGGACGTTATGGGAGGTTAGGGAGGAAATTGCGGGTCCCCTAGCAGAGATATTTGAATCATCCACCGCTACAGGTGAGGTGCCTGAAGATTGGAGGGTAGCAAATGTTGTGCCTTTGTTTAAGAAGGGCGGCAGGGAAAAGCCTGGGAACTACAGACCGGTGAGCCTGACATCTGTAGTGGGTAAGTTGTTCGAGGGTATTCTGAGGGACAGGATCTACAGGCATTTGGAGAGGCAGGGACTAATTAGGAACAGTCAGCATGGTTTTGTGAGAGGAAAATCATGTCTCACGAATTTGATTGAGTTTTTTGAAGGGGTAACCAAGAAGATAGATGAGGGCTGTGCAGTAGACGTGGTCTACATGGACTTCAGCAAAGCCTTTGACAAGGTACCGCATGGTAGGTTGTTACATAAGGTTAAATCTCATGGGATCCAAGGTGAGGTAGCCAATTGGATACAAAATTGGCTTGACGACAGAAGACAGAGGGTGGTTGTAGAGGGTTGTTTTTCAAACTGGATGCTTGTGTCCAGCGGTGTGCCTCAGGGATCGGTGCTGGGTCCGCTGTTATTTGTTATTTATATTAATGATTTGGATGAGAATTTAGGAGGCATGGTTAGTAAGTTTGCAGATGACACCAAGATTGGTGGCATTGTGGACAGTGAAGAAGGTTATCTGGGATTGCAACGGGATCTTGATAAATTGGGCCAGTGGGCCGATGAATGGCAGATGGAGTTTAATTTAGATAAATGTGAGGTGATGCATTTTGGTAGATCGAATCGGGCCAGGACCTACTCCGTTAATGGTAGGGCATTGGGGAGAGTTATAGAACAAAGAGATCTAGGAGTACAGGTTCATAGCTCCTTGAAAGTGGAGTCACAGGTAGATAGGGTGGAGAAGAAGGCATTCGGCATGCTTGGTTTCATTGGTCAGAACATTGAATGCAGGAGTTGGGATGTCTTGTTGAAGTTGTACAGGGCATTGGTGAGGCCACACTTGGAGTACTGTGTACAGTTCTGGTCACCCTATTATAGAAAGGATATTATTAAACTAGAAAGAGTGCAGAAAAGATTCACTGGGATGCTATCGGGACTTGATGGTTTGACTTATAGGGAGAGGTTAGACAGACTGGGACTTTTTTCCCTGGAGAGTAGGAGGTTTAGGGGTGATCTTATAGAAGTCTATAAAATAATGAGGGGCATAGATAAGGTCGATAGTCAAAATCTTTTCCCAAAGGTAGGGGAGTCTATCACGAGGGGGCATAGATTTAAGGTGAGAGGGGAGAGATACAAAAGGATCCAGAGGGGCAATTTTTTCACTCAAAGGGTGGTGAGTGTCTGGAACGAGCTGCCAGAGGCAGTAGTAGAGGCGGGTACAATTTTGTCTTTTAAAAAGCATTTGGACAGTTACATGGGTAAGATGGGTATCGAGGGATATGGGCCAAGTGCAGGCAATTGGGACTAGCTTAGTGGTATAAACTGGGCGACATGGACATGTTGGGCCGAAGGGCCTGTTTCCATGTTGTAACTTCTATGATTCTATGATTCTATGATTTCGTCTGGCCCGTGAACAATTCCATCCTGGCGCTAAGAGTCGCACTGGGCAGTGACTCCACCAGGTGTATCGAGGAGGCGCGAGCGTGTGGAGCGATCCCGTCCGATCTTACCCCCGATCAGATGGAATTTCTCAACGACTCGAGGCCCCGAAACCTCCCTCAGGAAACTCTGCTCACAACTTAAGCCGTCTCTCGGGAATTCCCTTTGTGACATTCCACTCTTCACGGAGGGGCTTCCTACACAGGCGTTACCTGCAAACTCTCCACTTCCCCACCCTCATCTCCCATCAAGACACCACCTTGCCTTCTGGTTGGCTCTCTATGCGGGAAACCTCCTGCTGATTACCACCTACCGTCCTCCCTCAGCTGATGAATCAGTCCTCCTCCATGCTGAGCACCACTTGGAGGAAGCACTGAGGGTAGCAAGGGCACAGAATGTACTCTGGGTGGGGGACTTCAATGTCCATCACCAAGAGTGGCTCGGTAGCACCACTACTGACCGAGCTGGCTGAGTCCGAAGGACACAGCTGCCAGACTGGGCCTGCGGCAGGTGGTGAGCGAACCAACACGAGGGAAAAACCTACTTGACCTCGTCCTCAGCAATCTACCTGTCGCAGATGCATCTGTCCATGACAGTATTGGTAGGAGTGGCCACCGCACAGTCCTCGTGGAGACGAAGTCCCGTCTTCACACTGAGGACACCATCCAACGTGTTGTGTGGCACTACCACCGTGCTAAATGGGATAGATTCAGAACAGATCTAGCAGCTCAAAACTGGGCACCCATGAGGCGCTGTGGGCCATCAGCAGCAGCAGAATTGTATTCCAGCACAATCTGTAACCTCATGGCCCGGCATATTCCTCACTCTACCATTACCAACAAGCCAGGGGATCAACCCTGGTTCAATGAGGAGTGTAGAAGAGCATGCCAGGAGCAGCACCAGGTGTACCTAAAAATGAGGTGCCAACCTGGTGAAGCTACAACTCAGGACTTTATGCATGCTAAACAGTGGAAGCAACATGCTATAGACAGAGCTAAGCGATTCCACAAACAACGGATCAGATCAAAGCTCTGCAGTCCAGTCGTGAATGGTGGCAGACAATTAAATAACTAACGGGAGGAGGAGGCTCTGTAAACATCCCCATCCTCAATGATGGCGGAGTCCAGCATGTGAGTGCAAAAGACAAGGCTGAAGCATTTGCAACCATCTTCAGCCAGAAGTGCCGAGTGAATGATCCATCTTGGCCTGTTCCCGATATTCCCACCATCGCAGAAGCCAGTCTTCAGCCATTTCGATTTACTCCACGTGATATCAAGAAACGGCTGAGTGCACTGGATACAGCAAAGGCCATGGGCCCCGACAACATCCCGGCTGTAGTGCTGAAGACTAGTGCTCCAGAACTAGCCGCACCTCTAGCCAAGCTGTTCCAGTGCAGCTACAACACTGGCATCTACCCGACAATGTGGAAAATTGCCCAGGTATGTCCTGTCCACAAAAAGCAGGACAAATCCAATCCGACCAATTACCGCCCCATCAGTCTACTCTCAATCACCAGCAAAGTGTAAACAATTTTACAACACCAAGTTATAGTCCAGCAATTTTATTTTAAATTCACAAGCTTTCGGAGATTTTCTCCTTCCTCAGGCAAATGTTTCAAGATTTGCCTGAGGAAGGAGAAAATCTCCGAAAGCTTGTGAATTTAAAATAAAATTGCTGGACTATAACTTGGTGTTGTAAAATTGTTTACAATTGTCAACCCCAGTCCATCACCGGCATCTCCACATCACCAGCAAAGTGATGGAAGGTGTCGTCGACAGTGCTATCAAGCGGCACTTACTCACCAATAACCTGCTCACCGATGCTCAGTTTGGGTTCCGCCAGGACCACTCGGCTCCAGACCTCATTACAGCCTTGGTCCAAACATGGACAAAAGAGCTGAATTCCAGAGGTGAGGTGAGAGTGACTGCCCTTGACATCAAGGCAGCATTTGACCGAGTGTGGCACCAAGGAGCCCCAGTAAAATTGAAGTCAATGGGAATCAGGGGGAAAACTCTCCAGTGGCTGGAGTCATACCTAGCACAAAGGAAGATGGTAGTGGTTGTTGGAGACCAATCATCTTCGCCCCAGGCCATTGCTGCGGGAGTTCCTCAGGGCAGTGTCCGAGGCTCAACCATCTTCGGTTGCTTCATCAATGACCTTCCCTCCATCATAAGGTCAGAAATGGGGATGTTCGCTGATGACTGCACAATGTTCAGTTCCATTCGCAGCCCCTCAAATAATGAAGCAGTCCGAGCCCGCATGCAGCAAGACCTGGACAACATCCAGGCTTGGGCTGATAAGTGGCAAGTAACAGCGCCAGACAAGTGCCAGGCAATGACCATCTCCAACAAGAGAGAGTCTAACACCTCCCCTTGACATTCAACGGCTTTACCATCGCCGAATCCCCCACCATCAACATCCTGGTGGTCACCATTGACCAGAAACTTAACTGGACCAGCCACATAAATACTGTGGCTACAAGAGCAGATCAGAGGCTGGGTATTCTGTGGCGAGTGACTCACCTCCTGACTCCCCAAAGCCTTTCCACCATCTACAAGGCACAAGTCAGGAGTGTGATGGAATACTCTCCACTTGCCTGGATGAGTGCAGCTCCAACAACACTCAAGAAGCTCGACACCATCCAGGACAAAGCAGCCCGCTTAATTGGCTCCCCATCCACCACCCTAAACATTCACTCCCTTCACCACCGGTGCACTGTGGCTGCAGTGTGTACCATCCACAGGATGCACTGCAGCAACTCACCAAGGCTTCTTCGACAGCATCTCCCAAACCCACGACCTCTACCACCTCGACGGACAAGGGCAGCAGGTACATGGGAACAACATACAGTTTTGGTCTCCATACTTAAGAAAAGACATACTTGCTCTCGAGGCAGTACAAAGAAGGTTCACTCGGTTAATCCCGGGGATGAGGGGGCGGACATATGAGGAGAGGTTGAGTAGATTGGGACTCTACTCATTGGAGTTCAGAAGAATGAGAGGCGATCTTATTGAAACATATAAGATTGTGAAGGGTCTTGATCGGGTGGATGCAGTAAGGATGTTCCCAAAGATGGGTGAAACTAGAACTAGGGGGCATAATCTTAGAATAAGGGGCTGCTCTTTCAAAACTGAGATGAGGAGAAACTTCTTCACTCAGAGGGTGGTAGGTCTGTGGAATTTGCTGCCCCAGGAAGCTGTGGAAGCTACATCATTAGATAAATTTAAAACAGAAATAGACAGTTTCCTAGAAGTAAAGGGAATTAGGGGTTATGGGGAGCGGGCAGGAAATTGGACATGAAGCTGAGTTCGGATCGGTCAATGCCCTGTGGGTGGCGGAGAGGGCACAGGGGCTATGTGGCCGGGTCCTGCTCCGACTTCTTGTGTTCTTTAGATTTGTGGTTGGGATCAGATCAGCCATGATCTTATTGAATGGCGGAGCAGGCTCGAGGGGCCGATTGGCCTACTCCTGCTCCAATTTCTTATGTTCTTATGTTCTAACACCACCTGCACGTTCCCCTCCAAGTCACACACCATCCCGACTTGGAAATATATTGCCGTTCCTTCATCGTCGCTGGGTCAAAATCCTGGAACTCCCTTCCTAACAGCACTGTGGGAGAACCTTCACCACACGGAGTGCAGCGGTTCAAGAAGGCGGCTCACCACCACCTTCTCAAGGGCAATTAGGGATGGGCAATAAATGCTGGTCGGCAGCGACGCCCACATCTCATGACTAATAAAAAAAATCCTCCCCTGCACCATTCGGAATCTGTGGTGGAGAGTCTTGCACGGACCAGTGCCGACCAATAGATTTTTAAGCTGTTGTACAGACTCCCAGGCTGCCTGTAATTTTTGTAGCCGGGATGAATCATGGAATCATAGAATCGTTGCAGCACAGAAGGAGGCCTTTCAGCGCATCGAGCCCATGCCGTCTCTTTTAAGAGCAATCAGTTAGTCCCATTCCACCGCTCTTTCCTGGTAGCCCTGCAAATTTTTTCCCTTCAAATATTTATCTAATTCCTTTTTGAAAGACACGATTGAATCTACTTCCTCCATCCATTCAAGCAGCAGATTCCAGATCAGAACAACTCGCTGCGTTAAAAAAAAATTTCCTCATGTCATCTTTGGTTCTTTTGCCAATCACCTTAAATCTGTGTCCTCTGGTTCTCGACCCTTCTGCCAATGGGCACGGTTTCTCTTTATTCACTTTATCTAAAACCTTCATGATTTTGAACACCTCTATCAAATCTCCTCTCAACCTTCTCTGCTCTAAGGAGAACAACCCCAGCTTCTCCCGTCTCTCCACGTAAATGAAGTCCCTCATCCCGGAATCATTCTAGTAAATCTCTTCTGCACCCTCTCTAAGGCCTTCACATCTTTCCTAAAGTGCGGTGCCCAGAACTGGTCACAATACTCCAGTTGTAGTCAAACCAGTGTTTTATAAAGGTTCAACATAACTTCCTTGCTTTTGTACTCTATGCCTCTATTTATAAAGCCCAGGATTCTGTATGCTTTTTTAACCACTTTCTCAACCTGCCCTTCCACCTTCAATGATTTGTGCACATATACCTCCAGATCTCTCTGTCTCTGCACCCCCTTTAGAATTGTACCATTTAGTTTAAATTGCCTCTCCTGATTTCTCCTGCCAAAATGTATCACTTTGCACGTCATCTGCCACGTGTCCGCCCATGCCACCAGCCTGTCTATATCCTCTTGAAGTCTATTACTATCCTCCTCACTGTTCACTACCCTTCCAAGTTTTGTGTCATCAATAAATTTTGAAATTGTGCCCTGTCTGGTCCAAGTCATTAATATATATCAAGAAAAGCCGTGGTCCCAGCACTGACCCCTGGGGAACACCACTGTAACCTCCCTCTCTAACCCTAACCCGAAAAACAACTGGACTACTCTCAGTTTCTTGTCACTTAGCCAATTTCTTATCCATGCTGCCACTGTCCCTTTTATTCCAATTTTGCTGACAAGCCTATTATGTGGCACTTTATCAAACACCTTTTGAAAGTCCATATTCACAACATCAACCGCATTGCCCTCATCAACCCTCTGTTAACTCATCAAAAAACTCAATCAAGTTAGTTAAACACAATTTGCTTTAGTACATAAGAACATAAGAAATAGGAGCAGGAGTAGGCCATCCGGCCCCTCGAGCCTGCTCCCCCATTCAACAAGATCATGGCTGATCTTCTACCTCAACGCCATTTTCCTGCACCACCCCCTATTCCTTGATGCCTTTAATATCTAGAAATCTATTGATCTCTGTTTTGAATGTACTCAATGACTGAGCCTCCACAGCCCTCTGGGGTAGAGAATTCCAAAGATTCACCACCCTCTGAGTGAAGAAATTCCTCCTCATCTCAGTCCTAAATGGCCTACCCCTTATTCTGAGACTGTGACCCCTGGATCTAGACTCCCCAGCCAGGGGAAACATCCTCCCTGCATCTACTCTGTCCAGCCCTGTAAGATTATTGCCTTTAACAAATCCTTGCTGGCTTTCCTTTGTTAATCCACATTTGTCCAAATAACTGTTAATTGTGTCCCGGATTATCATTTCTAAAAGTTTCCCCACCATCGAGGTTAAACTGATCTTCTTGTAGTTGCTGGGTTTATCCTTACACCCTTTTTTGAACAAGAGTGTAACATTTGCAATTCTCCAGTCCTCTGGCACCACCCCAGTATCTAAAGATGTTTGGAAGGTTATGGCCAGCAACTCTGAAATTTCCATCCTTAATTCCCTCAGCAACCGAGGATGCATCCCATCCGGACCAGGTGACTTATCTACTTTGAGTACAGCCAGCCTTTCTAGTACCTCTTCTTTATCAATTTTTAGCCCAACCAGTACCTCAACTACCTCCCCTTTTACTGTGACTTTGGCAGAATCTCCTTCCTTGATAAAGACAGATGCAAAATATTCATTTAGTACCTCGGCCATGCCCTTTGCCTCCATGAATAGATCTCTTTTATGGTCCCTAATCGGCCCCACCCCTCCTCCTACTACTCGTTTACTGTTTATGTGCCTGTAGAAAACTTTTGGATTCCCTTTTATGTTGGCCACCAGTCTATTCTCATACTCTCTCTTTGCCCCTTTTATTTCCTTTTTCACTTCCCGTCTGTACTTTTTATATTCAGTCTGGTTCTCACTTGTGTTATCAACCTGACATCTGTCATACGCCCCCTTTTTCTGCTTCATCTTACTCTCTATCTCTTTTGTCATCCAGGGAGCTCTGGCTTTAGTTGCCCTGCCTTTCTCGTTCGAGACAATGTACCTAGACTGTACCCAAACCATCTCCTCATCAAAGACCACCCATTGTTCGATTACAGTTTTGCCTGCCAACCTTTGATTCCAATTTACCCGGACCAGATCCGTTCTCAACAAACAGAAATTGGCCCTCCTCCAATTTTAGAGTATTTTTACTCTAGATTGCTCCTTGTCCTTTTCTATAACTAATCCAGACCTTATGATACTATGATCGCTGTTCCCTAAATGTTCCCCCATTGACACTTGCTCCACTTGACCCACCTCATTCCCCAGAACCAGATCCAGCAATGCCTCTTTCCTCATTGGGCTGGAATCATGCTGTTCAAGAAAGTTCTCCTGAACACACTTCAGAAATTCCTCCCCCTCTCTGCCCTTTACACTGTTACTATCCCAGTCTATATTAGGATAGTTGAAGTTCCCCATTATCACTACTCCATAGTTCTTGCACCTCACTGTAATTTCCCTGCAAATTTGCTCCTCTATATCCTTCCCACTAGTTGGTGGCCTATAGAATACACCCAATAGTGTAATGGCGCCTCTATTGTTTCTTAACTCTAACCAAATAGATTCTGTCCTTGACCCCTCCAGGACATCCTCTCTGTCCAGCACTGCAATGTTCTCCTTAATCAATACTGCCACCACTCCCCCACCCCCCCCCCCAACCTCCTATCTTTCCTTCCCTATCTTTCCTGAACAACTTGTATCCAGGAATATTTAGTACCCAATCCTGCCCTTTTTTGAGCTAGGTCTCTGTTATCATATTCTCTCTCAGTCTGACCCCACCTAATACCGTACTATTTCTTACTCTAGTGCTATCTGTCTCTCACAATCTTTTGTGCACCTTGTTTCCCTTTTCCGATGTATCCTGGTGCCCATCCTCCAGCTAACTTAGTTTAAACCCTCCCCCACAGTACTAGTGAACGTCCCCATGAGGACATTGGTCCCAGCTCTGTTGAACGGGTCCCTCCTGCCCCAGAACTGGTCCCAATGCCCCAAGAATCTGAAGCCCTCCCTCTTGCACCATGTCTCTAGCCACACATTAACCCGCCTTATCTTCCTATTTCTGTACTCACTGGCGTGTGGTACTGGGAGTAATCCAGAGATTACTACCTTTGAGGTCCTATTTTTTATCTTCCTCCCTAACTCCTGAAAGTCTGACCGCAGGACCTAATCCCTTTTCTTGCCTATGTCATTGATTCCCACATGGACACAACTTCTGTCTGTTCCCCCTCCCCCCACAGAATGTTCTGCACCCTCTCCATGATGTCCTTTACCCGGGGACCAGGGAGGCAGCACACCATGGGGAACTCACATCGACAGTCACACAAACTGTCTGTCCTCCTGACTATTGAATCGCCTATGACTACTGCATTTCTACTCTTCAATGTGCCCCCCTGTGCCATCCTTTGCCCCATGGTGCCATGCTCAGGACTGCACTCCTTCGAGGTGTCGTCACCCTCACTGGGATTCAATGCTGAATACCAGTTTGAGAGTGGCCACACTCCCAGAAGATTCCCGCACTGCCTGCCTCTTCCTGCCCTTTCGGACGGCCACCCACTTGCTATCCTGAACTCTCTGTGGCTGCAGGGTGACCATCTCCTGGAACGGACCATTCAGGAAACCGAAACCTCCCTTATGCTCTGCAGTGACTCCAGCCGCCCCTCGACCTCAGAAACCCTCAGCTTCAGCTCGAGCAACTGGAGGCATTTTCTGCACACGTGGCCCTCCAGGACACACGAAGAGTCCTGAAGTTCCCACATGGTGCGGGAATTGCAGGCAATCGGTCTCAGTTACCCCTCCATTATGCTTAGAAACCTGTTTTCTCTAAACTCCTTTTAGATTCTCGATTATTATTACTTTAATTATTGTTTACTAACCCTGATTAACCTCCCCTTTTATTCCAGTCTCTCAGAGCTCCTCCTCTCTGTTCACTGTCCTTACCCCTCTACACCTAATTCCCCCTCTCACCAAACTCTCAAGTTCCCACACAGTTCGCAATCACTCCATTCACAATACTCACTCTGTGTTTCAGCTGATACACCTTTTGAGAACAGCAGTTCCAACTGTTCAATCAGCTCCCAGCTCCCGGTAATGTCCCTCTATTCAGCCCCTCTTCTATGTATATGTGGAGTGTGAGAGGTTGCAGCCCCTCTTTCATTATTTGAAGGGGCTGCTCCTCGACATCTGGTTGCAATTCAGTCCCACACTCCTGGTCTTTGGCCACCCAGTGCGGAGGGGGGCAGGTAAGTGGGAGGACTTCCTCGTGGGTCTGCTCCTGGGCCTGGCCAAGGTGACCATCCACGGGTCCAGGATGGACGGGGCCCGTGGGGGGGTCGCTCTATCTGTCTGCCTCTCCTCTACAGTCTTTTCTGTGCCCAAGTGACCCTGGAGCATGTGGTGTCCGTCAATACATGTGAGGCCTTCCGTGGCCGGTGGACACAAGGACTGGAATGTATAGTCGACACCAGGTATAATATTATTATTTAGTTTATAAGTTTTCTTTCTTTTTATGGTTAAGTTCCTTAACAGTTTTGCCCCTTTGGGGGGCACCTTTATTTGATTTATAGTTGATGAGACTGGGGCAACCCAGTGTCCCATTTATTGGAGACTAAATCCAGGGACCACTTACACTGAGACTATAATTTGGAAACCAGAGTGCCTCAGTACGGGGGACGGTCATGGTGGTGAAACCAGCTCCAGTGAAGGTGAAAGGTGGGTAATGGGTGAAGATATCATGGTGGAATCAGATGGTGACTGGAGGGATCTGTTGATATGTTATTGTCAGAACCCCTTTGCAGGCAGCCCGATGACCTAATGGAACCAGCACAACACCTAAACCCACCTGTTCTTGTGCCAAAATCCCAAAGTCTAATGTCCCTGAAGTCTTTTTCTGTAAGAAATGTACAAAAGAAGGGAGGAAATTGGGCTCGGGCCAGCAAAACGTTTCTTGAATGAACAATTCATGAGCCTGTTTTGTGACTCATCTGCATGAGGTAAAAACACGAAATGAAAAAGGGCGGGTATAGTGACAATGGCTTTGTCAATAATGGTTTCTAACCCTAACAAATAATCCTAACCCCAGCCCCTCACTCTAACCATGAGAGCCAACCACTGACCCCAATCCTGTACAATAACCACTAACCGTAAATCGTGCAGTGTTGATAGCATGATATAGGGTCGTGTTGTGACATCAGCAGTCATTGGGATGTCATGGTGATGCAGGTTGGCCATGTTGTCGATAGTCACCCTGAACCGGGGAATGGGGGTGGGGAGGTAATCCAAATAAACCATGCAAATAGCCAGAAGGGAGTTACTTTATTTGAACAGTAAAGGTTACAGATTAAAATACCAGATTGCCGTGGGCTCCCCTTTTCTCCTCCTCTTGCAGTTTTGCTCCCCACTGTGGAGGACCCAGAGATAATGTTTACCAGGTGTGTGCAGCAGAGAGTGTTACATTCCTGTGGCTTATAGCTATTAATCACATTGGCCTTGGATACCTGGGCAGAAGACAACAATGTACGCTCTCGGTAAAGGGAGACAGTGCCGTCACCAACCTGTCCAGCCTGGAGACATCCCTGTTCTTACATACTGTCTGGTATGGTGGTTGGTACCATAACTCTACTTACAACGCATTGATGACTAGTTATGAAGTTCCAGAAGGACGAGGGATATGTATTTTATGCTGCTGCCCCTTTGTACGTTTGGCCACAGGCTCACTGGGCACTCCGGCCGAGATACAACCAGCACTCATATTCTGGAAGAGGGGTCGAGGAGGATCCAAGTGGAATCAGATAGGTGACGGTGTGATGCCAGCCTCAATGCTGTATGGTTACAAATACAAAAGGACAAGGTGCCAAGGAAGATGATCCAGAATCACACCTGTCCCTCGATGGAAAAGGGACCCACCAATGGACTAATAGCCCAAAGTACAGGACGATCTCTATTTAATGACGTGCGATATAAAATACTTCAGTGGTGTTTAACTTTAATAATGTGTCCGTGCCAAAGACACTGTAACATTTGTAACCTTTTACAAACAGTTGGTAGAGCCCACGCTCCAGAACTTCCTCCATCGAGCTCCAGCCCCTGCCCCCGCCACAACAAATGAGGTTAACTAATCCTCTGCTTTACCCCCATCCCACCACCAGAACAGGCAGGGAGTGTCTGAATGGCTGGGTATTAGAGCTGGGGGGTCACTGCTGGGTGTATAGAATGGACATTGAGTCACTAGCGGAGAGCGATGAGAAGCTGCAACGGAAGCTTAAAGGAATTTTGCTGAAGGAAAAGCAAAAGCTCGACGAGCAGTGAGGGGAGGGGAGGGGAGGGGAGGTTAGACAGGTGTTGTTCTCAGTGTCTGGCTTGGTGTCAAATGACTAGAGAATTCAGGACAAAATTAATAACCTCATCAAAGAGGATGCCCAGGCTTCAAGTGACGCCTTGAAGGGAGTCGCTTGTAGCAGGTGTGGGAGATTCGTTCTGTCCCAAACACAACAGGGACTGGATGAAATCGGGAACAACCATATCCCCACCTTTCGGTCCGGAGGACAGCTCGCAAAATGGAAAGTAATTACTTCCTCACACCCCGTCTGTGAATTAAGGAGGTTGGGCAGGGTATGGTCGACATCTTATCGGTGTGATGAAAAGCCCAAGAGTCTGGTAGGGATGGTTATCACACTCCCAATCTTTGAGGCCCATCTAGCCTTAAAGGTATAGGCAATAGGATCAATTATAGTATTGCAAGGGCAAATGCATAAGGAGTGTCACCCCTTCCCACCGTACGGATAAGTGAAACATGGACAGAGCCAGTCATGGCAGGATGCTCCTTGATCAAAGACATGTGGATGTGTTGATATGGTCCCATCGAAACTAATAAACCAGCATGTGGATTTGCATGGGATATGGAAACCCCCAACTGTACCATGTCTGTAACAAGGTGGCACTCGAGACAAACTAAGCATAGTTATGTCGAGCAGGGACGCTATTGTGACACAATGACCGCGACCTCTGTTGAGTATGGACCCCTCAGCCGCCCTGTCACCCACTCCTCTTTTTGCTTTGAACCGACACAGGTCACCAGGATAGATCAGGAGCTCCTGATACCAGAGGCCAGACATGATGCCACTGACAAATTGCTAATTTGATCTGGATATAATGATTCTCCCCTTGACACTTAAAATGAAGGAGATCTTAGGATGAACTGAGATCTCAATAAGACATCTGTACCGGCTACATCAGGAAAATCAGAATGTGGAAAAAGAAACTGAGGAGTTAGGAAGGAAATCATGATGGGAGCACGTAACTAATATATCAACACATGCGTGGATGAGAATTATTGCACAACTGTTAATTATTTTACAATGTTGTTATTGTTGCTGGTAATTATCATGTACAGGTTGCTTAAACAAAGCCTCGCCAAGTTGAATAGTAAACAAGGAGCCAGGTAGAAGGGCTCTCTCAAGTATGGAGTACAGGGAACTAAACAGGATGAGGGCAGAATACAATTTTTTTGACAACCTGATACACTGTAAGTGGAATGCGTAATATTAACCAAATGAAAGTTAGAAGCAATATGTATTTGTTTATGTAAACTCAAGATGATCTTAGGCAAGACCAAGGAGATAGTTGAGGGATAAAGTGAATATTGAACCAGAGAGGTTCCACTCAGGTTCAAGAGGAGGGAGATGGAAGAATATGTTTTACAACAAGCATAGAAAATATTGGGTTGCATAGTGTCGAGCATCTTAGCAAGAGGGCAGGTGTACAGAGGAGGGCAAAGGTCCACATCTCTGTGAGGCAAATAACTTACAGAAACTCAAGAGGTCATTGAAAGAGTGCTGAGGCATTAGAATATTGAAAAACAGTAAGATTCATTTGTGCAAAAACAATCGGGCAGTAATAGTAGGGGATTTCAACTACCCTAATATTAACTGGGACACAAACAGTGTGAATGGTATAGAGGGCACAGAATTCTTAAATTGCATGTAGGAGAATTTTTTTATCCAGTATATAGCAAGCGTTTAAGTGAAGACAAATGTAGGTCCCTTACAGTCAGAAATGGGGGAAATTATAATGGGGAACAAAGAAATGGCAGAACAATTAAACACATAGTTTGGTTCTTCACAAAGGAGGACACAAATAACCTTCCGGAAATGTTAGGGAACCAAGGGTCTAGTGAGAGGGAGGAACTGAAGGAAATCAGTATTAGTAAAAAAATAGTGCTAGAGAAATTAATGGGGCTAAAGGCTGACAAATCCCCAGGGCCTGATAATCTACATCCCAGAGTACTAAAGGAAGTGGCCCTGGAAATAATGGATGCATTGCTGATCATCTTCCAAAATTCTATAGACTCTGGAACTGTTCCTACAGATTGGAGGGTGGATAATGTAACCCCACTATTTAAAAAAGGAGGGAGAGAAAAAACAGGGAATTACAGATCAGTAGTGGGGAAAATGCTCGAGTCTATTATAAAAGATGTGCTAACAGAACACTTGGAAGGTGTTAACCGGATTGGACAAAGTCAGCATGGGTTTATGAAAGGGAAATCATGCTTAACAAATCTACTGGAGTTTTTTGAGGATGTAACTAGTAGAATAGATAGGGGAGAACCAGTGGATGTGGTGTACTTGGATTTTCAGAAGGCTTTTGATAAGGTCCCACACAAGAGGTTAGTGTGCAAAATTAAAGCACATGGGATTGGGGGGAATATACTGGCATGGATTGAGAATTGGTTGACAGACAGGAAATAGAGAGTAGGAATAAACGGGTCTTTTTCCAGGTGGCAGGCAGTGACTAGTGGGGTACCGCAGGGATCAGTGCTTGGGCCCCAGCTATTCACAATATATATCAATGATTTGAATGAGGGAACTGAATGTAACATTTCCAAGTTTGCTGACGACACAAAGCTGGGGTGGAATGTGAGCTGTGAGGAGGATGCAAAGAGACTTCAACGTGATTTAGACAATTTGGGTGAATGGGCAAGAACATGGCAGATCCAGTATAATGTGGATAAATGTGAGGTTATCCACTTTGGTTGTAAAAAGAGAAAGGCAGATTATTATCTGAATGGAGATAGATTGGGAACAGGGGAGGTGCAACGAGACCTGGGTGCCCTTGTACACCAGTCACTGAAAGCGAGAATTCAAGTGCAGCAAGCATTTAGGAAGGCGAATGGTATGTTGGCCTTCATTGCAAGAGGATTTGAGTACAGGAGCAGGGATGTCTTACTGCAGTTATACAGGGCCTTGGTGAGACCACATCTGGAGTATTGTGTGCAGTTTTGGTCTCTTTATCTGAGGAAGGATGTCCTTGCCATGGAGGGAGTGCAACGAGGGTTTACCAGACTGATTCCTGGGATGGCAGGACTGACGTATGAGGAGAGATTGGGTCGACTTGGCCTCTATTCACGAGAGTTTAGAAGAATGAGAGGGGATCTCATCGAAATATATAAAATTATAACAGGACTAGACAGACTAGATGCAGGGTGGATGTTCCCGATGGCTGGGGAGTCCAGAACCAGGGGTCACAGTCTCAGGATACGGGGTATGCCATTTAGAACTGAGATGAGCAGAAATGTCTTCACTCAGAGGGTGGTGAACCTGTGGAATTCTCTACCACAGAAGGCAGTGGAGGCCAAGTCATTAGATGGATTGCAGAAGGAGATAGTCATAGAGTCATAGAGTCATACAGCACGGATAGAGGCCCTTCGGCCCATCGTGTCCGCGCCGGCCATCAGCCCTGTTATTAGTTATTAATGCTAAAGGGATCAAGGGATATGGGGAAAAAGCGGGAGCAGGGTACTGAGTTAGACGATCAGCCATGATCATTTTGAATGGTGGAGCGGGCCCGAACGGCCAAATGGCCTACTCTTGCTCCTATTTTCTATGATTCTATGAAGCCCAATGAAAGGGGGATGTAGCGGGTGGTGGTGTGTGTCAGCATCACGTCTGACTTCTAAGCAGTTCGAATCGCTCCCACTCCCTGGGTTCTAGACCTTGGACTTATTTGGGGGTTGTGACAAAGTGCAGCAGACAACTGGTTTTGGTGCAAGAAACTTTGATCTTTATGTCGAAAACTTAATTACCTATTATACACAATGCATTAACTACAAACACTTAATTCAGACAATTAAGAATTTATTAAGAAACTTGTACAAGTTGGAAGTGTATCTCAATCAAGGGTTGAGACTACGACTTCAATTCGAACAAAGGAAGCTGTTATCTTTTATACACTTAATTCAGTAATGTCTATCATTGAATATGGGTGTACATTTACACTCTCAGTGGTCAAGTGGTTAGTCAATCAAAAATAGGGAACCCCCCCCCCCCTGACATCCATAGCTCATTCCTGCTTTGGCACGTAGGCTTTACAGGCATGAGAGAACACGAACTCCCTAAATTCCGAGCTGGTTAATCAGTAAGGCTAAAGTCAGAATCAAGGCTACATGGCCTCTCAAGACACTGTATTCTCATTATATTATAAGCCAGCAATATCCTTATCTACACGGGGGGAGGGGGGGAGGCCAGACAGTACCAAGCACCTGGACAGCCAACTTAATTATCAACGTACTAAGGACAATTGTGTCTTTCTGTGTGTGTGTGTGTGAAATTGTAACTACCCTATATATGGGAGTCAAGGAGTTAACATTGGTCAAATACTCATCATGCTTTTCTCTTTTATGGTCAAGTAACTGTTCACGTATTTCTACATTAATGTGGTCTTTATAGTTTTCCACATTTATTCAAAAGAGGAAATACAACACAACAATCTTAACACTCTAATAAAATGGGGAACACTTTGATACACATGAGGGAAATTACAGTAGAAAGAGACCTCACCCCTCCCAATCCCACTTTACGAGCTAAGTTGGGCTCTAAAGGACCAGAGATAATGCTCACCAAACGAATCCTTGACAGTTGAGCTGGTTCGTGATTTCGGGGTTCGCTGTATGTGTTGGTTGGGGTCTGCCGTACCCCGGACGTGGTAGAGGACTTCAACTGCGTAGCTGGTCAGTCTTCGCGAGTCCGCTGATGCGGTAGGTGCGTCTTGGATCTATCGAGTGAGTACCCACTTTTCTTTGTAAAGGGATAGGATTTAGAGTCTTTTGAGTAGAAAACTCACCCAAGGGTAAGTCAGGAATAGATTGTAGAGTGGAAACTTTGCGGATCTTCGGTTTTCTCCCGAGTTGGTTTTCTTTGGTCGCGATGGCCCAATATTACCCTGTTGGTTGATGGTAATATTCGCTTGGTTGTTTCGTAAGGCCCTTGTTGCTGCGAGGTGTCCGATGGTCACTGGGACTGTTGCTCTGGTTTCTTCTTGTGTGTCGGCCTGCTTCTAGACCTGCTGACCTTCTCTGTTGAACTTCTTTCTGTTGCCCCCTCGCCTTGTTGAACTGTTGTCTCCCGAGCTGTCGAACTCCTGGCTGAACTGAACTTCTTGAGAAAATGGGCCTTCAATTATACTAATTGAAGCCTCCTTATCTGCGCGCCAAATCTGACCCGGCTTATTGTAAGGTTTTGGCTGGCTCGTTAAGAGTAACATGTTTATGAAATGTGTGAAGTGGTTTTGGGATGGTTTCATGAGTTGTTGAACTCTTGCTTGATTGTAGTCATTGTCCTCAGGTTTCGAGTTTCCTGACTGGGCCTGAGATTTCTATGGAGTGGGCTGATTGGATTTGTTTTATGCATGTTTTGGATGGGTCCTGTAATTTGGGTGGGGACTGCTCTTCTGTGGGTCTATTGTCTGATAGGGGCTGAGTGAGGTCACACAGTTCCCCAGACAATTTGATTAACTCCAATACTCAAACCGTCTATTACAGAGGTTGATCCCAACTCCTGTTGCAGCCTTTTCCTTCACAAGCCCAAAACATGCCTTTTTAAAATACCAAATCTTGGTTTTTGACCTTGAATCACCCTCTGTTAGGCCCAATACATTTCATCACCCTGAAATGGTTAGAAAAGAGTCCAAAGTCTTTAGGGTTTTTCTCCGAGTTTTGGGGGATCTGAATTTTGAGAATCTTACAGGTGGGCAGTTCTGGATTTAGTTCTTGGATATGTAGAGGGGCAGGTGGAAGAAGTAGCAGTGGGAGAGCCCTTTGGTGGTAGTGATCATAATACAGTTAGTTTTAGCATAGTTATGGAAAATGACAACGATAGAACAAGAATTAAAGTGTTCAATTTGGGAAAGGGCAATTTTACTAAACTGAGAAGTGATTTAGCAGAAATAAACTGGAAACAGCTACTTGAAGGTAAATCATTGTCAGAGCAGCGGGAGACATTCAAAGGGAAAATTCAAGGGGTTCAGAGTAAACATGTTTCCACAAAGAAAAAGGGAGGGGCTGCCAAATCTAGAGCCCCCTGGATGTCATAAGGCAGAAAAAGAAAGCCTATGATAGACACCGGGAACTCAATACTGCGGAAAGCTTAGAGGAGTAGACAAAGTGCAGGGGTGAAGTTAAAAAGGAAATTAAGAAAGCAAAGAGAGGCATGAAAAAATACTAGCAGGTAAAATCAAAGAAAACCCAAAGATGTTTTATGAATACATTAAGAGAGTAGGGCCTATTAGAGACCAAAAAGGTAAACTATGTGTGGAGGTGGAAGATGTGGGTATGGTTCTTAATGAATACTTTGCATCTGTCTTCACAAAGGAGAGGGATGATGCAGGGATTGTAGTTAAGGAGGAGGAGTGTGAAATATTGGATGGGATAAACATAGTGAGAGAGAAAGTGTTAAGGGGATTAGCATCTTTGAAAGTGGATAAATCACCAGGGCCGGATGAAATGTATCCCAGGCTGTTAAAAGAAGCCAGGGAGGAAATAGCAGAGGCTCTGACCATCATTTTCCAAACTTCACTGGATACAGACATAGTGCCGGAGGATTGGAGGACTGCTAACGTCGTACCATTGTTTAAAAAGGGAGCGAGGGATAGACCGAGTAATTACAGGCCAGTCAGTCTAACCTCGGTGGTGGGCAAATTATTGGAATCAATTCTGAGGGACAGGATAAACCGTCACTTAGAAAGGCACGGATTAATCAAGGACAGTCAGCATGGATTTGTTAAGCGGAGGTCGTGTCTGACTAACTTGATTGAATTTTTCGAGGAGGGTCGATGAGGGTAGCGCAATTGATGTAGTCTACATGGATTTTAGCAAGGCTTTTGACAAGGTCCCACATGACAGACTGGTCAAAAAAGTAAAGGCCCATGGGATCTAAGGGAATGTGGCAAATTAGATCCAAAATTGCCTCAGTGGCAGGAAGCAAAGGGTAATGGTCGACGGGTGTTTTTGCGACTGGAAGGCTGTTTCCAGTGGGGTGCCACAGGGCTTGGTACTAGGTCCTTTGAATTTTGTGGTATACATTAACGATTTGGACTTAAATGTAGGGGGCATGATTAAGAAATATGCGGATGACACAAAGATAGGCCGTGTGGTTAATAGTGAGGAGGAAAGTTGTAGACTGCAGGAAGATATCGATGGACTGGTCAGAGGGGCAGAAAAGTGGCAAATGGAATTCAATCCAAAGAAGTGTGAGGCAATGCATTTGGGGAGGGCAAACAAGGCAAGGGAATACACAATAAATGGGAGGATACTGAGAGGTGTAGAGGAAGTGAGGGACCTTGGAGTGCATGTCCACAGATCCCTGAAGGTAGCAGGTCAGGTCGATAAGGTGGTTAAGAAGGCATATGGAATGCTTTCTTTTATTAGCCGAGGCATAGAATATACAAGCAGGAATGTTATGCTGGAAATGTATAAAACACTAGTTAGGCCACAGCTTGAGTACTGTGCACAGTTCTGGTCACCACATTACAGGAAGGATGTAATTGCACTAGAGAGGGTACAGAGGAGATTTACGAGGATGTTGCCAGGACTGGAGAATTTTAGCTATGAGGAAAGATTGGATAGGCTGGGATTGTTTTCATTGGAACAGAGGAGGCTGAGGGGTGATTTAATTGAGGTGTACAAAATTATGAGGGGCCGAGATAGAGTGGATAGGAAGGACCTATTTCCCTTAGCAGAGGGGTCAATAACCAGGGGGCATAGATTTAAAGTGATTGGTAGAAGGATTAGAGTGGAAAAAAATTCAACCAGAGGGTGGTGGGGGTCTGGAACTCACTGCCTGAGAGGGTGGGAGAGGCAGAAACCCTCAACTCATTTAAAAAATCCCTGGATGTGCACCTGAAGAGCCGTGACCCACAGGGCTACGGACTAAATGCGGGAAATTGGGATTAGGCTGGGTGGCTCTTTCTCAGCCGGTGCGGATACGATGGGCTGAATGGCCTCCTCTGTGCCGTCAATTTTCTATGATTCTATGATTCAAGAGACAGGGTGTCCTAACCTAGTATAAACATACTAAGACCTGTTAACAGTGAAAAGCTACATAAACACTAAGGCATTAAACAATCCTTGGCGATTTTTGGAGAGTCAGCACAGTAGGGTGGTTTACAAACAGGAGATAAGACCAGAGGTGCTTATATGCAGACCAACGCAGCCGAATAGTATAAGGATAGGGCATGCTCCTTCCGAAAAGTTAGAGCTCTCAAGAGGGGACGGTCAGAAGTCCATTGTCACAGGCAGTCCATGAAGGCTAAGTCTGATCAACTTGGGTTCTTTCGATAGATCAGGCTGTATTAATTGCTTGTTATTTAATGTAATCTGTAGACAGTTGAATTAAAATGAGAATACTGTTGAATGTAATGTTGAAGATAGCTGTAGTGCAACTCTGTTGTAAGTCAATCTATTAAACTTACTATTTTATAACCACTCGGGCTAGAATTAAGTGGAAGTAATTGTTGAAGGATTAACAACCCGTAGTTGCAACAGTAATGGGGAAAATCCACAAACAAGGGTTCAAAGATGAGGAACCAAAGATACAAGGTTAAATATAAGAGATTTAGAACAATGATCAAGAGAAGCTTCTTTACACAGAGAGTTGTGAGGCGGTGGAATTCACTTCCAGGGTTAGTGGTTGGGGCGCAAAGTTCTGTGGTGACAGGTGGTCCTCATGTCTTTATCCAAGACAGGCCTCAGCTCAGTCATTTGCTCCAAATGTTGATGCAATGGATCAAGCTAAGAGGTGCCAGGTATCGGGAGCAGCAGTAGCAGTAAATAAAATCTAAATGTAAGTAAGTATCAATATAGTTTATCTTTATCTATTTGTATTTTAATAAATTTTGCTGAATGTGGCCCAATGCCAAGTGTCAAATATCAGATCAGACCCACAGTAGAAAATCAGTTTGACGTCCCTGTCCTAATACAGGTTAATCTGTGGAACATTCTGGATCAAACAGCACTACAGTCTCTACAAATGGAGGAGTAATGTTGATAGGTGTGACGTACAGGAGATCATGTCAATCTATTCTAAGTGCACTCCTCACCACCTGCTGTACAGCTTCCAAATGGTCTTTCAGTGAATCCTTCAGTAACTTGTAGGTAAAAGCAAAGGATGACACTGTCCCAAAGATAGAGAGGGTCACCGGACTGAAGCTGTGTTTGATCCCAGCTATCATGCAGGTGATGACGGTGATTCCTAACAGTACCTTGGTAAATGCTGGTGGGATCTTACTTGGCAATCGACGACTCATTTCAGTTTTCAGAACTGAAGTGGGTTTACCAACTTTGCTGGCCAGGCTTTGCAGAGACTTGTCATTGAGTCCCACCTGTTTCTGGAGGTATATCCGTCCAAAAACTGTCAACCCAATGCCAGTAATGAAAGACAACCCTGGCACTGGCACTGCACCCACTGCTCCAGCGAGCACGGCCAACAGAAAGACTCTCTTCTTCAACATTCTTATTCTGGGTTCTGTAATTTCCATCATAATCTTTGGGAGTGAGAGCGAGAAAGCAGTTGACTTTATTCTCAGGAGATCATTGGCGAGAGTGGACTTTAATTTAGGAAAGTCATATTTGTTCAGGTCAAAACTTGAGATCAGAAAAATGGCTGGTGGTGTAACTCCAACACTTTGGAAGTTGCTGACACAGTCCATGCGGATTTTCCTCAGCCCCTCACTAAAGTCGGCACCTTGCATCTTCAGTGCATGGACATCATTGTCTATTTTGGACCGGATATAGTAGAACGCTTTGCCCTGTTCTTGAATCTTTTTGGCAAGCTCTGCATCGTTCTCTCTGAATCGTGACTGGGACACAATGATGAAAAAGTCATATCTTTCAAACCTCACCATCTTTAGGTAATTATTGATTTCAAAACCGAAGGAATTTGTTCCTGGAAGATCCCAGAGTTGAAGATTAGGCAGAGCTCGATAGGGATACCTGGTTGGCTCCAACTGGGTTTCTTTATTCCCAGTTGGAGCAGCTCCCTGATCTTCGTTCCGAAGACCTCTCACAGCGTTGATGAAGGTGGATTTCCCTGAGCCCGCATCACCCACCACTGCAATGTTAAGCTGCATGTTGTCTAAATTGTCTAACTTACTCTTTATCTGAAGAATCACTGCTTCCAATTCACCAGTGCTATACTCAGATTGCAGGTTCCTGCTCTCCTCAGCAGTGAAGAACTTGGAGAGTGTGGACTGGGCCATTTGATCTCTGAAAATAGCATCAATACACAAATGTTACACATGAGTTCAGGAATGATTGAGAAGTTTCAGCTCTTTAGGAAGATGTGATCTGGCCCCATGTTACTGAATATAGGCAAAGTTTAACAACAGAGTTGATTAAGTGTTGAACAAGGCTGGCAGAAAACTCCGTCTTGCTCCCAAATTAAACTGCTGGCTAAAGTTAGACCGCCAAAAGAAAGAGTTTTAGGAGTGTTAAGTACTTGTTAAAAGTACTTTAAAACCCAACTCAGCATTGGATGATTACACTGACTGAAATCATTGCTCACGGTCGTGGCTGAGAGGCGATTGTGTGAATGGAGCGAAAGATTTCAAGGTTGTAGCAGAACACTGACAGGAGCAGCAGTGATTTTAGCAGAGACCCTCTCTCCAGGCAGCCCCTAGCCCATACCTGGACACAACCCACTGCCAGTTCACATGCAGTGAAAATAAAGAATTAACAGCTAACAGGCCCACAACTCTTAACACAGATAGAAGGGGGAGTGAAGTGAAAAGTTGCATAAAGATTAATGAAATAAAACATTGATATACTGGAATGAGAGCTGTAGATGGGCAGTGCTGTCCCTCTGTTATGTGAGTTGTACATTGATGTACTGGAATGAGCACTGTAGATGGGCAGTGCTGTCCCTCTGTTATGTGAATTGTACATTGATATACTGGAATGAGAGCTGTAGATGGGCAGTTCGATCCCTCTGTTATGTGAATTGTACATTGATATACTGGAATGAGAGCTGTAGATGGGCAGTGCTGTCCCTCTGTTATGTGAATTGTACATTGATATACTGGAATGAGAGCTGTAGATGGGCAGTGCTGTCCCTCTGTTATGTGAGTTGTACATTGATATACTGGAATGAGTGCTGTAGATGGGCAGTGCTGTCCCTCTGTTATGTGAGTTGTACATTGATATACTGGAATGAGAGCTGTAGATGGGCAGTGCTGTCCCTCTGTTATGTGAATTGTACATTGATATACTGGAATGAGCACTGTAGATGGGCAGTGCTGTCCCTCTGTTATGTGAATTGTACATTGATATACTGGAATGAGCACTGTAGATGGGCAGTGCTGTCCCTCTGTTATGTGAATTGTACATTGATATACTGGAATGAGCACTGTAGATGGGCAGTGCTGTCCCTCTGTTATGTGAATTGTACATTGATATACTGGAATGAGCACTGTAGATGGGCAGTGCTGTCCCTCTGTTATGTGAATTGTACATTGATATACTGGAATGAGAGCTGTAGATGGGCAGTGCTGTCCCTCTGTTATGTGAATTGTACATTGATATACTGGAATGAGAGCTGTAGATGGGCAGTGCTGTCCCTCTGTTATGTGAATTGTACATTGATATACTGGAATGAGAGCTGTAGATGGGCAGTGCTGTCCCTCTGTTATGTGAGTTGTACATTGATGTACTGGAATGAGTGCTGTAGATGGGCAGTTCGATCCCTCTGTTATGTGAGTTGTTCATTCATTTCTCAGCAGCAGTGCAGGCAATTACTTTATTCTCAAATATAATTGAAACAATTTCTAATATAAATAAAAGTCAATAGTCTGAGCAGGACCGGGACCAATGTCCTCGTGGGGGTGTTTGCTAGTGTTGTTGGGGAAGGTTTAAACTAGAATGGCAGGGGGATGGGAACCTGAGCGGGGAGTCAGAAGGGAGTAAAGTTGAGAGCAGCAAGAGAGGGGAAGACCCAGGGGAAATCTACAATACAAATAGTACAAACAGTTGTTCAAGAACAAGTGAAAAGGAAAAGCGTAGAGCAGCGGAAAGAAAGTGTACTTTAGGCACGACAGATAAAGTGAAAACTAGAAGGGGTAAGGCGATTAACCCAGCATCAAAGCTGAAGGTCAGGCTAGGGTGTGTGGCCCAACTAAGAGTTCTATTTACAAATGCACAAAGTATTCGGAATAAATTAAATGAACTGCAGGTTCAAATTCAAATTGGAGGGTATGACATGATAGCTATTACTGAGACATGGCTGCAGGATGGTCAGGATTGGGAACTAAATATACCGGGTTATAAGTTCTACAGGAGAGATAGGGAAAATGGAAGAGGGGGAGGAATAGCCTTAATGATTAGAGATGAAATCACTTCAATGATAAAGGAGGATATAACGAGAGGTAAGCAGCCAACAGAGAACTTATGGGTTGAATTGAGAAATAGGAAAGGATCTAAGACTATAGTGGGAATTGTGTATAGGACCCCTGGCAGCAGCTCTGAAGTGCTAGATTGTGTAAATGCAGAGATTAGACAAGCGTGTAACAAAGGCATAGTGGTCTTAATGGGGGACTTTAACCTTCACACAGATTGGGAAAAGCAGACTAGCAACTGTCAGAAAGGTAGTGAATTTCTTGAGTGCGTCCGGGATAGTTTTCTACAGCAGTATGTCCTAGAGGCAACAAGGGGGCAAGCCATACTAGATTTAGTAATGAGTAATGAACCAGATTTAGTTAACGGCTTAACTGTGTGTGAACATCTATCCAATAGTGATCATAACATGATCGAGTTCAATGTAGTGTTTGAAAGGGAAAAAAGTGAATCAGCTGCTCAGATTCTAGACTTGGGTAAGGCCGACTTCAATGGGATGAGACAGAGACTGTCCACAGTAAACTGGGCAAATCTGTTAATGGGTAAAACGACTGATGATCAGTGGGAAATGTTTAAAGAAACATTTAACGTGATACAGAATCGGTTTATACCCCTGAGGGGCAAGAACTCTACTTGCCAAAAAAACAGCCATGGACAACTAAAGAGGTAAGAGACAGTATAAGACATAAGGAAAGGGCATACAAAAAGGCAAAAAATGGCACAGATCCTGGCGAATGGGAAAGATACAAAGATCAATAAAGGGTCACAAAACAAATAGTAAGAGCAACAAAAAGAGAGTATGAAAAGAAACTTGCAAGGGATATCAAAACCAATACGAAGAACTTTTATAGTTATATTAGGAAAAAGAGGGTGGTCAGGAGCAGTGTTGGCCCCTTAAAAACTGAAAGTGGGGATATTGTCATTGACAATGGGGAAATGGCGGACATGTTGAATAATTACTTTGCGTCAGTATTTACAGTAGAAAATGAGGATCGCATGCCGGAAATCCCAAGAAAACTTATATTGAATCGGGGACAGGGACTCAATAAAATTAACATAAGTAAAGCAACAGTAATGAAGAAAATAATAGCACTAAAGAGTGACAAATCCCCAGGACCAGATGGTTTCCATCCCAGGGTTTTAAAGGAAGTAGGTGAGCACATTGCGGATGCCCTAACTATAATCTTTCAAAGTTCTCTAGATTTAGGAACTGTCCCTCTCGATTGGAAAATTGCACATATCACTCTGCTTTTTAAGAAAGGAGAGAGAGGGAAACCAGGGAATTATAGACCAGTTAGCCTAACATCTGTTGTGGGGAAAATGCTGGAGTCTATAATTAAGGATAGGGTGACGGAACACCTCGAGAATTTTCAGTTAATCAGAGAGAGCCAGCATGGATTTGTGAAAGGTCGGTCGTGCCTGACAAACCCAATTGAATTTTTTGAAGAGGTGACTAAAGTAGTGGACAGGGGAATGTCAATGGATGTTATTTATATGGACTTCCAGAAGGCATTTGATAAGGTCCCACATGAGAGACTGTTAGCTAAGATAGAAGCCCATGGAATCGAGGGAAAAGTACGGACTTGGTTAGGAAGTCGGCTGAGCGAAAGGCGACAGAGAGTAGGGATAATGGGAAGGTTCTCACGTTGGCAGGATGTGACTAGTGGAGTCCCGCAGGGATCTGTCTTGGGGCCTCAATTATTCACAATATTTATTAACGACTTAGATTAAGGCAGAGAAAGTCTCATATCTAAGTTTGCCGATGACACAAAGATTGGTGGCATTGTAAGCAGTGTAGATGAAAACATTAAATTACAAAGCGATATTGATAGATTAGGTGAATGGGCAAAACTGTGGCAAATGGAATTCAATGTCGACAAATGTGAGGTCATCCACTTTGGATCAAAAAAGGGTAGAACAGGGTACTTTCTAAATGGTAAAAAGTTAAAAACAGTGTATGTCCAAAGGGACCTTGGGGTTCAGGTTCATAGATCATTGAAGTGTCATGAACAGGTGCAGAAAATAATCAATAAGGCTAATGGAATGCTGGCCTTTATATCCAGAGGACTAGAGTACAAGGGGGCAGAAGTTATGCTGCAGCTTTACAAAACCCTGGTTAGACCGCACCTGGAGTACTGTGAGCAGTTCTGGGCACCGCACCTTCGGAAGGACATATTGGCCTTGGAGGGAGTGCAGCGTAGGTTTACTAGAATGATACCCGGACTTCAAGGGTTAAGTTACGAGGAGAGATTACACAAATTGGGGTTGTATTCTCTGGAGTTTCGAAGGTTAAGGGGTGATCTGATCGAAGTTTATAAGATATTAAGGGGAACAGATAGGGTGGATGGAGAGAAACTATTTCCGCTGGTTGGGGATTTTAGGAGTAGGGGGCACAGTCTAAAAATTAGAGCCAGACCTTTCAGGAGCGAGATTAGAAAACATTTCTACACACAAAGTGTGGTAGAAGTTTGGAACTCTCTTCCGCAAATGGCAATTGATACTAGCTCAATTGCTAAATGTAAATCTGAGATAGATAGCTTTTTTGCAACCAAAGGTATTAAGGGATATGGGCCAAAGGCAGGTATCTGGAGTTAGATCACAGATCAGCCATGATCTTATCAAATGGCGGAGCAGGCACGAGGGGCTGAATGGCCTGCTCCTGTTCCTACGTTCCTATGCTTTTTGGCTGTTACAGCGTAGGTTTGTACGATAATGATAAAGAGAAAGAACCATAATAAGCACAACATTCATGGAATCATACAGCACAGAAGGAGGCCATTCAGCCCATCGTGCCTGTGCCGGCTCTTTGAAAGAGCTGTCCAATTCGTCCCACTCCCCGCTTTTTCCCCATAACCCTACAATTTTTCCTTTCCAAGCTTATATACAATTTCCTTTTGAAAATGACTATTTTATCATATTCCACCATACTTTCAGGCAGTGCATTCCAGGTCATAATAACTCACTGCGTAAACAAAATTCTCCTCATCTCCCCTCTGTTTTTTTTGCCAATTATCTTAAATCTGTGTCCTCTGGTTACTGACCCTCCTGCCAACAGAAACAGTTTCTCCTTATTTACTCTATCAAAACCCTTCATAATTTTGGACACCTCTATTAAATCTTCCCTTAACCTTCTCTGTTCTAAGGAGAACAATCCCAGCTTCTCCAGTCTCTCCACATAACTGAAGTCCCTCATCCCAGGCACCATTCCAGTAAATCTCCTCTGCACCCTCTCCAAGGCTCCAAGTTACCATTCTGATAACTACTGTAAGGTGCCCCCTATTTTGTCAAGGAATGTGAAGCACTGCCTTGAGCTGCCAATGGTTCTGTTCTACAATGAGGCTACTGACTGCGTGGGCCTCACTATCAGTGCTTTGATTTTGTCCATACATCAAGGCTGGCAGAGGTAGCCTTGGTCTCTTAGGAGCCATCTTTCCAGGCTACCTTTAACAACTTTTTTTTATTCGTTCATGGGATGTGGGCATCGCTGGCAAGGCCAGCATTTATTGCCCATCCCTAATTGCCCTTGAGAAGGTGGTGGTGAGCCGCCTTCTTGAACCGCTGCAGTCCGTGTGGTTCCAGCCATGCCTCAGTGATAACACTCTTGCCTCTGAGTCAGAAGGTCGTGGGTTCAGGTCCCACTACAGAGATTTGAGCCCATAATCCATCCAGGCTGACACTCCAGTGCAGTACTGTGGGAGTGCTGCACTGTCGGAGGTGCCGTCTTTCAGATGAGACGTTAAACCGAGGCCCTGTCTGACCTCTCAGGTGGATGTAAAAGATCCCATGGCATTATTTGGAAGAAGAGCCGGGGAGTTCTCCCCGGTGTCCTGACAATCATTTACCCCTCAACCAACATCACTAGAACAGATTATCTGCTCATTATCACATTGCTGTTTGTGGGATCTTGCTGTGCACATATTGGCTGCCGTGTTCCCTACATTGAAACAGTGACTGCATTTCAAAAATACTGCATTGGCTGTAAAATGCTTTGGGACGTCCTGAGGTCATGAAAGGTGCTATATAAATGCAAGTTCTTTCTTTCTTTGAACAAGCCTGGCACAGGTGATTGTCTTAAAGTGACTGCTGCATGGGAAGTGGGTATTGACCTGTATTGTATGGCATTGTGGGCCGTGACCAGCTGCACATTGCAAAAATGGAAGGCCTTTCCATTCGTGTAGGCCATTGGTTTATGCGAGGGGCCGGGTTGGCCACTTACTTTGGGAGATCCAGCAGTGTGGTGAAATTGGGCAGCTTTGCTGTATTGTTCAGCAGGAAATGAGATGGAGATGTTGACCCAGATGAACAAAGCATTGGTCACCTGATTGACCCACCAGTGGGCAACAGTTTGCCTGATACAACAGGTGATCCTCATGTTGCCTGGAAGTTCAACGGGCAGTTGAAAAAACTGTCTGTAATCACCAAGCATTGTTCTGTGATTTATAAATGAGATTTCATTTCGAGGATTTCATTTCCAACAACGTTCACCTGAGGAAGGAGGAAGCCTCCGAAAGCTTGTGAATTTAAAATAAAATTGCTGGACTATAACTTGGTGTTGTAAAATTGTTTACAATTGTCAACCCCAGTCCATCACCGGCATCTCCACATCTTGCCTGGAAGGAGGAAGAGATATAAACATTGAGAGTGGTGGTGACCATGACTGCCACGGACTCTACCATCCATTGGCAGAGGTTGGTTGCAGGAGTCCCCGTGGTAAATGTCACAGCTTCTCTGCCTCCTCTCTATTGGACCTGAGCCCATGGAGCCAGTTCACCTCCCTCACTGTCAGATAGCTGTGTCTGGGCCATCAGATATGGTTCAATGTAGAATGGTGGGTTTGGACAATCCACATCTGATGCCATCGGATCTCTCCAGATTCCCTCCTTTCTTTTTCCTCATCTTCCTCCGTCAAATCCAATGATATTTTTGATCAGTTGAGTATCTGACAAACTCAGAAACCCATTCCCATGTTTAAAAGACTCCAATTCTAAACCACGGTGAAATCTGCACCCAGCACAGGGGTTCTGGTTCCTCAATTTGATTGGGTCGAGTTCCTCTGTAGGCGTCCAGGGAGCGCCAGAATCATTTAAAAACCTCATTATCATATTTAAATAAGGGTCCTACGCTTGTTGGAGGACCTTTTGTGATATTGGGCTGCCCCAATGCCTGACTCGCCTCGAGATAAACTCACTCAGCAACTTGTGGTGCTAAAAGGGCCCTATTTAAAGGGCTCATCCACTACATTCAGGTTAGTTATTGGTTTGTCCCATTAGGCTGCTGGTTAACCTGGGTGTTTTTTGTCTTTGAACCAGGGCATAGACTGCACAGCCTGTGGCTGTCAAAATCACCGTGGCCCTTAACTTTTATACCATGGACTCCTTCCAGGCTGCAGCAGGTGAGATCAGAGACATCTCCCAGTTTGCAGTCCAGTGCTGTATCAGGGAGGTCACTGAGGTTTCTACACCACAAGGAACACCTATATCTCCTTCCTCATGGACAGAGTGAAGCAGGACGAGAGAGCACGAGACTGTATACACATGGCAGGAAGGTGCCGTAGACTGTACACACATTGCCTTACGTGTTCCCTGTAATCAGCCTGGACTCTTTATCAATCGATAGGTATTCCACTCCCTCGATGTACAGCTGGTTTGTGGCCACAATCCAACCAGATCGACCTTGCCCTCACTCCACGACAAACATTAACAGCAACACCAAATGCAGAACAAAAAAAGTCCAACAACTCTATTCCATCTGTGTATAATATTTAACAGGAATAATCATGAATCACCCTACTGCCAATCTTTACTGCCTGTCTTCTGTGCTTGTTTACCTATCCTCGTGCTCCTACAAAGTGTATCCCCAATGGCTACAGATTGGGAGGTGGGAGCACCTCCCTTGATCTTTAACCAACAATCCTGCAGCACCAATGAACATCTGTCCACGGATTCTCCCCCTCCTCGGGGACCAGGATCCACTTGTTTTCCAGCTCTCAGTGACCCAGAACATGAGATTATTTTACTGTAATAAAAAGCCAATGTGCCTTAATAAAATGCCTCCTCACTGCATCACTGATCATGACAAGCTTTGGGACAGATTTTGCTCTCAAAATAATGGCGAGCCGAACAGCGCTCACCGTTATCTCAGTACAAATGGTAGAGGAACTTCCAGTGACCGCGCATGTGCAGTGAGACACGGAAATCCGTCAGTAACTCTATCGGATCCTCTGCTCATCCAGAAACTTTGTGGGAAGGAGATCTCTCCGGCTGACTCACCGTTGAAATGACTGCAACAGTGCAAAGTTCCTGCACGGCCCTGATTGGTAAACAAAGTCATCTGCCAGAAATAGGTACGTCAAGTTTTTTTTAGTCCAACCAAACTTTTAATATCGTGGTAAGTCTTAATGACTGTCAAACAACCTCCCGGGCACTGAAAATTTACTTTTACAAGTGTGGAGTTTTATCCCTTCAGATTTTAATTGTTGTTGGACAATTAAAAATATTTTTAAATTGTTTATTTTTTTACTCTTTCTTTCTGTCTCTTTTTAATCTCTCTTCTAGATCAATTTGTCTAAGCCTTTCCTTATTTCACTTTCTGTACTTGTAGCACCAGCATTCTGGCCATTTTTATGAAACATATTTTAAATCTAATATCCCAAGAAAGAACTGGACTGTTTACCAAGCTTGTGGGAGTGGCTTAGGGAATAGGATTGACTGGCAGGAGTTTCGAGCCAGACTAACCTGACTGAGGTGCATTCATATCCAAACGGACATTTCACACTGACAGGCTGGGTGGGAGGGAACCCAGGCCGATTGACGTCATCACCATTTAACATGATTACTGGGAACAATACCCCGAGAGGGAACTCAGAGACACTCAGTCCCAACCGAAACTGGGGTGGAAGGCAGGAGATGGCCGGGCCATTGTCTTCCAGGAGAGAAACCAGTTAAGCAAGATCGGTTTGAGATTGAAACCCATTACCTGCTAATGGGGGCCGTCAACTCAGGAAACAACAGACACCCAGTAATCAGCACCCACTGTCTCTCCAGGGGCAAGGCCTGGGAGCGGGAAAACAAAATAACATTTTTCACAAAGATTTCAAAGGTTATGGGTGGGGGTCCAGACAGGCCATGGTGGGGGTCCAGACAGATCACCTGATCAATACGTCGATCAGTATTGGCGGGAGAAAAGGTGATGGGTTTTGGGGATATAAGGAGCCATTTGGCAATGGTTCCGGGCTCTGCTCTGCTCTCGGCTCTGATCTCTGCTCTCTGCTCTGCGCTCGGCTCGGCTCTGCGCTCGGCTCTGCTCTCTGCTCTGAGCTGGGCTCTGCTCTCTGCTCTCTGCGCTGGGCTCTGCTCTCTGCTCTGCTCTCTGCTCTCTGCTCTGCTCTCTTCACTCTCCCCTCGCCATCAATCT
Organism: Heptranchias perlo; assembly: GCF_035084215.1. Taxonomy (NCBI): domain Eukaryota; kingdom Metazoa; phylum Chordata; class Chondrichthyes; order Hexanchiformes; family Hexanchidae; genus Heptranchias; species Heptranchias perlo. The sequence goes on along the minus strand of NW_027138214.1, from coordinate 582,058 downwards.
ACAGCGAGTCTCCCGAGTGGGGCTCGGCTCGATTCGATGGAACGCCGCCAGAAGCTGAGCGCTGCTCTTCATCTCTCATCAACGGACCTCGACTCAAACTGGAACTTGGATACTGTGTCGGGGGTACGGAACCAGGAGCGAGACGTGCAGGAAGAAGCTGCAATCAACAACGGGCAATCGGGGTGAGCATATTACCTGCGCCGACACATCCACAAGACCACTGAGCTGTGTGAGGGGGTGATTGTAAGTCCCAACCAAACCTGAGAGGGTTTTAGTGCTGGGGGGGGGTTCCTGTGTTAATTTATTTCATGGGAGGGTTCTCTTATTAGGCCGTGGTAATCTAGCACGGTGGGGCTTATTGGACGAGCCAGGGTTGTACTGTTTGTACTGTTTACTAGTGTTATTGTTAATTTTATTAAACACAATACGGGTGAGCCTGAAATCGTGTGTCCCAGTCTGATCAGTCCTTATAATCCCCATCGTTCCAGAACTTATAGTAAGAGGTGTGTTTTCGGTACGCCCGAGAAAACCACTCACAAACTGATCTGACATTGAATTGACTTTTCTAACGTACACTTGCTGGCTTGAAGTCTGCGCTGCTGAATAACGATGCTTCAGTCTGATTGGTTAAGGGAACAGACAGCAGCTTGCACCGTTCACACAGGTCCCAGATGCCGGAGAGAGGAGGGAGCCGTCGGTGGGGGGCGTCGGGGGGGGCCATTGGTGGGAGGGGCCATCGGGAGGGCGGAGGGCGGGGCGTCGGGAAAGGGGGCCGAGAGAACGGGGGATTGAGCAAAATCCAGTCCATTAATTTTAATCTGGATGCCAAGTAATGTTTCAGTCATCCTGTAAGGAAGTCTTGCTGCAATTGTACAGGGCTTTGGTGAGACCTCACCTGGGTTAGTGCGTACAGTTTTGGTCTCCTTATCGAAGGAAGGATATACTTGCCTTAGAGGCAGTGCAACGAAGGTTCACTGGATTGATTCCTGGGATGAGGGTTGTCCTATGAGGAGAGATTGAGTAATATGGGCCTATACTCTCTGGAGTTTAGAAGAATGAGAGATGATCTCATTGAAACATATAAGATTATGAGGGGGCTTGACAGGGTAGATGCTGATAGGTTGTTTCCCCTGGCTCGAGAGTCTAGAACTAGGGGGCATAATCGCAGGGTAAGGGGTCGGCCATTTAAGACTGAGATGAGGAGGAATTTCTTCACTCAGAGGGTTGTGAATCTTTGGAATTCTCTACCCCAGAGGGCTGTGGATGCTCAGTCATTGAGTATATTCAAGACTGAGATCGATAGATTTTTGGACTCTCGGGGAATCAAGGGATATGGGAATCGGGCAGGAAAGTGGAGTTGAGATCGAAGATCAGCCATGATCTGATTGAATGGCGGAGCAGGCTCGAGGGGCCATATGGCCTACTCCTGCTCCTATTTCTTATGTTCTTACGTTCACCTTCTAAAATGCGGCAGATTTCAAGGGTCATTTTCCAGAAGGTCCAATGTCCGATGATTATATCTTGTACCCTACACCCGCTTTGTGTCCCATCTCAGACTATTATAAAAAAAATGTTGGCAGGCCAAGAGATAGAGCAGTAGTAGGAAATATTTTAGAAGTGATCAATAGAGTTCAGGAGAAATATATTCCGCTAAGAAACAAGAACAAACTAGCCAATAATGAAACCCATGGATGGATAAAGAGATATGGGTAAAATTGAAACTAAAGAAAAAGGCATACTCTAAATACACAGACAATAAAGGAGAGGATGACAAACGGGAATAGGAAGAGATTAGGATAGAAGTCAAAAAAACAATTAGGAAATCAAAGAGAAACTACAAAATTAAATTATCAAGGAATATAAAAAGAAACAGTCAGGTATTCCACAGACATAAATAACAAAAGAAAAACCAGGATAGGCCATTAAGGTAAACTCACAGATAACAACAGTGAAATGGCAGAAATATTCAATAATTATTTTGCCTCAGTATTTACCAGGGAGACTAACAGGGTGGGCAGGACATTAGAAGAAGAGATCAAAAAGATATAAAGATATTTAAGATAGAAAGGGGGGAGATAATTGATAAACTAATCAAACTTAGAGAGGATAAAACCCCTGGTCCGGATGGATTGTATCCACGAATATTAAAAGAAGTTAGGGAGGAGATAGCAGAGGCTCTATTACATATATAGAAACATTCATTAGTAAAGGGAATGGTGCCAGAGGACTGGTGGACAGTTAATGTGATTCCTATATTTAAAAATGGAGATAGAACATCCAGGGGACTATAAGAACATAAGAAATAGGAGCAGGAGTAGGCCATGCGACCCCTCGAGCCTGCTCCGCCATTCAATAAGATCATGGCTGATCTTCAACCTCAACTCCACTTTCCTGCCTGATCCCCATATCCCTTGATTCCCTTAATATCCAAAAATCTATCGATTTCAGTCTTGAATATACTCAACGACTGAGCATCCACAGCCCTCTGGGGTAGAGAATTGCAAAGATTCACAACCCTCTGAGTGAAGAAATTCCTCCTCATCTCAGTCCTAAATGGCCGACTCCTTATCCTGAGACTATGCCCCCTAGTTCTAGACTCTCCAGCCAGGGGAAACAATCTCTCAGCATCTACCCTGTCAAGCCCCCTCAGAATCTTGTATGTTTCAATGAGATCACCTCTCATTCTTCTAAACTCCAGAGAGTATAGGCCCATTCTACTCAATCTCTCCTCATAGGACAACCCTCTCGTCTCAGGAATTAATCTAGTGAACCTTCGTTGCACCGCCTCTAAGGCAAGTATATCCTTCCTTAGATAAGGAGACCAAAACTGTACACAGTACTCCAGGTGTGGTCTCACCAGAGCCCTATATAATTGCAGCAAGACCTCCTTACTCTTATACTCCCACCCCTTGCAATAAAGGCTAACATATCATTTGCCTTCCTAATTGCTTGCTGTACCTGCATGCTAACTTCTGTGTTTCGTGTACAAGGACACCAATATTTAATAGTTTCTCAACAATTAAAAGATATTCTGTTTTTCTATTTTTCCTACCAAATTGAATAACCTCACATTTCCCCACATTATACTCCATCTGCCATCTTATTGCCCACTCAGTTAACCTGTCTATATCACTTTGCAGTCTCTTTGCACCCTCCTCACAGCTTACTTTCCCACCCAGCTTTGTATCATCAGCAAACTTGGATTATCATAGTATCATAGTAGGTGCAGCACAGGAGGAGGCCATTTGGCCCATAGTGCCTGTGCTGGCTCTTTGAAAGAGCTATCCAGTTAGTCCGATTCCCCTGCTCTTTCCCAATAGGCCTGTAAAATTACACTCAGTCCCCTCAACTAAGTCATTAATATAGATTGTAAATAGCTGAGGCCCAAGCACTGATCCTTGTGACATCCCACTAATTACAGCCTGCCAACCTGAAAATGACCCGTTTATCCCTACTTTCCGTTTTCTTTCTGTTAACCAATCCTCTATCCATGCTAAAATATTACCCCCTATCCCATGAGCCCTAACCTTTTATATGGCACCTTATTGAATGCCTTTAGAAAATCCAAATATACTACATCCACTGGCTCCCCTTTATCCACCCTGCTAGTTACACCCTCAAAATTTCTAATAAATTTGTCAAACACAATTTCCCTTTCATAAAACCATGTTGACTCTGCCTAATCATATTGTGATTTTCTAAGTGCCCTGTTACTGCATCCTTAATAATAGATTCCAGCAATTTCCCAATGACTGATGTCAGGCTAACCGGCCTGTAGTTCCCTGTTTTCTCTGTTCCCCCCTTTCTTGAATAGTAGGGTTACATTTTCTACCTTCCAATCCATGGGGACCATTCTAGAATCTAGGGAATTCTGGAAGATCAAAACCAATGCATCCACTATCTCTGCAGCTGCCTCTTTTAGAACCCTAGGATGTAGGCCATCAGGTCCAGGGGATTTGTTGGCTTTTAGTCCCATTAATTTCTCCAGTATTTTTTCTTTACTAATCTTAATTACTTTAAGTTCCTCATTCTCATTAGACCCTTGGTTCCCCACTATTTCTGGTATGTTTTTTGTGTCTTCTACTGTGAAGACAGATACAAAATATTTGTTTAACGTCTCTGCTATTTCCTTATTCCCCATTATAATTTCTCCCGTCTCTGCCTCTAAAGGACCCGTGTTTACTTTCACTAATCTCTTCCTTTTTGTATACTTGTAGAAGCTCTTACAATCTGTTTTTATATTTCTTGCAAGTTAACTCTCATATTCTATTTTCTCCCTCTTTATCAATTTTTTGCTCATCCTTTGTTGATTTCTAAAACCCTCCCATTCCTCAGGCTCACTATTCTTTTTGGCAACATTATAAGTCTCTTCTTTTAATCTAATATTATCCTTAACTTCTCTAGTTAGCCATGGTTGGATCACTTTTCCCATGGCGTTTTTATCCCTCAAGGGGATGCATATTTGTTGAGAATTATTTCTTTAAATGTTCACCATTGCTTATTTACCGTCACATCTTTTAATCTAATTTCTCAAACTATTCTTAGCCAACTCGCTTCATACCTACATAATTGGCTTTGTTTAAATTTAAGACCCTCTCAAACTCAATATGAAATTCTATCATATTATGATCACTCTTCCCCAGAAGATCTTTAACTATAAGATTACTAATGAACCCTGTCTCATTACACAATACCAGATCTAAAATAGCCTGTTCCTTGGTTGGTTCCTCGACACATTGTTCTAGGAAACTGTCTCGAATTCATTCCATGGACTCATCCTCCAAACTACTTTTGCCAATTTGATTTGCCCAGTCTGCATGAAGATTAAAGACCCCACGATTATTGAATTACCCTTGTTACATGCTCCTCTAATCTCCTGGTTTATACTCTGTCCAACACTATATCTACTGTTAGGGGGCCTATAAACTACTCCCGCTGGTGTTTTCTGCCACTTGTTATTTTTTAGCTCAACCCAGACTGATTCTACATCCTGATTTTCTGAGCTAAGATTTCTTGCTATTGCCTTTATTATCGGAGCTATCCCCCCCACCCTTTTCCATTCTGTCTATCTTTTCTAAATGTCCAGTACCTTGGAATATTTAGTTCCCACCCTTGGTCACCCTGCAACAACGTCTCAGTAATGACTATTAAATCAACCCATTTATCTCTATTTGTGTCATTCATTCATCTATCTTGTTACGAATGCTTCGTGCATTCAGATACAGCGCCTTTAATTTTAACTTTTTACTTTTTTTCCCTGATGTGACCTCAGTCACTGATGTCCTATTCCCTTTGTTAAACTCCCTGTCCCTTCCTGACACACTCTGCTTGTTTTTACCCATATCACTACTCTGCTCTACAGCCATGACTTTACTCTTCAGACTTATAAATTTACCCTGACCTGAACCCTCCCCCCTTCTTATTAGTTTAAAGCCCGATTTACAGCCCCAGTTATTCAATTCACCAGGACACTGCTCCCAGCTCGGTTTAAGTGGAGTCCGTCCCAATGGAACAGCTCCCTTTTTCCCAGTACTGGTGCCAGTGCCCCATGAATCGAAACCCCTGTCTCCCAAACCACTCTTTGAGCCACGCATTTAACTCTCTGATCTGTTTGTCCCTATGCCAATTTGCGTGTGGCTCGGGTAGTAATCCAGAGACTATTACCTTTGAAGTTCTGCTTTTTAATTTGGGCCCTAGCTCCTTAAACTCCCTCAGCAGAACCTCATTCCTAGTTCTAACTATGTCACTGGTTCCTCGTGGACCACGACAACTGGATCCTCCCCGTCCGAGTTCTTCTCCAGGTGTGAAGAGATGTCCTTAACCCTGGCACCGGGGCAGACCAGGTTAACGTCGGTGGTCAGAAAGAGAATGGAATCTTTACTCAAAAATGTAATAGAAAAAGATCTAGAAACTGAAAATATAATAAAGAATAGTCAGCACGGATTTCAAAAGGGAAGGTCATGCTTGACCAACCTTATTGAATTCTTTGAAGAGGTAACAGAAGTAGACAAGGGTAATGTAGTAGATGTAATATATTTGGATTTTCAAAAGGTCTTCGATCAGGTACCGCATTGTAGACTCGTGACTAAGGTCAGGGGACAGGTAGCAAAATGGATAACAAGCTGGCTGCAAAATAGAAAACAGAGAGTAGGGGTTAAGAGTAGTTATTCAGACTTGAAAAAGGTGGGAAGTGGTGTTCTACAGGGATCAGTGCTGGGACCATAGTTGTTCAAGTGGACATTAATAAATTTGCAGAATGGGCGTGAAAATGGCAAATGAATTTCAATACAGGTAAGTGTGAGCTGGTGCATTTTGGTAGGAAGAATAAGGAGGCCACATACTCCTTGGATAATAAGAGTCTAAATGGGGTAGAGGAGCAAAGGGATTTATGGGTACAGATACACAAATCACTAAAAATAGTGACACAGGTTAATAAGGCTATAAAAAAAAGCAAATCAAGCACTGGGGTTCATTTCTAGAGGGATAGAATTGAAAAGCAGAGAAGTTATGTTCAACTTGTATAGAACCTTTTTATCATTTGTTCATGGGATGTGGGCCTCGCTGGCAAGGCCAGCATTTATTGCCCATCCCTAATTGCCCTTGAGAAGGTGATGGTGAGCTGCCTTCTTGAACCGCTGCAGTCCGTGTGGTGAAGGTTCTCCCACAGTGCTGTTAGGAAGGGAGTTCCAGGATTTTGGCCCAGTGACGATGAAGGAACGGCGATATATTTCATTGATTAGACCACACTTAAAGAGCACTGTGCACAGTTCTGGTCTCCATATTATAAATGGATATAGAAGAACTTGAAAAGGTGAAAAAAGATTTACAAGGTTGATACCAGAACTGAGAGGTAAAACTATCAGGAAAGATTGAACAGGCTGGGGCTCTGAGGGGTGATCTGATAGAGGTCTTTAAGATTGTGAAAGGGTTTGATAGGGTAGGTACAGGGAAGATGAAGATGTTTCCACTTGTGGGGGCGACCAAAACTAGGGACCATAAATATAAGATGGTCACTGATTAATCCAATAGGGAATTTAGCAGAAATTTCTTTACCCAGAGAGTGGTTAGAGTGTGGAAATCACGACCACAAGGAGTAGTAGAGGCGACCAGCATTTAAGGGGAAGCTGGACGAGCATTTAAGGGGAAGCTAGATAAACACAAGAGGGAGAAAGGAATAGAAGGATATGCTGATAGGGTCAGACAAAGAGGGGTAGGAAGAGGCTCTTGTGCAGCATAAAAACCGGCAAGGACCAGTTGGGCCGAAAGGCTTGTTTCTGCGCTGTACATTCGATGTAATCTTACAACCTACACCCGCTCTGTGCCGCATCTCAGACTATTACATCCTGTACCCTATTCTCGCCGTGTGCCCCATCTCAGAATATGACATCTTGTACCCCACACCCGTTAAGTTTCCCATCTCAGATTATTACATTCTGTAACCTACACCCATTCTGTGTCCCATCTCAGACTATTACATCTTGTTCCCTACACCCATTCTGTGTCCCATCTCAGACTATTACATCTTGTTCCCTACACCCATTCTGTGTCCCATCTCAGACTATTACATCTTGTTCCCTATTCCCGCTCTGTGTCCCATCTCAGACTATTACATCTTGTTCCCTATTCCCGCTCTGTGTCCCATCTCAGACCCTGTGCACCACACTCTCTGGACCCTGGGTTTCAGGATTATGATGACTCCAGTTATTAAAGGAATTGAAAAGCACACAGACATTCACCACACAGAGGCCTGTTACTGGACCCACCAGTGAGACAAGGTTCGATATGAAGGTATTAAAAACGAATAGTTCCTTCACTACCTGCAATCTCTGTTTCTCTTCAGGTTCTGGATGTGTTTGAAGCTCAAACTGCTGAAATTCAGATGTTTTCGTGAGGACTCGGAAGCTGCAAGAGGTTTCAGTGAAAATAAAACTCTCAGAACTGAAACTGAAACTACAGGAAATGTCAAAGGTCGGGCCTTTTATGGGAATGGGGAGGGGCGTGTAACAAGGGGGCAGGGAGTGGGAATTACTCTCACTAAAGGTGAAGATGCAGTCAATACAGAGACAGTAACAGAACAACTCACTGCAAACATTTCACACAACCTTCACTGGGGGCTGAGCTTCAGATACTTTTACTGATAACAGAACAGGTTCAGCAGTGACTGGGAATCTGAATTCAGTTTTTGTCTGTTTTTGTTTATCACCCAGACAACAGGTCATTCAGTGAATGAGGTTGTTTCAGAACCTTCTGATCTGGTCCATAGTCTCAGAGCTGTGGTCAGCCTGGGCTCAGTGGCAGCAGTCTCACCTTATGTTACACAACACCAGACGAGCTCAGTATCTCTGCTGCCTTCAGACCGACTGCTGAACTGGCAAAGATTCAGGCACAGTTTGTTCACAGAGAAATGGCCAAACACCATAATCATTTCGGAGACGTTGGACGATCTCCACCAAACCCTCTCTCCTCTCCGAGGAGTTTTAAATACAGATGTTACAGTGGCTGCAAAACCAAACATCTGCACCTGGTGGTGCTATTGAGCTATTAGAAATTACTTCCCAGCATGCACCATTACTACTACAACAACACCATGCATTTATATAGCGCCTTTAACGTAGTAAAACATCCCAAGGAGCTTCACAGGAGCGATTATCAAACAAAATTTAACACCGAGTCACATAAGGAGATATTAGGACAGGTGACCAAAAGGTTGGTCAAAGAGGCAGGATTTAAGAAGCACCTTAAAGGAGGAGAGAGAGGTGGAGAGGTTTAGGGAGGGAATTCCAGAGCCTAGGCAGCTGAAGGCACGGCCGTCAATGGTGGGGTGAAGGAAATCGGGGATGGGCAAGAGGCCAGAATTAGAGGAACACAGAGATCTCGGAGGGCTGTAGGGCTGGAGGAGATTACAGAGAGGCGAGGCCATGGAGGGATTTGACAACAATAATAAGAATTTTAAAATCGAGGCGCTGGCAGATCAGTGAGCACAGGGGTGATGGATAAACGGGACTTGGTGCGAGTTAGGATATGGGCAGAGGGTTTTGCATGAACTGAAGTTTATGGAGGGTGGAAGATGGGAGGCCAGCCAGGAGAGCATTGGACTAGTCAAGCCTAGAGGTAACAAAGGCACAGATGGGTTTCAGCAGCAGATGAGCTGAGGCAGGAGTGGAGACGGGCGATGTTATGGAGGTGGAAGTAGGCGGTCTTGATGATGGAGCGGATATGGAGTCAGAAACTCATCTCAGGTCAACATAAGAACATAAGAAATAGGAGCAGGAGTAGGCCAATCGGCCCCTCGAGCCTGCTCCGCCGTTCAATAAGATCATGGCTGATCTGATCCTAACCTCAAATCTAAATTCATGTCCAATTTCCTGCCCGCTCCCCGTAACCCCTAATTCCCTTTACTTCGAGGAAACTGTCTATTTCTGTTTTAAATTTATTTAATGATGTAGCTTCCACAGCTTCCTGGGGCAGCAAATTCCACAGACCTACTACCCTCTGAGTGAAGAAGTTTCTCCTCATCTCAGTTTTGAAAGAGCAGCCCCTTATTCTAAGATTATGCCCCCTAGTTCTAGTTTCACCCATCCTTGGGAACATCCTTACCGCATCCACCCGATCAAGCCCCTTCACAATCTTATATGTTTCAATAAGATCGCCTCTCATTCTTCTGAACTCCAATGAGTAGAGTCCCAATCTACTCAACCTCTCCTCATATGTCCGCCCCCTCATCCCCGGGATTAACCGAGTGAACCTTCTATGAATGGTCTGGTTCATCCTCAGACGGAGGTCAGGGAGAGGGATGGAGTCGGTGGTGAGGGAACGGAGTTTGTAGCGAGGACCAAAGACAATAACTTCAGTCTTCCCAATATTTAGTTGGAAGAAATTTCTGCTTATCCAGTACTGGATGTTGGACAAGCAGTGTGACAAATCAGAGATAGTGGAGGTGCCAAGTGGTGGTGGTGAGGTAGAGCTGGATGTCGTCAGCGAACATGTGGTTGTGTTTGCAGATGATGTCACTGAGGGGCAGCATGTAGATGAGAAATAGGAGGGGGCCAAGGATAGATCCTTGGGGGACTCCAGAGGTAACAGTGTGGGAGTGGGAAGAGAAGCCATTGCAGGAGATTCTCTGGCTATGACTGGATAGATAAGAATGGAACCAGGCGAGAGCAGTTCCACCCAGCTGGACGACGGAGGAGAGGCAATGGAGGAGGATGGTGTGGTCAACCGTGTCAAAGGCTGGAGACAGTGGAGAAGGATGAGGAGGGAGAGTTTACCACGGTCACAGTCACAGAGGATGTCATTTATGCCTTTGATACGGGCCGTTTCAGTGCTGTGACTGGGGCGGAAACCTGGTGAGTATAAGAGTTGTTTAAATCTTACTTGTCCACTCGGTATCGATTAAATAAAATAGACCTGCTTAAACATAAATACTACGACCAACTACAAGCAATAAGACAAGACACAACTTCTCAATTACAAGCACTAATCAAAACATATAACATAAGTCTTTAAAGACACAGGGAATTTAAAATTACGCTTTATCTGAATAACGAAAACTAGATCTGTTCAGACATACTTAAAATCTCATCCAATTAAAAGATTTTATAGGGTGATTTTAGAAACTTGTGAATTCCAGGATACTTTCCTCATTGTTTTTGTCCACACTTTGTGAGATCAGCACTTCCTTTAACGACAACTTAACTCCCTGTTTGAAACTCCCAGAAACTGGGCTGCCAACTGGGCAGGAGTGGAAGACCAACATATGGGGTTAGAATTGGTGGAGCCTCCTGTCCAATCGATGGGTGAGTCTCGGTTGTTGTGGGTGTGCTGATGGGAGAGGAGCCCAGTCTTGAACGTACGAACACGGCCGCACGTATCGCAATGGGAGCCCGGTGAGGTGGAGAGAGGAGTCGCAGCCAGATCTCACAACCCCAAATTCAGTCACAGCCACCCAGCAGACGTGACACCATCATGATCTGTGAGTACTGCATCTTCCCAAGTGTCGGGGTTAATGTGGCCAGAGTTCAAGTGGCCTTTAGTGTTCTAATAATATTAGGAGTGAGAGAATAAGTAAAAATGGAGGAGCAGGAGGATTGGCGACATTGGGGAAGGAGCAATCCTATCTGTAGAGAGAGAATTGATGTCCACAAAAGAGGTACAGACAGAGTCAATGTGGTTGGAGATCAAAGATAAAAAGGGATTGTTACATTGGTTGGGGTTGTACTACAGACCCCCTAGGTGGGGGAGGAGAGCACTGCACAGGAGGCCACACCCACAGAGGGTCTTCAGGAATCACTTCTCCAACCTGAACACAACAACACCAACAACAACAACTTGCATTTATATAGCACCATAAATGTAGTAAAATGGCCCAAGGCGCTTCCCAGGAGCGATTATCAAACAAAATTTGACACCGAGCCACACAAGGAGATATTAGGACAGGTGACCAAAAGCTTGGTTAAAGAGGTAGGTTTTAAAGAGCGTCTTAAAGGAGGAGAGAGAGGCAGAGAGGCGGAAAGGTTTAGGGAACTTAAGGCCCAGGCAGCTGAAGGCACGGCCGCCAATGGTGAAGCAATTAAAACCAGACTCCTCCAGAATCGGAGGAGTGCAGTGATCTCGGAGGGTTGTGGAGCTGGAGGAGGTCACAGAGATAGGGAGGGGCGAGGGCCAGGGAGGGATTTGAAAACAAGGAAGAGAATTTTAAAATTGAGATGTTCCCAGACTGGGAGCCGACGTAGGTCAGCGAGCACAGGAATGATGGGTGAACGAGACTTGATGCGAGTTAGGATACGGGGCAGCAGAGTTTTGGATGAACTCAAGTTTACGGAGGTTGGAAGATGGGAGACCGGCCAGGAGAGCATTGGAATAGTCAAGTCTAGAGGTAACAAAGGCATGGATGAGGGTTTCAGCAGCTGAGGCAGGAGCGGAGACGGGCGATGTTACGGAGGTGGAAGCAGGCGGTCTTGGTGGTGGAGCGGATATGGGGTCAGAAACTCATCTCAGAGACACTGAGGAGTAATGTTTCAGGCAGCTTTGTTTCACCGAGGAGACTGTCACGGAACTGTCACCTGCTGCAGTCACAACTCGCGCCTCAAACCAGGGCATGGACAGCGCTGCCTCTGGCTGTCAAGGTCACTGTGGCCCTTAACTTTTATACCATGGACTTCATCGTCGCTGAGTTAAAATCCTGGAACCCTCTAGCTAACAGCACTGTGGGAACACCTTCACCACATGGAGAGGTTCAAGAAGAAGGCCCACCACCACCTTCTCAAGGGGCAACTCGGGATGGGCAATAAATGCCAGAAACACCCACATCCTGAGAATGAACTAAAAAAGATATTTAGAGGCGTGTTAGTTTAACATCTGTGGTAACATTTTTTGGAATCTATAATTAAAGATGGAATTACTAAATATGTACATGAAGAGAAAATAATTAGAAGAAGCCAACTTGGATTTCAGAAAGGGAGATCGTGCTTGACAAACCTGATTGAGTTCTTTGAGGAGGTGACAGATATAGTGGATAGGGAAATGCAGTGGATGTGGTGTACATGGACTTTCACAAAGGGGACTATTGAAGAAGATTAAGGGGTACGGAATTAGTCTTTAAGTCTTTAAGTTTATTTTTGTTAAGTTTAGTTAATAATATAATAAATGGAGGGATGGCAGGGCTGCTCAGCCCCGTGGACTGCGCTTCCTGAGCCATGTGAGAACTCCAGGACGCTTCCCGTGTCCTGGACATCCACAGGTGCAGGAAGTGTCGTCAGCTGGAGGAGCTCAAGCTCCGGGTTTCGCACCTTGAGCAGCAGCTGGTGACACTGCAGTGTATCGGCGAGGCTGAGAGTTTTGTGGTTAGCACATTTCAGGAGGTGGTCACCCCACAGCTTAAGAGAGTGCAGGCAGAGAGGGACTGGGTGACCACCAGACAGACAATGAGGAGCAGGCAGGTAGTACTGGAGTCCCCTGAGGGCATCTCACTCTCTAACCAATATTCTGTTCTGCATACTGATGAGAGGGTTCCTCTGAGGCGTGCAGTCAGAGCCAAGTCCATAGCACCATGAATGGTTCAGCTGTACAGGGGGGAGGACAAACGTCGGGAGAGCAATAGTGAGAGGGGATTCTATAGTTAGGGGAACAGACAGGTGTTTCTACGGCCACAGACGTGATTCCAGGATGGTATGTTGCCTCCCTGGTGCCAGGGTCATGGATGTCACTGAGTGGCTGCAGAACATTCTGGAGAGGGAGGGTGAACAGCCAGAGATCGTGGTCCACTAACGACATAGGTAGAAAAAGGGATGAGGTCCTGCAGGCAGATTTTAAGGAGTTAGAAAAGAGATTAATAAGCAGGACCTCAAAGGTAGTCATCTCTGAATTACTCCCAGTGCCACGCACTAGTGAGTATAGAAATAGGAGGATAGAGCAGATGAATGTGTGGCTGGAGAGATGGTGCAGGAGGAAGGGCTTTAGATTCCTGGGGCATTGGGACCGGTTCTGGGGGAGGTGAGACCTGTACAGGCCGGACGAGTTGCACCTCAACAGGGCTGGGACCAATATCCTTGCAAGGAGGTTTGCTGGTGCTGTTGGGGACGGTTTAAACTAGCTTGGCAGGGGGCTGGGAACCTGAGCGTAGATTCAGAAGGGAGAGAAGCAGAGCTGGAGATAGAAGGCAGAAAATTAGTAATTGAGTTTGGAAGGCAGAGGAAACAAAGGTTCAAAACTAGACAACAAAGGAGTTTGGCAGTGCTTAATGGTATATACCTCAATGCAAGGAGTCTAGTGAATAAGGCAGATGAGCTAAGGGCACAGATAGACATGTGGAAGTACAATATTATAGCTATTACTGAAACATGGCTGAAACAGGGGCAGGAATGGCAGCTCAACGTTCCTGGTTACAGGGAATTCAGATGAGATAGAGAGGGGGATAAAAAAGGAGGGGGGTGGAAATATTGGTTAAAGAAACAATTACAGCTGTGAGGAGAGATGATATGTTAGAAGGTTCATCAAATGAGGTCATATGGGTTGAGCTAAAGAACAAAAAAGGGGCAGTCACACTACTGGGAGTGTACTATAGACCCCAAACAGTTAGAGGGAGATAGAGGAGCAAATATGTCGGCAAATTTCTGAGAAGTGCAAAAACGATAGGGCAGAAAGAGTAGGGGATTATGAATACCCGAATATTAACTGGGAAACGATCAGTCCAAAAGTATAGACGGCACAGAATTCTTAAATTGCATTCGGAGAACTTTTTTAGCCAGTTTGTAACAAGCCCAATAAGTGGGGGCACAGTTCTCGATTTAGTTTTAGGGAATGAAGCTGGGCAGGTGGAAGGAGTATCAGTGGGAGAGCATTTTGGTGGTAGTGATCATAATTCAGTTAGATTTAGCATAGTTATGGAAAAGGATAAAATAGAACAGAAGTAAAAGTTCTAAATTGGGAAAAGACCAATTTTACTAAGCTGAGAAGTGATTTAGCAAAAGTGGACTGGAAACAGCTACTTGAAGGTAAATCAGTGTCAGAGCAGTGGGAGGCATTCAAGGGGGAGATTCAAGGGGTTCAGAGTAAACCTGTTCCCACAAAGAAAAAGAGTGGGACTGCCAAATCTAGAGCCCCCTGGATGACAAGGAGCATTCAGGGTAAGATAAGGCAAAAAAGGGAAGCTTATGTCAGACACTGAGAGCTCAATACTGCAGAAAGCCTAGAGGAGTATAGAAAGTGCAGTTGTATAATTAAAAAGGAAATTCGGAAAGCAAAAAGAGGGCATGAAAAAATAATGGCAAGTAAAACTCATGAAAACCCAAAGATGTTTTATAAATACATAAAGAGCAAGGAGGATAACTAAGGAAAGAGTAGGGCCTATTAGAGATCAAAAAGGTAACCTATGTGGGTATGGTTCTTAATGAATACTTTGCATCTGTCTTCACGATGCAGAGATTGTAGTTAAGGAGGAGGAGTGTGAAATATTGGATGGGATAAACATAGTGAGAGAAGAAGTATTAAGGGGTTTAGCATCTTTGAAAGTAGATAAATCACCAGGCCCGGATGAAATGTATCCCAGGCTGTTAAGAGAAGCCAAGGAGGAAATAGCGGAGGCTCTGACCATCATTTTCCAATCCTCCCTGCTTACAGGTGCCGGAGGATTGGAGGACTGCTAACGTTGTACCCTTGTTTAAAAAGGGAGAAAGAGATGGACCAAGTAATTATAGGCCAGTCGGTGGTGGGCAAATTATTGGAATCAATTCTGAGGGACAGCATAAATTGTCATTTAGAAAGGCATGGGTTAATCAAGGACAGTGAACATGGATTTGTTTGGGGAAGGTCGAGTCTGACGAACTTGATTGAATTTTTTGAGGCGGTAACAAGGAGGGTCGATGAGGGTAACACGTTTGATGCAGTCTACATGGATTTTAGCAAGGCTTTTGACAAGGTCCCACGTGGCAGACTGGTCAAAAAAGTAAAAGCCCATGGGATCTAGAGGAAAGTGGCTAATTGGATCCAAAATTGGCTCAGTGGCAGAAAGCAAAGGGTAATGGTTGACGGGAATTTTTTGCAAGTGGAAGGCTGTTTCCAGTGGGGTTCCGCAAGGCTTAGTACCAGGTCCCTTGCCTTTTGTGGTATATATTAATGATTTGGACTTGAATGTGGGGGGTTTGATCAAGAAGTTTACAGATGATACAAAAATTGGCCATATGGTTGATAGTGAGGAGGAAAGCTGTAGACTGCAGGAAGATATCAATGGACTGGTCAGGGAGGCAGAAAAGTGGCAAATGGAATTCAATCCAGAGAAGTGTGAGGTAATGTATTTGGGGAGGGCAAACAAGGCAAGGGAATACACAATAAATGGGAGGATACTGAGAGGTGTAGAGGAAGTGAGGAACCTTGGAGTGCATGTCCACAGATCCCTGAAAGTCGCAGGACAGGCTGGGGTTGATTTCTTTGGAACAAAGGCGGCTGAGAGGAGATTTAATTGAGGTGTATAAAATTATGACAGGACTAGATAGAGTGGATAGGGAGGACCTATTTCCCTGAGCAGAGGGGTCAGTGACCAGGGGGCATAGATTTAAAATAATTGGTAGAAGGATTAGAGGGGAGCTGAGGAGAATTTTTTTCACGCAGAGGGTGGTGGAGATCTGGAACTGGAAAGGGCGGTAGAGGCAGAAACACTCAACTCATTTAAAAAATACTTGGGTGTGCACTTGAATTGCCGTAACCAACAGGGCTGGAAAGAGGGATTAAGCTGGATAGCTCATTTTCGGCCGGCATGGAAATGTTGGCCAAATGGACTCCTCCTGTGCCGTAATTTTCGATGATTCTATGATTCGATGAATTAGGCAGAGGGTAGCAATTTGGTTTAAAAAGTGATTAGAAGGGAGAAAACAGAGAGTCAGAGTTAAGGCCAGCTTCTTGGAGTGGTTGGAGTGGGTAGTATGTCCCACAGGGTTCGGTTCTGGGACCACTCCTGTTCACTAGGTACATTAATGAATTGGATATAAGCCAAAGGGAGTGATGTCCAAATCAGCAGACAATACAAAAATAGGAGGTATAGTAAATAATTCTGAGGACCAAAGACGGTAAAATGGGCAAGAAGGTGGCAGGTGGAATTTAACATCAGGAAATGGGAGGTGGTACATTTTGGGAAAAAGATGGCAAATAATATTAATATTTTGAATGGGGCAAAGTTATGGATCAGCAGAGGCATTTGGGGGTTGAAGTTCAGAAGACAGTAAAAGCAGCACCTCCTGTGGTACAGTCCATGGGTAACAGACCATGATACAGTGCATGGGGAACACACCGTGATACAGTCCTTGGGGGACACACTGTGATACAGTCCTTGGGGAACACACTGTGATACAGTCCATGGGGAACACACTGTGATACAGTCCATGGGGAACACACTGTGATACAGTCCATGGGGGACACAGCTTGACACAGACCATGGGGGACACACCGTGATACAGTCCATGGGGGACACACCATGATACAGTGCATGGGGAACACACCGTGATACAGTCCATGGGGGACACACTGTGATACAGTCCATGGGGGACACAGCTTGACACAGACCATGGGGGACACACTGTGATACAGTCCATGGGGGACACACTGTGATACAGTCCTTGGGGAACACACTGTGATACAGTCCATGGGGAACACACTGTGATACAGTCCATGGGGAACACACCGTGATACAGTCCATGGGGGACACACCGTGATACAGTCCATGGGGGACACACTGTGATACAGTCCATGGGGGACAGACCATGATACAGTTCATGGGGAACACACCATGATACAGTCCTTGGGGGACACAGCTTGACACAGACCATGGGGGACACACCGTGATACAGTCCATGGGGAACACACCATGATACAGTCCATGGGGAACAGACTGTGATACAGTCCATGGGGGACACACCATGATACAGTCCATGGGGGACACACCGTGATACAGTCCATGGGGGACACACCGTGATACAGTCCATGGGGGACACACCGTGATACAGTCCATGGGGGACACACCGTGATACAGTCCATGGGGGACACACCGTGATACAGTCCATGGGGGACACACCGTGAAACAGTCCATGGGGGACACACCGTGATACAGTCTATGGGGAACACACCATGATCCAGTCCATGGGGGACACACCGTGATACAGTCCAGGGGGACACACCGTGATACAGGCCATGGGGGACACACCGTGATACAGTCCATGGGGAACACACTGTGATACAGTCCATGGGGGACACACCGTGATACAGTCCATGGGGGACACACCGTGATACAGTCCATGGGGGACACAACGTGATACAGTCCATGGGGGACACACCGTGATACAGTCTGTGGGGAACACACCGTGATCCAGTCCATGGGGGACACACCGTGATACAGTCCAGGGGGACACACCGTGATACAGTCCATGGGGGACACACCGTGATACAGTCCAGGGGGACACACTGTGATACAGTCCATGGGGGACAGACCGTGATACAGTCCATGGGGGACACACCGTGATACAGTCCATGGGGGACACACCATGATACAGTCTATGGGGGACACACCGTGATACAGTCCATGGGGGACACACCGTGATAAAGTCTATGGGGGACACACCGTGATAAAGTCCATGGGGGTCACACCGTGATACAGTCCATGGGGGACACACCGTGACACAGTCCATGGGGGACACACCATGATACAGTCCATGGGGGACACACCATGATACAGTCCATGGGGGACACACCATGATACAGTCCATGGGGGACACACCATGATACAGTCTATGGGGGACACACCATGATACAGTCTATGGGGGACACACCGTGATACAGTCCATGGCTGACACACCGTGATACAGTCCATGGGGGACACACCGTGATACAGTCCATGGGGGACACACCATGATACAGTCTATGGGGGACACACCATGATACAGTCTATGGGGGACACACCGTGATACAGTCCATGGCTGACGCACCGTGATACAGTCCAGGGGGGACACACCGTTATACAGTCCATGGGGGAAACACCGTTGTACAGTCCTTGGGGAACACACCGTGATACAGTCCATGGGGGACACACCGTGATACAGTCCATGGGGGACACAACATGATACAGTCCATGGGGGACACACCGTGATACAGTCTGTGGGGAACACACCGTGATCCAGTCCATGGGGGACACACCGTGATACAGTCCAGGGGGACACACCGTGATACAGTCCATGGGGGACACACCGTGATACAGTCCAGGGGGACACACCGTGATACAGTCCAGGGGGGACAGACCGTGATACAGTCCATGGGGGACACACCGTGATACAGTCCATGGGGGACACACCATGATACAGTCTATGGGACACACACCGTGATACAGTCCATGGGGGACACACCGTGATAAAGTCTATGGGGGACACACCGTGATACAGTCCTTGAGGGACACACCGTCATACAGTCCATGGGGGTCACACCGTCATACAGTCCATGGGGGGCACACCGTGATACAGTCTGTGGGGAACACACCGTGATACAGTCCAGGGGGACACACCGTGATACAGTCTGTGGGGAACACACCGTGATCCAGTCCATGGGGGACACACCGTGATACAGTCCAGGGACACACACCGTGATACAGTCCAGGGGGACACACCCTGATACAGTCTGTGCGGAACACACCGTGATACAGTCCATGGGGGACACACCGTGATACAGTCCATGGGGGACACACCGTGATAAAGTCCATGGGGGACACACCGTGATACAGTCCATGGGGGACACACCGTGATACAGTCCAGGGGGACACACCGTGATACAGTCCATGGGGGACACACCATGATACAGTCTATGGGGGACACACCGTGATAAAGTCTATGGGGGACACACCGTGATACAGTCCATGGGGGTCACACCGTGATACAGTCCATGGGGGACACACCGTGACACAGTCCATGGGGGACACACCTTGATACAGTCCATGGGGGACACACCATGATACAGTCCATGGGGGACACACCATGATACAGTCCATGGGGGACACACCATGATACAGTCCATGGGGGACACACCATGATACAGTCTATGGGGGACACACCATGATACAGTCTATGGGGGACACACCGTGATACAGTCCATGGCTGACACACCGTGATACAGTCCATGGCTGACGCACCGTGATACAGTCCAGGGGGGACACACCGTGATACAGTCCATGGGGGAAACACCGTTGTACAGTCCTTGGGGAACACACCGTGATACAGTCCATGGGGGACACACCGTGATACAGTCCATGGGGGACACAACGTGATACAGTCCATGGGGGACACAACGTGATACAGTCTGTGGGGAACACACCGTGATCCAGTCCATGGGGGACACACCGTGATACAGTCCAGGGGGACACACCGTGATACAGTCCATGGGGGACACACCGAGATACAGTCCAGGGGGACACACTGTGATACAGTCCATGGGGGACAGACCGTGATACAGTCCATGGGGGACACACCATGATACAGTCTATGGGGGACACACCGTGATACAGTCCATGGGGGACACACCGTGATAAAGTCTATGGGGGACACACCGTGATACAGTCCTTGAGGGACACACCGTCATACAGTCCATGGGGGTCACACCGTCATACAGTCCATGGGGGGCACACCGTGATACAGTCTGTGGGGAACACACCGTGATACAGTCCAGGGGGACACACCGTGATACAGTCTGTGGGGAACACACCGTGATCCAGTCCATTGGGGACACACCGTGATACAGTCCAGGGGGACACACCGTGATACAGTCCAGGGGGACACACCGTGATACAGTCTGTGCGGAACACACCGTGATCCAGTCCATGGGGGACACACCGTGATACAGTCCATGGGGGACACACCGTGATACAGTCCATGGGGGACACACCGTGATACAGTCCATGGGGGACACACCGTGATACAGTCCAGGGGGACACACCGTGATACAGTCCATGGGGGACACACCATGATACAGTCTATGGGGGACACACCGTGATAAAGTCTATGGGGGACACACCGTGATACAGTCCATGGGGGTCACACCGTGATACAGTCCATGGGGGACACACCGTGACACAGTCCATGGCTGACACACCGTGATACAGTCCATGGCTGACGCACCGTGATACAGTCCAGGGGGGACACACCGTGATACAGTCCATGGCTGACACACCGTGATACAGTCCATGGCTGACACACCGTGATACAGTCCATGGGGGACACACCGTGATACAGTCCATGGGGGACACACCGTGATACAGTCCATGGGGGACACACCGTGATACAGTCCATGGGGGACACACCGTGATACAGTCCAATGGGGACACACCGTGATTAAGTCTATGAAGGACACAACGTGATACAGTCCATGGCTGACACAACGTGATACAGTCCATGGCTGACACAACGTGATACAGTCCATGGCTGACACACCGTGATACAGTCCACGGGGGACACACCGTGATACAGTCCATGGGGAACACACCGTGATCCAGTCCTTGGGGAACACACTGTGATGAAGTCAATGGTGAACACACCGTGATACAGTCCATGGGGGACACACTGTGATTAAGTCCATGGGGGACACACCGTGATACAGTCCATGGGGGACACACCTTGATACAGTCCATGGGGGACACACTGTGATACAGTCTATGGGGGACACACTGTGATACAGTCTATGGGGGACACACCGTGATACAGTCCATGGGGGACACACCGTGATACAGTCCAATGGGGACACACCATGATTAAGTCTATGAAGGACACACCGTGATACAGTCCAATGGGGACACACCGTGATTAAGTCTATGAAGGACACACCGTGATACAGTCTATGGGGGACACACTGTGATACAGTCCATGGGGGACACACCGTGATACAGTCCATGGGGGACACACCGTGATACAGTCCATGGGGGACACACCGTGATACAGTCCATGGGGAACACACCGTGATCCAGTCCTTGGGGAATACACTGTGATACAGTCCATGGGGAACACACCGTGATACAGTCCATGGGGAACACACCGTGATACAGTCCATGGGGAACACACCGTGATCCAGTCCTTGGGGAACACACTGTGATACAGTCCATGGGGAACACACCGTGATACAGTCCATGGGGAACACACCGTGATCCAGTCCATGGGGAACACACTGTGATACAGTCCATGGGGAACACACCGTGATACAGTCCATGGGGAACACACCGTGATACAGTCCATGGGGAACACACCGTGATACAGTCCATGGGGAACACACCGTGATCCAGTCCTTGGGGAACACACTGTGATACAGTCCATGGGGAACACACCGTGATACAGTCCATGGGGGACGCACTGTGATTCTGTCTATGGGGTACACACCGTGATACAGTCCTTGGGGGACACACCGTGATACAGTTCATGGGGGACAAACCGTGATAATGTCTATTGGGGATACACGGTGATGAAGTCAATGGTGGACACACCGTGATACAGTCCATGGGGGACACACCGTGATACAGTCCATGGGGGACACACTGTGATTAAGTCGATGGGGGACACACCGTGATACAGTCCATGGGGGACACACCGTGATACAGTCCATGGGGGACACACCGTGATACAGTCTATGGGGGACACACCGTGATACAGTCCAATGGGGACACACCGTGATTAAGTCTATGAAGGACACAACGTGATACAGTCCAAGGGGGACACACCGTGATACAGTCCATGGTGGACACACCGTGATACAGTCCATGGGGGACACACCGTGATACAGTCCATGGTGGACACACCGTGATACAGTCCATGGGGGTCACACCGTGATAGAGTCCATGGGGGTCACACCGTGATGGAGTCCATGGGGGTCACACCGTGATACAGTCCATGGGGGTCACACCGTGATACAGTCCATGGGGGACACACCGTGATACAGTCCATGGGACACACACCGTGATACAGTCCATGGGGGACACACCGTGATACAGTCCATGGGGGACACACCGTGATACAGTCCATGGGGGATACACCGTGATACAGTCCATGGGGGACACACCGTGATACAGTCCAATGGGGACACACCGTGACACAGTCCATGGGGGACACACCATGATACAGTCCATGGGGGACACACTGTGATTAAGTCCATGGGGGACACACCGTGATACAGTCCATGGGGAACACACCGTGATACAGTCCATGGGGGACACACCGTGATACAGTCCATGGGGGACACACTGTGATACAGTCTATGGGGGACACACTGTGATACAGTCTATGGGGGACACACCGTGATACAGTCCATGGGGGACACACCGTGATACAGTCCAATGGGGACACACCGTGATTAAGTCTATGAAGGACACACCGTGATACAGTCCAATGGGGACACACCGTGATTAAGTCTATGAAGGACACACCGTGATACAGTCTATGGGGGACACACTGTGATACAGTCCATGGGGGACACACCGTGATACAGTCCATGGGGGACACACCGTGATACAGTCCATGGGGGACACACCGTGATACAGTCCATGGGGAACACACCGTGATCCAGTCCTTGGGGAATACACTGTGATACAGTCCATGGGGAACACACCGTGATACAGTCCATGGGGAACACACCGTGATACAGTCCATGGGGAACACACCGTGATCCAGTCCTTGGGGAACACACTGTGATACAGTCCATGGGGAACACACCGTGATACAGTCCATGGGGAACACACCGTGATCCAGTCCATGGGGAACACACTGTGATACAGTCCATGGGGAACACACCGTGATACAGTCCATGGGGAACACACCGTGATACAGTCCATGGGGAACACACCGTGATACAGTCCATGGGGAACACACCGTGATCCAGTCCTTGGGGAACACACTGTGATACAGTCCATGGGGAACACACCGTGATACAGTCCATGGGGGACGCACTGTGATTCTGTCTATGGGGTACACACCGTGATACAGTCCTTGGGGGACACACCGTGATACAGTCCATGGGGGACAAACCGTGATAATGTCTATTGGGGATACACGGTGATGAAGTCAATGGTGGACACACCGTGATACAGTCCATGGGGGACACACCGTGATACAGTCCATGGGGGACACACTGTGATTAAGTCGATGGGGGACACACCGTGATACAGTCCATGGGGGACACACCGTGATACAGTCCATGGGGGACACACCGTGATACAGTCTATGGGGGACACACCGTGATACAGTCCAATGGGGACACACCGTGATTAAGTCTATGAAGGACACAACGTGATACAGTCCAAGGGGGACACACCGTGATACAGTCCATGGTGGACACACCGTGATACATTCCATGGGGGACACACCGTGATACAGTCCATGGTGGACACACCGTGATACAGTCCATGGGGGTCACACCGTGATAGAGTCCATGGGGGTCACACCGTGATGGAGTCCATGGGGGTCACACCGTGATACAGTCCATGGGGGTCACACCGTGATACAGTCCATGGGGGACACACCGTGATACAGTCCATGGGACACACACCGTGATACAGTCCATGGGGGACACACCGTGATACAGTCCATGGGGGACACACCGTGATACAGTCCATGGGGGATACACCGTGATACAGTCCATGGGGGACACACCGTGATACAGTCCAATGGGGACACACCGTGACACAGTCCATGGGGGACACACCATGATACAGTCCATGGGGGACACACCGTGATACAGTCCATGGGGGACACACCATGATACAGTCCATGGGGGACACACCATGATACAGTCCATGGGGGACACACCATGATACAGTCCATGGGGGACACACCGTGACACAGTCCATAGGGGACACACCATGATACAGTCCATGGGGGACACACCGTGACACAGTCCATGGGGGACACACCGTGATACAGTCCATGGGGGACACACCATGATACAGTCCATGGGGGACACACCATGATACAGTCCATGGGGGACACACCGTGATACAGTCCATGGGGGACACACTGTGATACAGTCCATGGGGGACACACCGTGATACAGTCCAATGGGGACACACCGTGATACAGTCCATGGGGGACACACCGTGATACAGTCCATGGGGGACACACTGTGATACAGTCCATGGGGGACACACCATGATACAGTCCATGGGGGACACACCGTGATACAGTCCATGGGGGACACACCATGATACAGTCCATGGGGGACACACCGTGACACAGTCCATGGGGGACACACCATGATACAGTCCATGGGGGACACACCATGATACAGTCCATGGGGGACACACCGTGATACAGTCCATGGCTGACACACCGTGATACAGTCCATGGCTGACACACCGTGATACAGTCCATGGCTGACACACCGTGATACAGTCCATGGGGGAGACAACGTGATTCAGTCCTTGGGGGACACACCGTGATACAGTCCACGGGGGACAAACCGTGATAAAGTCTATTGGGGATACACCGTGATACAGTCCATGGGGGACAGACCGTGATACAGTCCATGGGGGACACACGGTGATGAAGTCAATGGTGGACACACCGTGATACAGTCTATGGGGGACACACCGTGATACAGTCCAAGGGGGACACACCGTGATACAGTCCATGGGGGTCACACCGTGACACAGTCCATGGGGGACACACCATGATACTGTCCATGGGGGACACACCATGATACTGTCCATGGGGGACACACCATGACACAGTCCATGGGGGACACACCATGACACAGTCCATGGGGGACACACCATGATACAGTCCATGGGGGACACACCGTGATACAGTCCATGGGGGACACACCATGATACAGTCCATGGGGGACACACCGTGATACAGTCCATGGGGGACAGACCGTGATACAGTCCATGGGGGACACACCGTGATACAGTCCATGGGGGACACACCGTGATACAGTCCATGGGGGACACACCGTGATACAGTCCATGGGGGACACACCGTGATACAGTCCATGGGGGACACACCATGATACAGTCCATGGGGGACACACCATGATACAGTCCATGCGGGACACACCATGATACAGTCCATGGGGGACACACTGTGATACAGTCCATGGGGGCCACACCGTGATACAGTCCATGGGGAACACAATGTGATACAGTCCTTGGGGGACACACGGTGATGAAGTCAATGGTGAACACACCGTGATACAGTCCATGGGGGACACACTGTGATTAAGTCCATGGGGGACACACCGTGATACAGTCCATGGGGGACACACCGTGATACAGTCCATGGGGGACACACTGTGATACAGTCTGTGGGGGACACACTGTGATACAGTCTATGGGGGACACACCGTGATACAGTCCATGGGGGACACACCGTGATACAGTCCAATGGGGACACACCGTGATTAAGTCTATGAAGGACACACCGTGATACAGTCCAATGGGGACACACCGTGATTAAGTCTATGAAGGACACACCGTGATACAGTCTATGGGGGACACACTGTGATACAGTCCATGGGGGACACACCGTGATACAGTCCATGGGGGACACACCGTGATACAGTCCATGGGGGACACACCGTGATACAGTCCATGGGGGACACACCGTGATACAGACCATGGGGGACACACCGTGATACAGTCCATGGGGGACACACCGTGATACAGTCCATGGGGGACACACCGTGATACAGTCCATGGGGGACACACCGTGATACAGTCCATGGGGGAACACTGTGATACAGTCCATGGGGGACACACAGTGATACAGTCCATGGGGGACACACCGTGATACAGTCCATGGGGGACACACCGTGATACAGTCCATGGGAGACACACCGTGATAAAGTCCATGGGGGACACACCGTGATACAGTCCATGGGGGACACACCGTGATACAGTCCATGGGGGACACACCGTGATACAGTCCATGGGGGACACACCGTGATACAGTCCATGGGGGACACACCGTGATACAGTCCATGGGGGACACACCGTGATACAGTCCATGGGGGACACACCGTGATACATTCCATGGGGGACACACCGTGATACAGTCCATGGCTGACACACCGTGATACATTCCATGGGGGACACACCGTGATACAGTCCATGGGGGACACACCGTGATAAAGTCCATGGGGCAGACAACGTGATACAGTCCATGGGGGACACACTGTGATACAGTCCATGGGGGACACACCGTGATACAGTCCATGGGGGACACACCGTGATACAGTCCATGGGGGACACACCATGATAGAGTCCATGGGGAACACACCGTGATACAGTCCATGGGGAACACACCATGATACAGTCCATGGGGGACACACCGTGATAAATTCTATGGGGCAGACAACGTGATACAGTCCATGGGGGACACACTGTGATACAGTCCATGGGGGACACACCGTGATAAAGTCCATGGGGCAGACAACGTGATACAGTCCATGGGGGACACACTGTGATACAGTCCATGGGGGACACACCGTGATACAGTCCATGGGGAACACACCGTGATACAGTCCATGGGGAACACACCATGATACAGTCCATGGGGAACACACCGTGATAAAGTCCATGGGGCAGACAACGTGATACAGTCCATGGGGGACACACCGTGATACAGTCCAATGGGGACACACCGTGATACAGTCCATGGGGGACACACCGTGATACAGTCCATGGGGGACACACCGTGATACAGTCCATGGGGGACACACCGTGATACAGTCCATGGGGGACACACCGTGATACAGTCCATGGGGGACACACCGTGATACAGTCCATGGGGGACACACCGTGATACAGTCCATGGGGGACTCACCGTGATACAGTCCATGGGGGACACACCGTGATACAGTCCATGGGGGACACACCGTGATACAGTCCATGGGGGACACACCGTGATACAGTCCATGGGGGACACACCGTGATACAGTCCATGGGGGGGACACCGTGATACAGTCCATGGGGGACACACCGTGATACAGTCCATGGGGGACACACTGTGATACAGTCTATGGGGGACACACCGTGATACAGTCTATGGGGGACACACCGTGATACAGTCCATGGGGGACACACCGTGATACAGTCTATGGGGGACACACGTGATACAGTCTATGGGGGACACATCGTGATACAGTCCATGGGGGACACACCGTGATACAGTCCATGGGGGACACACCGTGATACAGTCCATGGGGGACACACCGTGATACAGTCCAATGGGGACACACCGTGATTAAGTCTATGAAGGACACAACGTGATACAGTCCAAGGGGGACACACCGTGATACAGTCCATGGGGGACACACCGTGATAAAATCTAAGGAGGACACACCGTGATACAGTCCATGGGGGACACACCATGATACAGTCCATGGGGAACACACCGTGATACAGTCCATGGGGGACACACCGTGATACAGTCCATGGGGGACACACCGTGATAGAGTCCATGGGGGACAAACCGTGATACAGTCCATGGGGGACACACCGTGATAAAGTCCATGGGGGCCACACCGTGATACAGTCCATGGGGGCCACACCGTGATACAGTCCATGGGGGACACACCGTGATACAGTCCATGGGGTACACACCGTGATACAGTCCATGGGGGACACACCGTCATAAAGTCTATGGGGGACACACCGTCATAAAGTCCATGAGGGTCACACCGTGATACAGTCCATGGGGGACACACCGTGACACAGTCCATGGGGGACACACCATGATACAGTCCATGGGGAACACACTGTGATACAGTCCATGGGGAACACACCGTGATACAGTCCATGGGGAACACACCGTGATACAGTCCATGGGGAACACACTGTGATACAGTCCATGGGGAACACACTGTGATACAGTCCATGGGGAACACACTGTGATACAGTCCATGGGGGACACACCGTGATACAGTCCATGGGGAACACACTGTGATACAGTCCATGGGGAACACACTGTGATACAGTCCATGGGGAACACACTGTGATACAGTCCATGGGGGACACACCGTGATACAGTCCATGGGGGACACACCGTGATACAGTCTATGGGGGACACACCGTGATACAGTCTATGGGGGACACACCGTGATACAGTCCATGGGGGACACACCGTGATACAGTCCATGGGGGACACACCGTGATACAGTCCATGGGGGACACACCGTGATACAGTCCAATCATAGAATCATAGAATCATAGAAGTTACAACATGGAAACAGGCCCTTCGGCCCAACATGTCCATGTCGCCCAGTTTATACCACTAAGCTAGTCCCAATTGCCTGCACTTGACCCATATCCCTCGATACCCATCTTCCCCATGTAACTGTCCAAATGCTTTTTAAAAGACACCGTGATTAAGTCTATGAAGGACACAACGTGATACAGTCCAAGGGGGACACACCGTGATACAGTCCATTGGGGACACACCGTGATAAAATCTAAGGAGGACACACCGTGATACAGTCCATGGGGGACACACCATGATACAGTCCATGGGGAACACACCGTGATACAGTCCATGGGGGACACACCGTGATACAGTCCATGGGGGACACACCGTGATACAGTCCATGGGGGACAAACCGTGATACAGTCCATGGGGGACACACCGTGATAAAGTCCATGGGGGCCACACCGTGATACAGTCCATGGGGGCCACACCGTGATACAGTCCATGGGGGACACACCGTGATACAGTCCATGGGGGACACACCGTGATACAGTCCATGGGGGACACACCGTGATAAAGTCCATGGGGGCCACACCGTGATACAGTCCATGGGGGCCACACCGTGATACAGTCCATGGGGGACACACCGTGATACAGTCCATGGGGGACACACCGTGATACAGTCCATGGGGGACACACCGTCATAAAGTCTATGGGGGACACACCGTCATAAAGTCCATGAGGGTCACACCGTGATACAGTCCATGGGGGACACACCGTGACACAGTCCATGGGGGACACACCGTGATACAGTCCATGGGGGACACACCGTGATACAGTCCATGGGGGACACACCGTGATACAGTCCATGGGGAACACACTGTGATACAGTCCATGGGGAACACACCGTGATACAGTCCATGGGGGACACACCATGATACAGTCCATGGGGGACACACCGTGATACAGTCCATGGGGAACACACCGTGATACAGTCCATGGGGAACACACTGTGATACAGTCCATGGGGAACACACTGTGATACAGTCCATGGGGAACACACTGTGATACAGTCCATGGGGGACACACCGTGATACAGTCCATGGGGAACACACTGTGATACAGTCCATGGGGAACACACTGTGATACAGTCCATGGGGAACACACTGTGATACAGTCCATGGGGGACACACCGTGATACAGTCCATGGGGAACACACTGTGATACAGTCCATGGGGGACACACCGTGATACAGTCCATGGGGAACACACTGTGATACAGTCCATGGGGAACACACTGTGATACAGTCCATGGGGGACACACCGTGATACAGTCCATGGGGAACACACTGTGATACAGTCCATGGGGAACACACCGTGATACAGTCCATGGGGAACACACCGTGATACAGTCCATGGGGAACACACCATGATGCAGTCCATGGGGGACACACTGTGATACAGTCCATGGGGAACACACTGTGATACAGTCCATGGGGAACACACCGTGATACAGTCCATGGGGAACACACCGTGATACAGTCCATGGGGAACACACCATGATACAGTCCATGGGGGACACACTGTGATACAGTCCATGGGGAACACACTGTGATACAGTCCTTGGGGAACACACCGTGATACAGTGCTTGTGGAACACACCGTGATACAGTCCATGGGGGACACACCGTGATACAGTGCTTGTGGAACACACCGTGATACAGTCCATGGGGAACACACCGTGATACAGTGCTTGTGGAACACACCGTGATACAGTCCATGGGGAACACACCGTGATACAGTGCTTGTGGAACACACCGTGATACAGTCCTTGGGGACACACCGTGATACAGTCCATGGGGGACACACCGTGATATAGTCCATGGGGGACACACCGTGATAAAGTCTATGGGGGACACACCGTGATACAGTCCATGGGGGACACACTGTGATACAGTCCATGGGGGACACACCGTGATACAGTCCATGGGGGACACACCGTGATACAGTCCATGGGGGACACACTGTGATACAGTCCATGGGGGACACACTGTGATACAGTCCATGGGGGACACACCGTGATACAGTCCATGGGGGACACACCGTGATAAAGTCTATGGGGGACACACCGTGATGCAGTCCATGGGGGACACACCGTGATGCAGTCCATGGGGGACACACCGTGATACAGTCCAGGGGACACACCGTGATACAGTCCATGGGGGACACACCGTGATACAGTCCATGGGGGACACACCGTCATAAAGGCTATGGGGGACACACCGTCATAAAGTCCATGGGGGGCACACCGTGATACAGTCCATGGGGGACACACCGTGATACAGTCCATGGGGGACACACCATGATACAGTCCATGGGGGACACACCATGATACAGTCCATGGGGGACACACCATGATACAGTCCATGGGGGACACACCGTGATGCAGTCCATGGGGGACACACCGTGATACAGTCCATGGGGGACACACCGTGATAAAGTCCAGGGGACACACCGTGATACAGTCCATGGGGGACACACCGTGATACAGTCCATGGGTGACACACCGTCATAAAGGCTATGGGGGACACACCGTCATAAAGTCCATGGGGGGCACACCATGATACAGTCCATGGGGGACACACCGTGATACAGTCCATGGGGGTCACACCGTGATACAGTCCATGGGGGACACACCGTGATACAGTCCATGGGGGACACACCATGATACAGTCCATGGGGGACACACCGTGATACAGTCCATGGGGGACACACCATGATACAGTCCATGGGGGTCACACCGTGATACAGTCTATGGGGGACACACCGTGACACAGTCCATGGGGGACACACCATGATACAGTCCATGGGGGACACACCATGATACAGTCCATGGGGGTCACACCGTGACACAGTCCATGGGGGACACACCGTGACACAGTCCATGGGGGACACACCGTGATACAGTCCATGGGGGACACACCGTGATACAGTCCATGGGGGACACACCGTGATAAAGTCTATGGGGGACACACCGTGATACAGTCCATTTGGGACACACCGTGATACAGTCCATGGGGAACACACTGTGATACAGTCCATGGGGAACACACTGTGATACAGTCCATGGGGAACACACCGTGATACAGTCCATGGGGAACACACTGTGATACAGTCCATGGGGAACACACCGTGATACAGTCCATGGGGAACACACCGTGATACAGTCCATGGGGAACACACCATGATACAGTCCATGGGGGACACACTGTGATACAGTCCATGGGGAACACACTGTGATACAGTCCATGGGGAACACACCGTGATACAGTCCATGGGGGACACACCGTGATACAGTCCATGGGGAACACACTGTGATACAGTCCTTGGGGAACACACTGTGATACAGTCCTTGGGGAACACACCGTGATACAGTGCTTGTGGAACACACCGTGATACAGTCCATGGGGGACACACCGTGATACAGTCCATGGGGGACACACCGTGATAAAGTCTATGGGGGACACACCGTGATACAGTCCATGGGGGACACACCGTGATACAGTCCATGGGGGACACACCGTGATACAGTCCATGGGGGACACACCGTGATACAGTCCATGGGGGACACACCGTGATACAGTGCTTGTGGAACACACCGTGATACAGTCCATGGGGGACACACCGTGATACAGTGCTTGTGGAACACACCGTGATACAGTCCATGGGGGACACACCGTGATACAGTGCTTGTGGAACACACCGTGATACAGTCCATGGGGAACACACCGTGATACAGTGCTTGTGGAACACACCGTGATACAGTCCATGGGGGACACACCGTGATACAGTCCATGGGGGACACACCGTGATACAGTCCATGGGGGACACACCGTGATAAAGTCTATGGGGGACACACCGTGATACAGTCCATGGGGGACACACTGTGATACAGTCCATGGGGGACACACCGTGATACAGTCCATGGGGGACACACCGTGATACAGTCCATGGGGGACACACTGTGATACAGTCCATGGGGGACACACTGTGATACAGTCCATGGGGGACACACCGTGATACAGTCCATGGGGGACACACCGTGATAAAGTCTATGGGGGACACACCGTGATGCAGTCCATGGGGGACACACCGTGATGCAGTCCATGGGGGACACACCGTGATACAGTCCATGGGGGACACACCGTGATAAAGTCCAGGGGACACACCGTGATACAGTCCATGGGGGACACACCGTGATACAGTCCATGGGGGACACACCGTCATAAAGGCTATGGGGGACACACCATCATAAAGTCCATGGGGGGCACACCATGATACAGTCCATGGGGGACACACCGTGATACAGTCCATGGGGGACACACCATGATACAGTCCATGGGGGACACACCATGATACAGTCCATGGGGGACACACCATGATACAGTCCATGGGGGACACACCGTGATGCAGTCCATGGGGGACACACCGTGATACAGTCCATGGGGGACACACCGTGATAAAGTCCAGGGGACACACCGTGATACAGTCCATGGGGGACACACCGTGATACATTCCATGGGTGACACACCGTCATAAAGGCTATGGGGGACACACCGTCATAAAGTCCATGGGGGGCACACCATGATACAGTCCATGGGGGACACACCGTGATACAGTCCATGGGGGTCACACCGTGATACAGTCCATGGGGGACACACCGTGATACAGTCCATGGGGGACACACCATGATACAGTCCATGGGGGACACACCGTGATACAGTCCATGGGGGACACACCATGATACAGTCCATGGGGGTCACACCGTGATACAGTCTATGGGGGACACACCGTGACACAGTCCATGGGGGACACACCATGATACAGTCCATGGGGGACACACCATGATACAGTCCATGGGGGTCACACCGTGACACAGTCCATGGGGGACACACCGTGACACAGTCCATGGGGGACACACCGTGATACAGTCCATGGGGGACACACCGTGATACAGTCCATGGGGGACACACCGTGACAAAGTCTATGGGGGACACACCGTGATACAGTCCATGGGGGACACACCGTGATACAGTCCATGGGGGACACACCGTGACACAGTCCATGGGGGACACACCGTGATAAAGTCTATGGGGGACACATCGTGATAAAGTCCAGGGGGGACACACCGTGATACAGTCCTTGGGGAACACAATGTGATACAGTCCTTGGGGAACACACTGTGATACAGTCCATGGGGGACACACCGTGATACAGTGCTTGGGGAACACACCGTGATACAGTGCTTGGGGAACACACCGTGATACAGTCCATGGGGAGCACACTGTGATACAGTCCATGGGGGACACACCGTGATACAGTCCATGGGGGACACACTGTGATAAAGTCCATGGGGGACACACCGTGATACAGTCCATGGGGGACACACCGTGATACAGTCCATGGGGGACACACCATGATACAGTCCATGGGGGACACACCGTGATACAGTCCATGGGGAACACACCGTGATACAGTCCATGGGGAACACACTGTGATACAGTCCATGGGGAACACACTGTGATACAGTCCATGGGGAACACACTGTGATACAGTCCATGGGGGACACACCGTGATACAGTCCATGGGGGACACACCGTGATACAGTCCAATGGGGACACACCGTGATTAAGTCTATGAAGGACACAACGTGATACAGTCCAAGGGGGACACACCGTGATACAGTCCATGGGGGACACACCGTGATAAAATCTAAGGAGGACACACCGTGATACAGTCCATGGGGGACACACCATGATACAGTCCATGGGGAACACACCGTGATACAGTCCATGGGGGACACACCGTGATACAGTCCATGGGGGACACACCGTGATAGAGTCCATGGGGGACAAACCGTGATACAGTCCATGGGGGACACACCGTGATAAAGTCCATGGGGGCCACACCGTGATACAGTCCATGGGGGCCACACCGTGATACAGTCCATGGGGGACACACCGTGATACAGTCCATGGGGTACACACCGTGATACAGTCCATGGGGGACACACCGTCATAAAGTCTATGGGGGACACACCGTCATAAAGTCCATGAGGGTCACACCGTGATACAGTCCATGGGGGACACACCGTGACACAGTCCATGGGGGACACACCATGATACAGTCCATGGGGAACACACTGTGATACAGTCCATGGGGAACACACCGTGATACAGTCCATGGGGAACACACCGTGATACAGTCCATGGGGAACACACTGTGATACAGTCCATGGGGAACACACTGTGATACAGTCCATGGGGAACACACTGTGATACAGTCCATGGGGGACACACCGTGATACAGTCCATGGGGAACACACTGTGATACAGTCCATGGGGAACACACTGTGATACAGTCCATGGGGAACACACTGTGATACAGTCCATGGGGGACACACCGTGATACAGTCCATGGGGGACACACCGTGATACAGTCCAATGGGGACACACCGTGATACAGTCCATGGGGGACACACCGTGATACAGTCCATGGGGGACACACCGTGATACAGTCTATGGGGGACACACCGTGATACAGTCCATGGGGGACACACCGTGATACAGTCCAATGGGGACACACCGTGATACAGTCCATGGGGGACACACCGTGATACAGTCTATGGGGGACACACCGTGATACAGTCCATGGGGGACACACCGTGATACAGTCCATGGGGGACACACCGTGATACAGTCCATGGGGGACACACCGTGATACAGTCCAATCATAGAATCATAGAATCATAGAAGTTACAACATGGAAACAGGCCCTTCGGCCCAACATGTCCATGTCGCCCAGTTTATACCACTAAGCTAGTCCCAATTGCCTGCACTTGGCCCATATCCCTCGATACCCATCTTCCCCATGTAACTGTCCAAATGCTTTTTAAAAGACACCGTGATTAAGTCTATGAAGGACACAACGTGATACAGTCCAAGGGGGACACACCGTGATACAGTCCATTGGGGACACACCGTGATAAAATCTAAGGAGGACACACCGTGATACAGTCCATGGGGGACACACCATGATACAGTCCATGGGGAACACACCGTGATACAGTCCATGGGGGACACACCGTGATACAGTCCATGGGGGACACACCGTGATACAGTCCATGGGGGACAAACCGTGATACAGTCCATGGGGGACACACCGTGATAAAGTCCATGGGGGCCACACCGTGATACAGTCCATGGCGGCCACACCGTGATACAGTCCATGGGGGACACACCGTGATACAGTCCATGGGGGACACACCGTGATACAGTCCATGGGGGACACACCGTGATAAAGTCCATGGGGGCCACACCGTGATACAGTCCATGGGGGCCACACCGTGATACAGTCCATGGGGGACACACCGTGATACAGTCCATGGGGGACACACCGTGATACAGTCCATGGGGGACACACCGTCATAAAGTCTATGGGGGACACACCGTCATAAAGTCCATGAGGGTCACACCATGATACAGTCCATGGGGGACACACCGTGACACAGTCCATGGGGGACACACCGTGATACAGTCCATGGGGGACACACCGTGATACAGTCCATGGGGGACACACCGTGATACAGTCCATGGGGAACACACTGTGATACAGTCCATGGGGAACACACCGTGATACAGTCCATGGGGGACACACCATGATACAGTCCATGGGGGACACACCGTGATACAGTCCATGGGGAACACACCGTGATACAGTCCATGGGGAACACACTGTGATACAGTCCATGGGGAACACACTGTGATACAGTCCATGGGGAACACACTGTGATACAGTCCATGGGGGACACACCGTGATACAGTCCATGGGGAACACACTGTGATACAGTCCATGGGGAACACACTGTGATACAGTCCATGGGGAACACACTGTGATACAGTCCATGGGGGACACACCGTGATACAGTCCATGGGGAACACACTGTGATACAGTCCATGGGGGACACACCGTGATACAGTCCATGGGGAACACACTGTGATACAGTCCATGGGGAACACACTGTGATACAGTCCATGGGGGACACACCGTGATACAGTCCATGGGGAACACACTGTGATACAGTCCATGGGGAACACACCGTGATACAGTCCATGGGGAACACACCGTGATACAGTCCATGGGGAACACACCATGATACAGTCCATGGGGGACACACTGTGATACAGTCCATGGGGAACACACTGTGATACAGTCCATGGGGAACACACCGTGATACAGTCCATGGGGAACACACCGTGATACAGTCCATGGGGAACACACCATGATACAGTCCATGGGGGACACACTGTGATACAGTCCATGGGGAACACACTGTGATACAGTCCATGGGGAACACACCGTGATACAGTCCATGGGGGACACACCGTGATACAGTCCATGGGGAACACACTGTGATACAGTCCTTGGGGAACACACTGTGATACAGTCCTTGGGGAACACACCGTGATACAGTGCTTGTGGAACACACCGTGATACAGTCCATGGGGGACACACCGTGATACAGTCCATGGGGGACACACCGTGATAAAGTCTATGGGGGACACACCGTGATACAGTCCATGGGGGACACACCGTGATACAGTCCATGGGGGACACACCGTGATACAGTCCATGGGGGACACACCGTGATACAGTCCATGGGGGACACACCGTGATACAGTGCTTGTGGAACACACCGTGATACAGTCCATGGGGGACACACCGTGATACAGTGCTTGTGGAACACACCGTGATACAGTCCATGGGGGACACACCGTGATACAGTGCTTGTGGAACACACCGTGATACAGTCCATGGGGAACACACCGTGATACAGTGCTTGTGGAACACACCGTGATACAGTCCATGGGGAACACACCGTGATACAGTGCTTGTGGAACACACCGTGATACAGTCCTTGGGGACACACCGTGATACAGTCCATGGGGGACACACCGTGATATAGTCCATGGGGGACACACCGTGATAAAGTCTATGGGGGACACACCGTGATACAGTCCATGGGGGACACACTGTGATACAGTCCATGGGGGACACACCGTGATACAGTCCATGGGGGACACACCGTGATACAGTCCATGGGGGACACACTGTGATACAGTCCATGGGGGACACACTGTGATACAGTCCATGGGGGACACACCGTGATACAGTCCATGGGGGACACACCGTGATAAAGTCTATGGGGGACACACCGTGATGCAGTCCATGGGGGACACACCGTGATGCAGTCCATGGGGGACACACCGTGATACAGTCCAGGGTCACACCGTGATACAGTCCATGGGGGACACACCGTGATACAGTCCATGGGGGACACACCGTCATAAAGTCCATGGGGGGCACACCGTGATACAGTCCATGGGGGACACACCGTGATACAGTCCATGGGGGACACACCATGATACAGTCCATGGGGGACACACCATGATACAGTCCATGGGGGACACACCATGATACAGTCCATGGGGGACACACCGTGATGCAGTCCATGGGGGACACACCGTGATACAGTCCATGGGGGACACACCGTGATAAAGTCCAGGGGACACACCGTGATACAGTCCATGGGGGACACACCGTGATACAGTCCATGGGTGACACACCGTCATAAAGGCTATGGGGGACACACCGTCATAAAGTCCATGGGGGGCACACCATGATACAGTCCATGGGGGACACACCGTGATACAGTCCATGGGGGTCACACCGTGATACAGTCCATGGGGGACACACCGTGATACAGTCCATGGGGGACACACCATGATACAGTCCATGGGGGACACACCGTGATACAGTCCATGGGGGACACACCATGATACAGTCCATGGGGGTCACACCGTGATACAGTCTATGGGGGACACACCGTGACACAGTCCATGGGGGACACACCATGATACAGTCCATGGGGGACACACCATGATACAGTCCATGGGGGTCACACCGTGACACAGTCCATGGGGGACACACCGTGACACAGTCCATGGGGGACACACCGTGATACAGTCCATGGGGGACACACCGTGATACAGTCCATGGGGGACACACCGTGATAAAGTCTATGGGGGACACACCGTGATACATTCCATTTGGGACACACCGTGATACAGTCCATGGGGAACACACTGTGATACAGTCCATGGGGAACACACTGTGATACAGTCCATGGGGAACACACCGTGATACAGTCCATGGGGAACACACTGTGATACAGTCCATGGGGAACACACCGTGATACAGTCCATGGGGAACACACCGTGATACAGTC
Organism: Heptranchias perlo; assembly: GCF_035084215.1. NCBI lineage: Eukaryota > Metazoa > Chordata > Chondrichthyes > Hexanchiformes > Hexanchidae > Heptranchias > Heptranchias perlo. The sequence goes on along the minus strand of NW_027138214.1, from coordinate 543,032 downwards.
CATGGGGAACACACCATGATACAGTCCATGGGGGACACACTGTGATACAGTCCATGGGGAACACACTGTGATACAGTCCATGGGGAACACACCGTGATACAGTCCATGGGGGACACACCGTGATACAGTCCATGGGGAACACACTGTGATACAGTCCTTGGGGAACACACTGTGATACAGTCCTTGGGGAACACACCGTGATACAGTGCTTGTGGAACACACCGTGATACAGTCCATGGGGGACACACCGTGATACAGTCCATGGGGGACACACCGTGATAAAGTCTATGGGGGACACACCGTGATACAGTCCATGGGGGACACACCGTGATACAGTCCATGGGGGACACACCGTGATACAGTCCATGGGGGACACACCGTGATACAGTCCATGGGGGACACACCGTGATACAGTGCTTGTGGAACACACCGTGATACAGTCCATGGGGGACACACCGTGATACAGTGCTTGTGGAACACACCGTGATACAGTCCATGGGGGACACACCGTGATACAGTGCTTGTGGAACACACCGTGATACAGTCCATGGGGAACACACCGTGATACAGTGCTTGTGGAACACACCGTGATACAGTCCATTGGGGACACACCGTGATACAGTCCATGGGGGACACACCGTGATACAGTCCATGGGGGACACACCGTGATAAAGTCTATGGGGGACACACCGTGATACAGTCCATGGGGGACACACTGTGATACAGTCCATGGGGGACACACCGTGATACAGTCCATGGGGGACACACCGTGATACAGTCCATGGGGGACACACTGTGATACAGTCCATGGGGGACACACTGTGATACAGTCCATGGGGGACACACCGTGATACAGTCCATGGGGGACACACCGTGATAAAGTCTATGGGGGACACACCGTGATGCAGTCCATGGGGGACACACCGTGATGCAGTCCATGGGGGACACACCGTGATACAGTCCATGGGGGACACACCGTGATAAAGTCCAGGGGACACACCGTGATACAGTCCATGGGGGACACACCGTGATACAGTCCATGGGGGACACACCGTCATAAAGGCTATGGGGGACACACCATCATAAAGTCCATGGGGGGCACACCATGATACAGTCCATGGGGGACACACCGTGATACAGTCCATGGGGGACACACCATGATACAGTCCATGGGGGACACACCATGATACAGTCCATGGGGGACACACCATGATACAGTCCATGGGGGACACACCGTGATGCAGTCCATGGGGGACACACCGTGATACAGTCCATGGGGGACACACCGTGATAAAGTCCAGGGGACACACCGTGATACAGTCCATGGGGGACACACCGTGATACATTCCATGGGTGACACACCGTCATAAAGGCTATGGGGGACACACCGTCATAAAGTCCATGGGGGGCACACCATGATACAGTCCATGGGGGACACACCGTGATACAGTCCATGGGGGTCACACCGTGATACAGTCCATGGGGGACACACCGTGATACAGTCCATGGGGGACACACCATGATACAGTCCATGGGGGACACACCGTGATACAGTCCATGGGGGACACACCATGATACAGTCCATGGGGGTCACACCGTGATACAGTCTATGGGGGACACACCGTGACACAGTCCATGGGGGACACACCATGATACAGTCCATGGGGGACACACCATGATACAGTCCATGGGGGTCACACCGTGACACAGTCCATGGGGGACACACCGTGACACAGTCCATGGGGGACACACCGTGATACAGTCCATGGGGGACACACCGTGATACAGTCCATGGGGGACACACCGTGACAAAGTCTATGGGGGACACACCGTGATACAGTCCATGGGGGACACACCGTGATACAGTCCATGGGGGACACACCGTGACACAGTCCATGGGGGACACACCGTGATAAAGTCTATGGGGGACACATCGTGATAAAGTCCAGGGGGGACACACCGTGATACAGTCCTTGGGGAACACAATGTGATACAGTCCTTGGGGAACACACTGTGATACAGTCCATGGGGGACACACCGTGATACAGTGCTTGGGGAACACACCGTGATACAGTGCTTGGGGAACACACCGTGATACAGTCCATGGGGAGCACACTGTGATACAGTCCATGGGGGACACACCGTGATACAGTCCATGGGGGACACACTGTGATAAAGTCCATGGGGGACACACCGTGATACAGTCCATGGGGGACACACCGTGATAGAGTCCATGGGGGACACACTGTGATTAAGTCGATGGGGGACACACTGTGATTAAGTCGATGGGGGACACACTGTGATACAGTCTATGGGGGACACACCGTGATACAGTCCATGGGGGACACACCGTGATGAAGTCAATGGGGGACACACCGTGATACAGTCCATGGGGGACACACCGTGATACAGTCCATGGGGGACACACCGTGATACAGTCCATGGGGGACACACCGTGATACAGTCCATGGGGGACACACTGTGATTAAGTCGATGGGGGACACAGCGTGATACAGTCCATGGGGGACACACTGTGATTAAGTCGATGGGGGACACACCGTGATACAGTCCATGGGGGACACACCGTGATACAGTCCATGGGGGACACACCGTGATAAAGTCCATGGGGGACACACCGTGATAAAGTCTATGGGGGACACACCGTGTTACAGTCCATGGGGGACACACCGTGATACAGTCTATGGGGAACACACCGTGATACAGTCCATGGGGGACACACCGTGATAAAGTCCATGGGAGACACACCGTGATACAGTCCATGGGGGACACACCGTGATACAGTCCATGGGGGACACACCGTGATACAGTCCATGGGGGACACACTGTGATACAGTCCATGGGGAACACACTGTGATACAGTCCTTGGAGAACACACCGTGATACAGTCCATGGGGGACACACCGTGATACAGTCCATGGGGGACACACCGTGATAAAGTCCATGGGGGACACACTGAGATACAGTCCTTGGAGAACACACCGTGATACAGTCCATGGGGGCCACACCGTGATACAGTCCATGGGGGACACACCGTGATAAAGTCCATGGGGGACACACCGTGATAAAGTCCAGGGGGAACACAATGTGATACAGTCCTTGGGGAACACACTGTGATACAGTCCATGGGGATCACACCGTGATGAAGTCAATGGGGGACACACCGTGATAAAGTCCAGGGGACACACCGTGATACAGTCCATGGGGGACACACCGTGATACAGTCCATGGGGGACACACCGTGATACAGTCCATGGGGGACACACCGTGATACAGTCCATGGGGGACACACCGTGACACAGTCCATGGGGGACACACCATGATACAGTCCATGGGGGACACACCATGATACAGTCCATGGGGGACACACCATGATACAGTCCATGGGGGACACACCATGATACAGTCCATGGGGGACACACCATGATACAGTCCATGGGGGACACACCATGATACAGTCCATGGGGGACACACCATGATACAGTCCATGGGGGACACACCATGATACAGTCCATGGGGGACACACCATGATACAGTCCATGGCTGACACACCGTGATACAGTCCATGGGGGACACACCGTGATACAGTCCATGCGGGACACACCGTGATAAAGTCTATGGGGGACACACCATGATACAGTCCAATGGGGACACACCGTGATACAGTCCATGGGGGACACACCGTGATACAGTCCATGGGGGACACACCGTGATACAGTCCATGGGGGACACAACGTGATACAGTCCGTGGGGGACACACCGTGATACAGTCCGTGGGGGACACACCGTGATACAGTCCGTGGGGGACACACCGTGATCCAGTCCGTGGGGGACACACCGTGATCCAGTCCGTGGGGGACACACCGTGATACAGTCCATGGGGGACACACCATGATACAGTCCATGGGGGACACACCATGATACAGTCCATGGGGGACACACCATGATACAGTCCATGGGGGACACACCGTGATGCAGTCCATGGGGGACACACCGTGATACAGTCCATGGGGGACACACCGTGATAAAGTCCAGGGGACACACCGTGATACAGTCCATGGGGGACACACCGTGATACATTCCATGGGTGACACACCGTCATAAAGGCTATGGGGGACACACCGTCATAAAGTCCATGGGGGGCACACCATGATACAGTCCATGGGGGACACACCGTGATACAGTCCATGGGGGTCACACCGTGATACAGTCCATGGGGGACACACCGTGATACAGTCCATGGGGGACACACCATGATACAGTCCATGGGGGACACACCGTGATACAGTCCATGGGGGACACACCATGATACAGTCCATGGGGGTCACACCGTGATACAGTCTATGGGGGACACACCGTGACACAGTCCATGGGGGACACACCATGATACAGTCCATGGGGGACACACCATGATACAGTCCATGGGGGTCACACCGTGACACAGTCCATGGGGGACACACCGTGACACAGTCCATGGGGGACACACCGTGATACAGTCCATGGGGGACACACCGTGATACAGTCCATGGGGGACACACCGTGACAAAGTCTATGGGGGACACACCGTGATACAGTCCATGGGGGACACACCGTGATACAGTCCATGGGGGACACACCGTGACACAGTCCATGGGGGACACACCGTGATAAAGTCTATGGGGGACACATCGTGATAAAGTCCAGGGGGGACACACCGTGATACAGTCCTTGGGGAACACAATGTGATACAGTCCTTGGGGAACACACTGTGATACAGTCCATGGGGGACACACCGTGATACAGTGCTTGGGGAACACACCGTGATACAGTGCTTGGGGAACACACCGTGATACAGTCCATGGGGAGCACACTGTGATACAGTCCATGGGGGACACACCGTGATACAGTCCATGGGGGACACACTGTGATAAAGTCCATGGGGGACACACCGTGATACAGTCCATGGGGGACACACCGTGATAGAGTCCATGGGGGACACACTGTGATTAAGTCGATGGGGGACACACTGTGATTAAGTCGATGGGGGACACACTGTGATACAGTCTATGGGGGACACACCGTGATACAGTCCATGGGGGACACACCGTGATGAAGTCAATGGGGGACACACCGTGATACAGTCCATGGGGGACACACCGTGATACAGTCCATGGGGGACACACCGTGATACAGTCCATGGGGGACACACCGTGATACAGTCCATGGGGGACACACTGTGATTAAGTCGATGGGGGACACAGCGTGATACAGTCCATGGGGGACACACTGTGATTAAGTCGATGGGGGACACACCGTGATACAGTCCATGGGGGACACACCGTGATACAGTCCATGGGGGACACACCGTGATACAGTCCATGGGGGACACACCGTGATAAAGTCTATGGGGGACACACCGTGTTACAGTCCATGGGGGACACACCGTGATACAGTCTATGGGGAACACACCGTGATACAGTCCATGGGGGACACACCGTGATAAAGTCCATGGGAGACACACCGTGATACAGTCCATGGGGGACACACCGTGATACAGTCCATGGGGGACACACCGTGATACAGTCCATGGGGGACACACTGTGATACAGTCCATGGGGAACACACTGTGATACAGTCCTTGGAGAACACACCGTGATACAGTCCATGGGGGACACACCGTGATACAGTCCATGGGGGACACACCGTGATAAAGTCCATGGGGGACACACTGAGATACAGTCCTTGGAGAACACACCGTGATACAGTCCATGGGGGACACACCGTGATACAGTCCATGGGGGACACACCGTGATAAAGTCCATGGGGGACACACCGTGATAAAGTCCAGGGGGAACACAATGTGATACAGTCCTTGGGGAACACACTGTGATACAGTCCATGGGGATCACACCGTGATGAAGTCAATGGGGGACACACCGTGATAAAGTCCAGGGGACACACCGTGATACAGTCCATGGGGGACACACCGTGATACAGTCCATGGGGGACACACCGTGATACAGTCCATGGGGGACACACCGTGATACAGTCCATGGGGGACACACCGTGACACAGTCCATGGGGGACACACCATGATACAGTCCATGGGGGACACACCATGATACAGTCCATGGGGGACACACCATGATACAGTCCATGGGGGACACACCATGATACAGTCCATGGGGGACACACCATGATACAGTCCATGGGGGACACACCATGATACAGTCCATGGGGGACACACCATGATACAGTCCATGGGGGACACACCATGATACAGTCCATGGGGGACACACCATGATACAGTCCATGGCTGACACACCGTGATACAGTCCATGGGGGACACACCGTGATACAGTCCATGCGGGACACACCGTGATAAAGTCTATGGGGGACACACCATGATACAGTCCAATGGGGACACACCGTGATACAGTCCATGGGGGACACACCGTGATACAGTCCATGGGGGACACACCGTGATACAGTCCATGGGGGACACAACGTGATACAGTCCGTGGGGGACACACCGTGATACAGTCCGTGGGGGACACACCGTGATACAGTCCGTGGGGGACACACCGTGATACAGTCCGTGGGGGACACACCGTGATACAGTCCGTGGGGGACACACCGTGATACAGTCCGTGGGGGACACACCGTGATACAGTCCGTGGGGGACACACCGTGATACAGTCCGTGGGGGACACACCGTGATACAGTCCGTGGGGGACACACCGTGATCCAGTCCGTGGGGGACACACCGTGATCCAGTCCGTGGGGGACACACCGTGATACAGTCCAGGGGGACACACCGTGATACAGTCCAGGGGGACACACCGTGATACAGTCTGGGGGGACACACAGTGATACAGTCCATGGGGGACACACCGTGATACAGACCATGGGGGACACACCGTGATACAGTCCATGGGGGACACACCGTGATACAGTCCATGGGGGACACACCGTGATACAGTCCATGGGGGACACACTGTGATACAGTCCATGGGGGACACACTGTGATACAGTCCATGGGGGACACACCGTGATACAGTCCATGGGGGACACACCGTGATACAGTCCATGGGGAACACACTGTGATACAGTCCATGGGGAACACACTGTGATACAGTCCATGGGGAACACACCGTGATACAGTCCATGGGGAACACACCATGATACAGTCCATGGGGGACACACCGTGATACAGTCCATGGGGAACACACCGTGATACAGTCCATGGGGAACACACTGTGATACAGTCCTTGGGGAACACACCGTGATACAGTCCGTGGGGGACACACCGTGATACAGTCCGTGGGGGACACACCGTGATACAGTCCATGGGGAACACACCGTGATACAGTCCATGGGGGACACACCGTGATACAGTCCGTGGGGGACACACCGTGATACAGTCCGTGGGGGACACACCGTGATACAGTCCGTGGGGGACACACCGTGATACAGTCCGTGGGGGACACACCGTGATACAGTCCGTGGGGGACACACCGTGATCCAGTCCGTGGGGGACACACCGTGATCCAGTCCGTGGGGGACACACCGTGATACAGTCCAGGGGGACACACCGTGATACAGTCCAGGGGGACACACCGTGATACAGTCTGGGGGGACACACAGTGATACAGTCCATGGGGGACACACCGTGATACAGACCATGGGGGACACACCGTGATACAGTCCATGGGGGACACACCGTGATACAGTCCATGGGGGACACACCGTGATACAGTCCATGGGGGACACACTGTGATACAGTCCATGGGGGACACACTGTGATACAGTCCATGGGGGACACACCGTGATACAGTCCATGGGGGACACACCGTGATACAGTCCATGGGGGACACACCGTGATACAGTCCATGGGGAACACACTGTGATACAGTCCATGGGGAACACACTGTGATACAGTCCATGGGGAACACACCGTGATACAGTCCATGGGGAACACACCGTGATACAGTCCATGGGGAACACACCATGATACAGTCCATGGGGGACACACCGTGATACAGTCCATGGGGAACACACCGTGATACAGTCCTTGGGGAACACACTGTGATACAGTCCTTGGGGAACACACCGTGATACAGTCCATGGGGGACACACCGTGATACAGTCCATGGGGGACACACCGTGATAAAGTCTATGGGGGACACACCGTGATACAGTCCATGGGGGACACACCGTGATACAGTCCATGGGGGACACACCGTGATCCAGTCCATGGGGGACACACCGTGATACAGTCCATGGGGGACACACCGTGATACAGTGCTTGTGGAACACACCGTGATACAGTCCATGGGGGACACACCGTGATACAGTGCTTGTGGAACACACCGTGATACAGTCCATGGGGGACACACCGTGATACAGTGCTTGTAGAACACACCGTGATACAGTCCATGGGGAACACACCGTGATACAGTGCTTGTGGAACACACCGTGATACAGTCCATGGGGGACACACCGTGATACAGTCCATGGGGGACACACCGTGATACAGTCCATGGGGGACACACCGTGATAAAGTCTATGGGGGACACACCGTGATACAGTCCATGGGGGACACACTGTGATACAGTCCATGGGGGACACACCGTGATACAGTCCATGGGGGACACACCGTGATACAGTCCATGGGGGACACACTGTGATACAGTCCATGGGGGACACACTGTGATACAGTCCATGGGGGACACACCGTGATACAGTCCATGGGGGACACACCGTGATAAAGTCTATGGGGGACACACCGTGATACAGTCCGTGGGGGACACACCGTGATACAGTCCATGGGGGACACACCGTGATACAGTCCATGGGGGACACACCGTGATAAAGTCTATGGGGGACACACCGTGATACAGTCCATGGGGGACACACCGTGATACAGTCTATGGGGAACACACCGTGATGCAGTCCATGGGGGACACACCGTGATGCAGTACATGGGGGACACACCGTGATGCAGTCCATGGGGGACACACCGTGATGCAGTCCATGGGGGACACACCGTGATGCAGTCCATGGGGGACACACCGTGATACAGTCCATGGGGGACACACCGTGATAAAGTCCAGTGGACACACCGTGATACAGTCCATGGGGGACACACCGTGATACAGTCCATGGGTGACACACCGTCATAAAGGCTATGGGGGACACACCGTCATAAAGTCCATGGGGGGCACACCATGATACAGTCCATGGGGGACACACCGTGATACAGTCCATGGGGGTCACACCGTGATACAGTCCATGGGGGACACACCGTGATACAGTCCATGGGGGACACACCATGATACAGTCCATGGGGGACACACCGTGATACAGTCCATGGGGGACACACCATGATACAGTCCATGGGGGTCACACCGTGATACAGTCTATGGGGGACACACCGTGACACAGTCCATGGGGGACACACCATGATACAGTCCATGGGGGACACACCATGATACAGTCCATGGGGGTCACACCGTGACACAGTCCATGGGGGACACACCGTGACACAGTCCATGGGGGACACACCGTGATACAGTCCATGGGGGACACACCGTGATACAGTGCTTGGGGAACACACCGTGATACAGTGCTTGGGGAACACACCGTGATACAGTCCATGGGGAGCACACTGTGATACAGTCCATGGGGGACACACCGTGATACAGTCCATGGGGGACACACTGTGATAAAGTCCATGGGGGACACACCGTGATACAGTCCATGGGGGACACACCGTGATACAGTCCATGGGGGACACACCGTGATACAGTGCTTGGGGAACACACCGTGATACAGTGCTTGGGGAACACACCGTGATACAGTCCATGGGGGACACACTGTGATAAAGTCCATGGGGGACACACCGTGATACAGTCCATGGGGGACACACCGTGATACAGTCCATGGGGGACACACTGTGATTAAGTCGATGGGGGACACACTGTGATACAGTCTATGGGGGACACACCGTGATACAGTCCATGGGGGACACACCGTGATAAAGTCCATGGGGGACACACCGTGATAAAGTCCAGGGGGAACACAATGTGATACAGTCCTTGGGGAACACACTGTGATACAGTCCATGGGGATCACACCGTGATGAAGTCAATGGGGGACACACCGTGATAAAGTCCAGGGGACACACCGTGATACAGTCCATGGGGGACACACCGTGATACAGTCCATGGGGGACACACCGTGATACAGTCCATGGGGGACACACCGTGACACAGTCCATGGGGGACACACCATGATACAGTCCATGGGGGACACACCATGATACAGTCCATGGGGGACACACCATGATACAGTCCATGGGGGACACACCATGATACAGTCCATGGGGGACACACCATGATACAGTCCATGGGGGACACACCATGATACAGTCCATGGGGGACACACCATGATACAGTCCATGGGGGACACACCATGATACAGTCCATGGCTGACACACCGTGATACAGTCCATGGGGGACACACCGCGATACAGTCTGTGGGGAACACACTGTGATCCAGTCCTTGGGGAACACACCATGATACAGTCCTTGGGGAAGCAACTATGATGCAGTCCATGGGGGACACTCCGTGATACAGTCCATGGGGGACACACCGTGATACAGTCCATGGGGGACACACTGTGATAAAGTCTATGGGGGACACACCGTGATACAGTCCATGGGGGACACACTGTGATACAGTCCATGGGGGACACACCGTGATACAGTCCATGGGGGACACACCGTGATAAAGTCTATGGGGGACACACCGTGATACAGTCCATGGGGGACACACCGTGATACAGTCTATGGGGAACACACCGTGATGCAGTCCATGGGGGACACACCGTGATGCAGTCCATGGGGGACACACCGTGATGCAGTCCATGGGGGACACACCGTGATGCAGTCCATGGGGGACACACCGTGATGCAGTCCATGGGGGACACACCGTGATGCAGTCCATGGGGGACACACCGTGATACAGTCCATGGGGGACACACAGTGATAAAGTCCAGGGGACACACCGTGATACAGTCCATGGGGGACACACCGTGATACAGTCCATGGGTGACACACCGTCATAAAGGCTATGGGGGACACACCGTCATAAAGTCCATGGGGGGCACACCATGATACAGTCCATGGGGGACACACCGTGATACAGTCCATGGGGGTCACACCGTGATACAGTCCATGGGGGACACACCGTGATACAGTCCATGGGGGACACACCATGATACAGTCCATGGGGGACACACCGTGATACAGTCCATGGGGGACACACCATGATACAGTCCATGGGGGTCACACCGTGATACAGTCTATGGGGGACACACCGTGACACAGTCCATGGGGGACACACCATGATACAGTCCATGGGGGACACACCATGATACAGTCCATGGGGGTCACACCGTGACACAGTCCATGGGGGACACACCGTGACACAGTCCATGGGGGACACACCGTGATACAGTCCATGGGGGACACACCGTGATACAGTCCATGGGGGACACACCGTGATAAAGTCTATGGGGGACACACCGTGATACAGTCCATGGGGGACACACCGTGATACAGTCCATGGGGGACACACCGTGACACAGTCCATGGGGGACACACCGTGATACAGTCCATGGGGGACACACCGTGATAAAGTCTATGGGGGACACACCGTGATACAGTCCATGGGGGACACACTGTGATAAAGTCTATGGGGGACACACTGTGATAAAGTCTATGGGGGACACACCGTGATAAAGTCCAGGGGGGACACACCGTGATACAGTCCTTGGGGAACACACTGTGATAAAGTCCATGGGGGACACACTGAGATACAGTCCTTGGAGAACACACCGTGATACAGTCCATGGGGGACACACCGTGATACAGTCCATGGGGGACACACCGTGATAAAGTCCATGGGGGACACACCGTGATAAAGTCCAGGGGGAACACAATGTGATACAGTCCTTGGGGAACACACTGTGATACAGTCCATGGGGATCACACCGTGATGAAGTCAATGGGGGACACACCGTGATAAAGTCCAGGGGACACACCGTGATACAGTCCATGGGGGACACACCGTGATACAGTCCATGGGGGACACACCGTGATACAGTCCATGGGGGACACACCGTGATACAGTCCATGGGGGACACACCGTGACACAGTCCATGGGGGACACACCATGATACAGTCCATGGGGGACACACCATGATACAGTCCATGGGGGACACACCATGATACAGTCCATGGGGGACACACCATGATACAGTCCATGGGGGACACACCATGATACAGTCCATGGGGGACACACCATGATACAGTCCATGGGGGACACACCATGATACAGTCCATGGGGGACACACCATGATACAGTCCATGGGGGACACACCATGATACAGTCCATGGCTGACACACCGTGATACAGTCCATGGGGGACACACCGTGATACAGTCCATGCGGGACACACCGTGATAAAGTCTATGGGGGACACACCATGATACAGTCCAATGGGGACACACCGTGATACAGTCCATGGGGGACACACCGTGATACAGTCCATGGGGGACACACCGTGATACAGTCCGTGGGGGACACAACGTGATACAGTCCGTGGGGGACACACCGTGATACAGTCCGTGGGGGACACACCGTGATACAGTCCGTGGGGGACACACCGTGATACAGTCCGTGGGGGACACACCGTGATACAGTCCGTGGGGGACACACCGTGATACAGTCCGTGGGGGACACACCGTGATACAGTCCGTGGGGGACACACCGTGATACAGTCCGTGGGGGACACACCGTGATACAGTCCGTGGGGGACACACCGTGATCCAGTCCGTGGGGGACACACCGTGATCCAGTCCGTGGGGGACACACCGTGATACAGTCCAGGGGGACACACCGTGATACAGTCCAGGGGGACACACCGTGATACAGTCTGGGGGGACACACAGTGATACAGTCCATGGGGGACACACCGTGATACAGACCATGGGGGACACACCGTGATACAGTCCATGGGGGACACACCGTGATACAGTCCATGGGGGACACACCGTGATACAGTCCATGGGGGACACACTGTGATACAGTCCATGGGGGACACACTGTGATACAGTCCATGGGGGACACACCGTGATACAGTCCATGGGGGACACACCGTGATACAGTCCATGGGGAACACACTGTGATACAGTCCATGGGGAACACACTGTGATACAGTCCATGGGGAACACACCGTGATACAGTCCATGGGGAACACACCATGATACAGTCCATGGGGGACACACCGTGATACAGTCCATGGGGAACACACCGTGATACAGTCCATGGGGAACACACTGTGATACAGTCCTTGGGGAACACACCGTGATACAGTCCGTGGGGGACACACCGTGATACAGTCCGTGGGGGACACACCGTGATACAGTCCATGGGGAACACACCGTGATACAGTCCATGGGGGACACACCGTGATACAGTCCGTGGGGGACACACCGTGATACAGTCCGTGGGGGACACACCGTGATACAGTCCGTGGGGGACACACCGTGATACAGTCCGTGGGGGACACACCGTGATACAGTCCGTGGGGGACACACCGTGATCCAGTCCGTGGGGGACACACCGTGATCCAGTCCGTGGGGGACACACCGTGATACAGTCCAGGGGGACACACCGTGATACAGTCCAGGGGGACACACCGTGATACAGTCTGGGGGGACACACAGTGATACAGTCCATGGGGGACACACCGTGATACAGACCATGGGGGACACACCGTGATACAGTCCATGGGGGACACACCGTGATACAGTCCATGGGGGACACACCGTGATACAGTCCATGGGGGACACACTGTGATACAGTCCATGGGGGACACACTGTGATACAGTCCATGGGGGACACACCGTGATACAGTCCATGGGGGACACACCGTGATACAGTCCATGGGGGACACACCGTGATACAGTCCATGGGGAACACACTGTGATACAGTCCATGGGGAACACACTGTGATACAGTCCATGGGGAACACACCGTGATACAGTCCATGGGGAACACACCGTGATACAGTCCATGGGGAACACACCATGATACAGTCCATGGGGGACACACCGTGATACAGTCCATGGGGAACACACCGTGATACAGTCCTTGGGGAACACACTGTGATACAGTCCTTGGGGAACACACCGTGATACAGTCCATGGGGGACACACCGTGATACAGTCCATGGGGGACACACCGTGATAAAGTCTATGGGGGACACACCGTGATACAGTCCATGGGGGACACACCGTGATACAGTCCATGGGGGACACACCGTGATCCAGTCCATGGGGGACACACCGTGATACAGTCCATGGGGGACACACCGTGATACAGTGCTTGTGGAACACACCGTGATACAGTCCATGGGGGACACACCGTGATACAGTGCTTGTGGAACACACCGTGATACAGTCCATGGGGGACACACCGTGATACAGTGCTTGTGGAACACACCGTGATACAGTCCATGGGGAACACACCGTGATACAGTGCTTGTGGAACACACCGTGATACAGTCCATGGGGGACACACCGTGATACAGTCCATGGGGGACACACCGTGATACAGTCCATGGGGGACACACCGTGATAAAGTCTATGGGGGACACACCGTGATACAGTCCATGGGGGACACACTGTGATACAGTCCATGGGGGACACACCGTGATACAGTCCATGGGGGACACACCGTGATACAGTCCATGGGGGACACACTGTGATACAGTCCATGGGGGACACACTGTGATACAGTCCATGGGGGACACACCGTGATACAGTCCATGGGGGACACACCGTGATAAAGTCTATGGGGGACACACCGTGATACAGTCCGTGGGGGACACACCGTGATACAGTCCATGGGGGACACACCGTGATACAGTCCATGGGGGACACACCGTGATAAAGTCTATGGGGGACACACCGTGATACAGTCCATGGGGGACACACCGTGATACAGTCTATGGGGAACACACCGTGATGCAGTCCATGGGGGACACACCGTGATGCAGTCCATGGGGGACACACCGTGATGCAGTCCATGGGGGACACACCGTGATGCAGTCCATGGGGGACACACCGTGATGCAGTCCATGGGGGACACACCGTGATACAGTCCATGGGGGACACACCGTGATAAAGTCCAGGGGACACACCGTGATACAGTCCATGGGGGACACACCGTGATACAGTCCATGGGTGACACACCGTCATAAAGGCTATGGGGGACACACCGTCATAAAGTCCATGGGGGGCACACCATGATACAGTCCATGGGGGACACACCGTGATACAGTCCATGGGGGTCACACCGTGATACAGTCCATGGGGGACACACCGTGATACAGTCCATGGGGGACACACCATGATACAGTCCATGGGGGACACACCGTGATACAGTCCATGGGGGACACACCATGATACAGTCCATGGGGGTCACACCGTGATACAGTCTATGGGGGACACACCGTGACACAGTCCATGGGGGACACACCATGATACAGTCCATGGGGGACACACCATGATACAGTCCATGGGGGTCACACCGTGACACAGTCCATGGGGGACACACCGTGACACAGTCCATGGGGGACACACCGTGATACAGTCCATGGGGGACACACCGTGATACAGTGCTTGGGGAACACACCGTGATACAGTGCTTGGGGAACACACCGTGATACAGTCCATGGGGAGCACACTGTGATACAGTCCATGGGGGACACACCGTGATACAGTCCATGGGGGACACACTGTGATAAAGTCCATGGGGGACACACCGTGATACAGTCCATGGGGGACACACCGTGATACAGTCCATGGGGGACACACCGTGATACAGTGCTTGGGGAACACACCGTGATACAGTGCTTGGGGAACACACCGTGATACAGTCCATGGGGGACACACTGTGATAAAGTCCATGGGGGACACACCGTGATACAGTCCATGGGGGACACACCGTGATACAGTCCATGGGGGACACACTGTGATTAAGTCGATGGGGGACACACTGTGATACAGTCTATGGGGGACACACCGTGATACAGTCCATGGGGGACACACCGTGATAAAGTCCATGGGGGACACACCGTGATAAAGTCCAGGGGGAACACAATGTGATACAGTCCTTGGGGAACACACTGTGATACAGTCCATGGGGATCACACCGTGATGAAGTCAATGGGGGACACACCGTGATAAAGTCCAGGGGACACACCGTGATACAGTCCATGGGGGACACACCGTGATACAGTCCATGGGGGACACACCGTGATACAGTCCATGGGGGACACACCGTGACACAGTCCATGGGGGACACACCATGATACAGTCCATGGGGGACACACCATGATACAGTCCATGGGGGACACACCATGATACAGTCCATGGGGGACACACCATGATACAGTCCATGGGGGACACACCATGATACAGTCCATGGGGGACACACCATGATACAGTCCATGGGGGACACACCATGATACAGTCCATGGGGGACACACCATGATACAGTCCATGGCTGACACACCGTGATACAGTCCATGGGGGACACACCGCGATACAGTCTGTGGGGAACGCACTGTGATCCAGTCCTTGGGGAACACACCATGATACAGTCCTTGGGGAAGCAACTATGATGCAGTCCATGGGGGACACTCCGTGATACAGTCCATGGGGGACACACCGTGATACAGTCCATGGGGGACACACTGTGATAAAGTCTATGGGGGACACACCGTGATACAGTCCATGGGGGACACACTGTGATACAGTCCATGGGGGACACACCGTGATACAGTCCATGGGGGACACACCGTGATAAAGTCTATGGGGGACACACCGTGATACAGTCCATGGGGGACACACCGTGATACAGTCTATGGGGAACACACCGTGATGCAGTCCATGGGGGACACACCGTGATGCAGTCCATGGGGGACACACCGTGATGCAGTCCATGGGGGACACACCGTGATGCAGTCCATGGGGGACACACCGTGATGCAGTCCATGGGGGACACACCGTGATGCAGTCCATGGGGGACACACCGTGATACAGTCCATGGGGGACACACAGTGATAAAGTCCAGGGGACACACCGTGATACAGTCCATGGGGGACACACCGTGATACAGTCCATGGGTGACACACCGTCATAAAGGCTATGGGGGACACACCGTCATAAAGTCCATGGGGGACACACCGTGATACAGTCCATGGGGGACACACCGTGATACAGTCCATGGGGGTCACACCGTGATACAGTCCATGGGGGACACACCGTGATACAGTCCATGGGGGACACACCATGATACAGTCCATGGGGGACACACCGTGATACAGTCCATGGGGGACACACCATGATACAGTCCATGGGGGTCACACCGTGATACAGTCTATGGGGGACACACCGTGACACAGTCCATGGGGGACACACCATGATACAGTCCATGGGGGACACACCATGATACAGTCCATGGGGGTCACACCGTGACACAGTCCATGGGGGACACACCGTGACACAGTCCATGGGGGACACACCGTGATACAGTCCATGGGGGACACACCGTGATACAGTCCATGGGGGACACACCGTGATAAAGTCTATGGGGGACACACCGTGATACAGTCCATGGGGGACACACCGTGATACAGTCCATGGGGGACACACCGTGACACAGTCCATGGGGGACACACCGTGATACAGTCCATGGGGGACACACCGTGATAAAGTCTATGGGGGACACACCGTGATACAGTCCATGGGGGACACACTGTGATAAAGTCTATGGGGGACACACCGTGATAAAGTCCAGGGGGGACACACCGTGATACAGTCCTTGGGGAACACACTGTGATACAGTCCATGGGGGACACACCGTGATACAGTGCTTGGGGAACACACCGTGATACAGTGCTTGGGGAACACACCGTGATACAGTCCATGGGGAGCACACTGTGATACAGTCCATGGGGGACACACCGTGATACAGTCCATGGGGGACACACTGTGATGAAGTCCATGGGGGACACACCGTGATACAGTCCATGGGGGACACACCGTGATACAGTCCATGGGGGACACACTGTGATTAAGTCGATGGGGGACACACTGTGATACAGTCTATGGGGGACACACCGTGATACAGTCCATGGGGGACACACCGTGATGAAGTCAATGGGGGACACACCGTGATACAGTCCATGGGGGACACACCGTGATAAAGTCCATGGGGGACACACCGTGATACAGTCCATGGGGGACACACCGTGATACAGTCCATGGGGGACACACTGTGATTAAGTCGATGGGGGACACACCGTGATACAGTCCATGGGGGACACACTGTGATTAAGTCGATGGGGGACACACCGTGATACAGTCCATGGGGGACACACCGTGATACAGTCCATGGGGGACACACCGTGATACAGTCCATGGGGGACACACCGTGATAAAGTCTATGGGGGACACACCGTGTTACAGTCCATGGGGGACACACCGTGATACAGTCGATGGGGAACACACCGTGATACAGTCCATGGGGGACACACCGTGATAAAGTCCATGGGGGACACACCGTGATACAGTCCATGGGGGACACACCGTGATACAGTCCATGGGGGACACACCGTGATACAGTCCATGGGGGACACACCGTGATACAGTCCATGGGGGACACACTGTGATACAGTCCTTGGAGAACACACCGTGATACAGTCCATGGGGGACACACCGTGATACAGTCCATGGGGGACACACCGTGATAAAGTCCATGGGGGACACACTGTGATACAGTCCTTGGAGAACACACCGTGATACAGTCCATGGGGGACACACCGTGATACAGTCCATGGGGGACACAGCGTGATAAAGTCCATGGGGGACACACCGTGATAAAGTCCAGGGGGAACACAATGTGATACAGTCCTTGGGGAACACACTGTGATACAGTCCATGGGGATCACACCGTGATGAAGTCAATGGGGGACACACCGTGATAAAGTCCAGGGGACACACCGTGATACAGTCCATGGGGGACACACCGTGATACAGTCCATGGGGGACACACCGTGATACAGTCCATGGGGGACACACCGTGATACAGTCCATGGGGGACACACCGTGACACAGTCCATGGGGGACACACCATGATACAGTCCATGGGGGACACACCATGATACAGTCCATGGGGGACACACCATGATACAGTCCATGGGGGCACACCATGATACAGTCCATGGGGGACACACCATGATACAGTCCATGGGGGACACACCATGATACAGTCCATGGGGGACACACCATGATACAGTCCATGGGGGACACACCATGATACAGTCCATGGGGGACACACCGTGATACAGTCCATGGCTGACACACCGTGATACAGTCCATGGGGGACACACCGTGATACAGTCCATGGGGGACACACCGTGATACAGTCCATGGGGGACACAGCGTGATAAAGTCTATGGGGGACACACCGTGATAAAGTCCAGGGGGGACACACCGTGATACAGTCCTTGGGGAACACAATGTGATACAGTCCTTGGGGAACACACTGTGATACAGTCCATGGGGGACACACCGTGATACAGTGCTTGGGGAACACACCGTGATACAGTGCTTGGGGAACACACCGTGATACAGTCCATGGGGAGCACACTGTGATACAGTCCATGGGGGACACACCGTGATACAGTCCATGGGGGACACACCGTGATAAAGTCCATGGGGGACACACCGTGATACAGTCCATGGGGGACACACCGTGATACAGTCCATGGGGGACACACTGTGATTAAGTCGATGGGGGACACACTGTGATACAGTCTATGGGGGACACACCGTGATACAGTCCATGGGGGACACACCGTGATGAAGTCAATGGGGGACACACCGTGATACAGTCCATGGGGGACACACCGTGATACAGTCCATGGGGGACACACCGTGATACAGTCCATGGGGGACACACCGTGATACAGTCCATGGGGGACACACCGTGATACAGTCGATGGGGGACACACCGTGATACAGTCGATGGGGGACACACTGTGATTAAGTCGATGGGGGACACACCGTGATACAGTCCATGGGGGACACACCGTGATACAGTCCATGGGGGACACACCGTGATACAGTCCATGGGGGACACACCGTGATAAAGTCTATGGGGGACACACCGTGTTACAGTCCATGGGGGACACACCATGATACAGTCTATGGGGAACACACCGTGATACAGTCCATGGGGGACACACCGTGATAAAGTCCATGGGGGACACACCGTGATACAGTCCATGGGGGACACACCGTGATACAGTCCATGGGGGACACACCGTGATACAGTCCATGGGGGACACACCGTGATACAGTCCATGGGGGACACACTGTGATACAGTCCTTGGAGAACACACCGTGATACAGTCCATGGGGGACACACCGTGATACAGTCCATGGGGGACACACCGTGATAAAGTCCATGGGGGACACACTGTGATACAGTCCTTGGAGAACACACCGTGATACAGTCCATGGGGGACACACCGTGATACAGTCCATGGGGGACACACCGTGATAAAGTCCATGGGGGACACACCGTGATAAAGTCCAGGGGGAACACAATGTGATACAGTCCTTGGGGAACACACTGTGATACAGTCCATGGGGATCACACCGTGATGAAGTCAATGGGGGACACACCGTGATAAAGTCCAGGGGACACACCGTGATACAGTCCATGGGGGACACACCGTGATACAGTCCATGGGGGACACACCGTGATACAGTCCATGGGGGACACACCGTGATACAGTCCATGGGGGACACACCGTGACACAGTCCATGGGGGACACACCATGATACAGTCCATGGGGGACACACCATGATACAGTCCATGGGGGACACACCATGATACAGTCCATGGGGGACACACCATGATACAGTCCACGGGGGACACACCATGATACAGTCCATGGGGGACACACCATGATACAGTCCATGGGGGACACACCATGATACAGTCCATGGGGGACACACCATGATACAGTCCATGGGGGACACACCATGATACAGTCCATGGCTGAAACACCGTGATACAGTCCATGGGGGACACACCGCGATACAGTCTGTGGGGAACACACTGTGATCCAGTCCTTGGGGAACACACCATGATACAGTCCTTGGGGAAGCAACTATGATGCAGTCCATGGGGAACACACCGTGACACAGTCCATGGGGGACACACCATGATACAGTCCATGCTGGACACACCATGATACAGTCCATGGGGGACACACCATGATACAGTCCATGGGGGCACACCATGATACAGTCCATGGGGGACACACCATGATACAGTCCATGGGGGACACACCATGATACAGTCCATGGGGGACACACCATGATACAGTCCATGGGGGACACACCATGATACAGTCCATGGGGGACACACCATGATACAGTCCATGGCTGACACACCGTGATACAGTCCATGGGGGACACACCGTGATACAGTCCATGCGGGACACACCGTGATAAAGTCTATGGGGGACACACCATGATACAGTCCAATGGGGACACACCGTGATACAGTCCATGGGGGACACACCGTGATACAGTCCATGGGGGACACACCGTGATACAGTCCATGGGGGACACAACGTGATACAGTCCATGGGGGACACACCGTGATACAGTCCGTGGGGGACACACCGTGATACAGTCCATGGGGGACACACCGTGATACAGTCCGTGGGGGACACACCGTGATACAGTCCGTGGGGGACACACCGTGATACAGTCCGTGGGGGACACACCGTGATACAGTCCGTGGGGGACACACCGTGATACAGTCCGTGGGGGACACACCGTGATACAGTCCGTGGGGGACACACCGTGATACAGTCCGTGGGGGACACACCGTGATCCAGTCAGTGGGGGACACACCGTGATCCAGTCCGTGGGGGACACACCGTGATACAGTCCAGGGGGACACACCGTGATACAGTCCAGGGGGACACACCGTGATACAGTCCAGGGGGGACACACCGTGATACAGTCCATGGGGGACACACCGTGATACAGACCATGGGGGACACACCGTGAAACAGTCCATGGGGGACACACCGTGATACAGTCCATGGGGGACACACCGTGATACAGTCCATGGGGGACACACCGTGATACAGTCCATGGGGGACACACCGTGATACAGTCCATGGGGAACACACCGTGACACAGTCCATGGGGGACACACCATGATACAGTCCATGGGGGACACACCATGATACAGTCCATGGGGGACACACCATGATACAGTCCATGGGGGCACACCATGATACAGTCCATGGGGGACACACCATGATACAGTCCATGGGGGACACACCGTGATACATTCCATGGGGAACACACCGTGATACAGTGTATGGGGAACACACTGTGATACAGTCCATGGGGGACACACCGTGATACAGTCCATGGGGAACACACCGTGATACAGTCCATGGGGAACACACCGTGACACAGTCCATGGGGGACACACCATGATACAGTCCATGGGGGACACACCATGATACAGTCCATGGGGGACACACCATGATACAGTCCATGGCTGAAACACCGTGATACAGTCCATGGGGGACACACCGCGATACAGTCTGTGGGGAACACACTGTGATCCAGTCCTTGGGGAACACACCATGATACAGTCCTTGGGGAAGCAACTATGATGCAGTCCATGGGGAACACACCGTGACACAGTCCATGGGGGACACACCATGATACAGTCCATGCTGGACACACCATGATACAGTCCATGGGGGACACACCATGATACAGTCCATGGGGGCACACCATGATACAGTCCATGGGGGACACACCATGATACAGTCCATGGGGGACACACCATGATACAGTCCATGGGGGACACACCATGATACAGTCCATGGGGGACACACCATGATACAGTCCATGGGGGACACACCATGATACAGTCCATGGCTGACACACCGTGATACAGTCCATGGGGGACACACCGTGATACAGTCCATGCGGGACACACCGTGATAAAGTCTATGGGGGACACACCATGATACAGTCCAATGGGGACACACCGTGATACAGTCCATGGGGGACACACCGTGATACAGTCCATGGGGGACACACCGTGATACAGTCCATGGGGGACACAACGTGATACAGTCCATGGGGGACACACCGTGATACAGTCCGTGGGGGACACACCGTGATACAGTCCATGGGGGACACACCGTGATACAGTCCGTGGGGGACACACCGTGATACAGTCCGTGGGGGACACACCGTGATACAGTCCGTGGGGGACACACCGTGATACAGTCCGTGGGGGACACACCGTGATACAGTCCGTGGGGGACACACCGTGATACAGTCCGTGGGGGACACACCGTGATACAGTCCGTGGGGGACACACCGTGATCCAGTCAGTGGGGGACACACCGTGATCCAGTCCGTGGGGGACACACCGTGATACAGTCCAGGGGGACACACCGTGATACAGTCCAGGGGGACACACCGTGATACAGTCCAGGGGGGACACACCGTGATACAGTCCATGGGGGACACACCGTGATACAGACCATGGGGGACACACCGTGAAACAGTCCATGGGGGACACACCGTGATACAGTCCATGGGGGACACACCGTGATACAGTCCATGGGGGACACACCGTGATACAGTCCATGGGGGACACACCGTGATACAGTCCATGGGGAACACACCGTGACACAGTCCATGGGGGACACACCATGATACAGTCCATGGGGGACACACCATGATACAGTCCATGGGGGACACACCATGATACAGTCCATGGGGGCACACCATGATACAGTCCATGGGGGACACACCATGATACAGTCCATGGGGGACACACCGTGATACATTCCATGGGGAACACACCGTGATACAGTGTATGGGGAACACACTGTGATACAGTCCATGGGGGACACACCGTGATACAGTCCATGGGGAACACACCGTGATACAGTCCATGGGGAACACACCGTGACACAGTCCATGGGGGACACACCATGATACAGTCCATGGGGGACACACCATGATACAGTCCATGGGGGACACACCATGATACAGTCCATGGGGGACACACTGTGATACAGTCCATGGGGGACACACCGTGATACAGTCCATGGGGAACACACTGTGATACAGTCCATTGGGGACACACTGTGATACAGTCCATGGGGGACACACCGTGATACAGTCCATGGGGAACACACTGTGATACAGTCCATTGGGGACACACTGTGATACAGTCCATGGGGACACACCGTGATACAGTCCATGGGGGACACACCGTGACACAGTCCATGGGGGACACACCGTGATACAGTCCATGGGGGACACACCGTGATACAGTCCATGGGGGACACACCGTGATACAGTCCATGGGGGACACACCGTGATACAGTCCATGGGGGACACACCGTGATACAGTCCATGGGGAACACACCGTGACACAGTCCATGGGGGACACACCATGATACAGTCCATGGGGGACACACCGTGATACAGTCTATGGGGAACACACCGTGATGCAGTCCATGCGGGACACACCGTGATGCAGTCCATGGGGGACACACCGTGATGCAGTCCATGGGGGACACACCGTGATGCAGTCCATGGGGGACACACCGTGATACAGTCCATGGGGGACACACCGTGATAAAGTCCAGGGGACACACCGTGATACAGTCCATGGGGGACACACCGTGATACAGTCCATGGGGGACACACTGTGATTAAGTCGATGGGGGACACACCGTGATACAGTCCATGGGGGACACACCGTGATACAGTCCATGGGGGACACACCGTGATACAGTCCATGGGGGACACACCGTGATAAAGTCTATGGGGGACACACCGTGTTACAGTCCATGGGGGACACACCGTGATACAGTCTATGGGGAACACACCGTGATACAGTCCATGGGGGACACACCGTGATAAAGTCCATGGGGGACACACCGTGATACAGTCCATGGGGGACACACCGTGATACAGTCCATGGGGGACACACCGTGATACAGTCCATGGGGGACACACCGTGATACAGTCCATGGGGGACACACTGTGATACAGTCCTTGGAGAACACACCGTGATACAGTCCATGGGGGACACACCGTGATACAGTCCATGGGGGACACACCGTGATAAAGTCCAGGGGGGACACACCGTGATACAGTCCTTGGGGAACACACTGTGATACAGTCCATGGGGGACACACCGTGATACAGTGCTTGGGGAACACACCGTGATACAGTGCTTGGGGAACACACCGTGATACAGTCCATGGGGAGCACACTGTGATACAGTCCATGGGGGACACACCGTGATACAGTCCATGGGGGACACACTGTGATGAAGTCCATGGGGGACACACCGTGATACAGTCC
Source organism: Heptranchias perlo (assembly GCF_035084215.1). Classification (NCBI taxonomy): domain Eukaryota; kingdom Metazoa; phylum Chordata; class Chondrichthyes; order Hexanchiformes; family Hexanchidae; genus Heptranchias; species Heptranchias perlo. The sequence goes on along the minus strand of NW_027138214.1, from coordinate 517,447 downwards.
ATGGGGGACACACCGTGATACAGTCCATGGGGGACACACTGTGATTAAGTCGATGGGGGACACACTGTGATACAGTCTATGGGGGACACACCGTGATACAGTCCATGGGGGACACACCGTGATGAAGTCAATGGGGGACACACCGTGATACAGTCCATGGGGGACACACCGTGATAAAGTCCATGGGGGACACACCGTGATACAGTCCATGGGGGACACACCGTGATACAGTCCATGGGGGACACACTGTGATTAAGTCGATGGGGGACACACCGTGATACAGTCCATGGGGGACACACTGTGATTAAGTCGATGGGGGACACACCGTGATACAGTCCATGGGGGACACACCGTGATACAGTCCATGGGGGACACACCGTGATACAGTCCATGGGGGACACACCGTGATAAAGTCTATGGGGGACACACCGTGTTACAGTCCATGGGGGACACACCGTGATACAGTCGATGGGGAACACACCGTGATACAGTCCATGGGGGACACACCGTGATAAAGTCCATGGGGGACACACCGTGATACAGTCCATGGGGGACACACCGTGATACAGTCCATGGGGGACACACCGTGATACAGTCCATGGGGGACACACCGTGATACAGTCCATGGGGGACACACTGTGATACAGTCCTTGGAGAACACACCGTGATACAGTCCATGGGGGACACACCGTGATACAGTCCATGGGGGACACACCGTGATAAAGTCCATGGGGGACACACCGTGATACAGTCCATGGGGGACACAGCGTGATAAAGTCCATGGGGGACACACCGTGATAAAGTCCAGGGGGAACACAATGTGATACAGTCCTTGGGGAACACACTGTGATACAGTCCATGGGGATCACACCGTGATGAAGTCAATGGGGGACACACCGTGATAAAGTCCAGGGGACACACCGTGATACAGTCCATGGGGGACACACCGTGATACAGTCCATGGGGGACACACCGTGATACAGTCCATGGGGGACACACCGTGATACAGTCCATGGGGGACACACCGTGACACAGTCCATGGGGGACACACCATGATACAGTCCATGGGGGACACACCATGATACAGTCCATGGGGGACACACCATGATACAGTCCATGGGGGCACACCATGATACAGTCCATGGGGGACACACCATGATACAGTCCATGGGGGACACACCATGATACAGTCCATGGGGGACACACCATGATACAGTCCATGGGGGACACACCATGATACAGTCCATGGGGGACACACCGTGATACAGTCCATGGCTGACACACCGTGATACAGTCCATGGGGGACACACCGTGATACAGTCCATGGGGGACACACCGTGATACAGTCCATGGGGGACACAGCGTGATAAAGTCTATGGGGGACACACCGTGATAAAGTCCAGGGGGGACACACCGTGATACAGTCCTTGGGGAACACAATGTGATACAGTCCTTGGGGAACACACTGTGATACAGTCCATGGGGGACACACCGTGATACAGTGCTTGGGGAACACACCGTGATACAGTGCTTGGGGAACACACCGTGATACAGTCCATGGGGAGCACACTGTGATACAGTCCATGGGGGACACACCGTGATACAGTCCATGGGGGACACACCGTGATACAGTCCATGGGGGACACACTGTGATTAAGTCGATGGGGGACACACTGTGATACAGTCTATGGGGGACACACCGTGATACAGTCCATGGGGGACACACCGTGATGAAGTCAATGGGGGACACACCGTGATACAGTCCATGGGGGACACACCGTGATACAGTCCATGGGGGACACACCGTGATACAGTCCATGGGGGACACACCGTGATACAGTCCATGGGGGACACACCGTGATACAGTCGATGGGGGACACACCGTGATACAGTCCATGGGGGACACACTGTGATTAAGTCGATGGGGGACACACCGTGATACAGTCCATGGGGGACACACCGTGATACAGTCCATGGGGGACACACCGTGATACAGTCCATGGGGGACACACCGTGATAAAGTCTATGGGGAACACACCGTGTTACAGTCCATGGGGGACACACCGTGATACAGTCTATGGGGAACACACCGTGATACAGTCCATGGGGGACACACCGTGATAAAGTCCATGGGGGACACACCGTGATACAGTCCATGGGGGACACACCGTGATACAGTCCATGGGGGACACACCGTGATACAGTCCATGGGGGACACACCGTGATACAGTCCATGGGGGACACACTGTGATACAGTCCTTGGAGAACACACCGTGATACAGTCCATGGGGGACACACCGTGATACAGTCCATGGGGGACACACCGTGATAAAGTCCATGGGGGACACACTGTGATACAGTCCTTGGAGAACACACCGTGATACAGTCCATGGGGGACACACCGTGATAAAGTCCATGGGGGACACACCGTGATAAAGTCCAGGGGGAACACAATGTGATACAGTCCTTGGGGAACACACTGTGATACAGTCCATGGGGATCACACCGTGATGAAGTCAATGGGGGACACACCGTGATAAAGTCCAGGGGACACACCGTGATACAGTCCATGGGGGACACACCGTGATACAGTCCATGGGGGACACACCGTGATACAGTCCATGGGGGACACACCGTGATACAGTCCATGGGGGACACACCGTGACACAGTCCATGGGGGACACACCATGATACAGTCCATGGGGGACACACCATGATACAGTCCATGGGGGACACACCATGATACAGTCCATGGGGGACACACCATGATACAGTCCACGGGGGACACACCATGATACAGTCCATGGGGGACACACCATGATACAGTCCATGGGGGACACACCATGATACAGTCCATGGGGGACACACCATGATACAGTCCATGGGGGACACACCATGATACAGTCCATGGCTGAAACACCGTGATACAGTCCATGGGGGACACACCGCGATACAGTCTGTGGGGAACACACTGTGATCCAGTCCTTGGGGAACACACCATGATACAGTCCTTGGGGAAGCAACTATGATGCAGTCCATGGGGGACACTCCGTGATACAGTCCATGGGGGACACACCGTGATACAGTCCATGGGGGACACACCGTGATAAAGTCTATGGGGGACACACCGTGATACAGTCCATGGGGGACACACTGTGATACAGTCCATGGGGGACACACCGTGATACAGTCCATGGGGGACACACCGTGATAAAGTCTATGGGGGACACACCGTGATACAGTCCATGGGGGACACACCGTGATACAGTCTATGGGGAACACACCGTGAAGCAGTCCATGGGGGACACACCGTGATGCAGTCCATGGGGGACACACCGTGATGCAGTCCATGGGGGACACACCGTGATGCAGTCCATGGGGGACACACCGTGATGCAGTCCATGGGGGACACACCGTGATGCAGTCCATGGGGGACACACCGTGATACAGTCCATGGGGGATACACCGTGATAAAGTCCAGGGGACACACCGTGATACAGTCCATGGGGGACACACCGTGATACAGTCCATGGGTGACACACCGTCATAAAGGCTATGGGGGACACACCGTCATAAAGTCCATGGGGGGCACACCATGATACAGTCCATGGGGGACACACCGTGATACAGTCCATGGGGGTCACACCGTGATACAGTCCATGGGGGACACACCGTGATACAGTCCATGGGGGACACACCATGATACAGTCCATGGGGGACACACCGTGATACAGTCCATGGGGGACACACCATGATACAGTCCATGGGGGTCACACCGTGATACAGGCTATGGGGGACACACCGTGACACAGTCCATGGGGGACACACCATGATACAGTCCATGGGGGACACACCATGATACAGTCCATGGGGGTCACACCGTGACACAGTCCATGGGGGACACACCGTGACACAGTCCATGGGGGACACACCGTGATACAGTCCATGGGGGACACACCGTGATACAGTCCATGGGGGACACACCGTGATAAAGTCTATGGGGGACACACCGTGATACAGTCCATGGGGGACACACCGTGATACAGTCCATGGGGGACACACCGTGACACAGTCCATGGGGGACACAGCGTGATAAAGTCTATGGGGGACACACCGTGATAAAGTCCAGGGGGGACACACCGTGATACAGTCCTTGGGGAACACAATGTGATACAGTCCTTGGGGAACACACTGTGATACAGTCCATGGGGGACACACCGTGATACAGTGCTTGGGGAACACACCGTGATACAGTGCTTGGGGAACACACCGTGATACAGTCCATGGGGAGCACACTGTGATACAGTCCATGGGGGACACACCGTGATACAGTCCATGGGGGACACACTGTGATACAGTCCATGGGGGACACACCGTGATACAGTCCATGGGGGACACACCGTGATACAGTCCATGGGGGACACACTGTGATTAAGTCGATGGGGGACACACTGTGATACAGTCTATGGGGGACACACCGTGATACAGTCCATGGGGGACACACCATGATACAGTCCATGGGGGACACACCGTGATAAAGTCCATGGGGGACACACTGTGATACAGTCCTTGGAGAACACACCGTGATACAGTCCATGGGGGACACACCGTGATACAGTCCATGGGGGACACACCGTGATAAAGTCCATGGGGGACACACCGTGATAAAGTCCAGGGGGAACACAATGTGATACAGTCCTTGGGGAACACACTGTGATACAGTCCATGGGGATCACACCGTGATGAAGTCAATGGGGGACACACCGTGATAAAGTCCAGGGGACACACCGTGACACAGTCCATGGGGGACACACCGTGATACAGTCCATGGGGGACACACCGTGATACAGTCCATGGGGGACACACCGTGATACAGTCCATGGGGGACACACCGTGATACAGTCCATGGGGGACACACCGTGATACAGTCCATGGGGAACACACCGTGACACAGTCCATGGGGGACACACCATGATACAGTCCATGCTGGACACACCATGATACAGTCCATGGGGGACACACCATGATACAGTCCATGGGGGCACACCATGATACAGTCCATGGGGGACACACCATGATACAGTCCATGGGGGACACACCATGATACAGTCCATGGGGGACACACCATGATACAGTCCATGGGGGACACACCATGATACAGTCCATGGGGGACACACCATGATACAGTCCATGGCTGACACACCGTGATACAGTCCATGGGGGACACACCGTGATACAGTCCATGCGGGACACACCGTGATAAAGTCTATGGGGGACACACCATGATACAGTCCAATGGGGACACACCGTGATACAGTCCATGGGGGACACACCGTGATACAGTCCATGGGGGACACACCGTGATACAGTCCATGGGGGACACAACGTGATACAGTCCATGGGGGACACACCGTGATACAGTCCGTGGGGGACACACCGTGATACAGTCCATGGGGGACACACCATGATACAGTCCGTGGGGGACACACCGTGATACAGTCCGTGGGGGACACACCGTGATACAGTCCGTGGGGGACACACCGTGATACAGTCCGTGGGGGACACACCGTGATACAGTCCGTGGGGGACACACCGTGATACAGTCCGTGGGGGACACACCGTGATCCAGTCAGTGGGGGACACACCGTGATCCAGTCCGTGGGGGACACACCGTGATACAGTCCAGGGGGACACACCGTGATACAGTCCAGGGGGACACACCGTGATACAGTCCAGGGGGGACACACCGTGATACAGTCCATGGGGGACACACCGTGATACAGACCATGGGGGACACACCGTGAAACAGTCCATGGGGGACACACCGTGATACAGTCCATGGGGGACACACCGTGATACAGTCCATGGGGGACACACCGTGATACAGTCCATGGGGGACACACCGTGATACAGTCCATGGGGAACACACCGTGACACAGTCCATGGGGGACACACCATGATACAGTCCATGGGGGACACACCATGATACAGTCCATGGGGGACACACCATGATACAGTCCATGGGGGCACACCATGATACAGTCCATGGGGGACACACCATGATACAGTCCATGGGGGACACACCGTGATACATTCCATGGGGAACACACCGTGATACAGTGTATGGGGAACACACTGTGATACAGTCCATGGGGGACACACCGTGATACAGTCCATGGGGAACACACCGTGATACAGTCCATGGGGAACACACCGTGACACAGTCCATGGGGGACACACCATGATACAGTCCATGGGGGACACACCATGATACAGTCCATGGGGGACACACCATGATACAGTCCATGGGGGACACACTGTGATACAGTCCATGGGGGACACACCGTGATACAGTCCATGGGGAACACACTGTGATACAGTCCATTGGGGACACACTGTGATACAGTCCATGGGGGACACACCGTGATACAGTCCATGGGGAACACACTGTGATACAGTCCATTGGGGACACACTGTGATACAGTCCATGGGGACACACCGTGATACAGTCCATGGGGGACACACCGTGACACAGTCCATGGGGGACACACCGTGATACAGTCCATGGGGGACACACCGTGATACAGTCCATGGGGGACACACCGTGATACAGTCCATGGGGGACACACCGTGATACAGTCCATGGGGGACACACCGTGATACAGTCCATGGGGAACACACCGTGACACAGTCCATGGGGGACACACCATGATACAGTCCATGGGGGACACACCGTGATACAGTCTATGGGGAACACACCGTGATGCAGTCCATGCGGGACACACCGTGATGCAGTCCATGGGGGACACACCGTGATGCAGTCCATGGGGGACACACCGTGATGCAGTCCATGGGGGACACACCGTGATACAGTCCATGGGGGACACACCGTGATAAAGTCCAGGGGACACACCGTGATACAGTCCATGGGGGACACACCGTGATACAGTCCATGGGGGACACACTGTGATTAAGTCGATGGGGGACACACCGTGATACAGTCCATGGGGGACACACCGTGATACAGTCCATGGGGGACACACCGTGATACAGTCCATGGGGGACACACCGTGATAAAGTCTATGGGGGACACACCGTGTTACAGTCCATGGGGGACACACCGTGATACAGTCTATGGGGAACACACCGTGATACAGTCCATGGGGGACACACCGTGATAAAGTCCATGGGGGACACACCGTGATACAGTCCATGGGGGACACACCGTGATACAGTCCATGGGGGACACACCGTGATACAGTCCATGGGGGACACACCGTGATACAGTCCATGGGGGACACACTGTGATACAGTCCTTGGAGAACACACCGTGATACAGTCCATGGGGGACACACCGTGATACAGTCCATGGGGGACACACCGTGATAAAGTCCATGGGGGACACACTGTGATACAGTCCTTGGAGAACACACCGTGATACAGTCCATGGGGGACACACCGTGATACAGTCCATGGGGGACACACCGTGATAAAGTCCATGGGGGACACAACGTGATAAAGTCCAGGGGGAACACAATGTGATACAGTCCTTGGGGAACACACTGTGATACAGTCCATGGGGATCACACCGTGATGAAGTCAATGGGGGACACACCGTGATAAAGTCCAGGGGACACACCGTGATACAGTCCATGGGGGACACACCGTGATACAGTCCATGGGGGACACACCGTGATACAGTCCATGGGGGACACACCGTGATACAGTCCATGGGGGACACACCGTGACACAGTCCATGGGGGACACACCATGATACAGTCCATGGGGGACACACCATGATACAGTCCATGGGGGACACACCATGATACAGTCCATGGGGGACACACCATGATACAGTCCATGGGGGACACACCATGATACAGTCCATGGGGGACACACCATGATACAGTCCATGGGGAACACACCATGATACAGTCCATGGGGGACACACCATGTTACAGTCCATGGGGGACACACAATGATACAGTCCATGGGGGACACACCATGATACAGTCCATGGGGGACACACCATGATACAGTCCATGGGGGACACACCATGATACAGTCCATGGGGGACACACCATGATACAGTCCATGGGGGACACACCATGATACAGTCCATGGGGGACACACCATGATACAGTCCATGGGGGACACACCATGATACAGTCCATGGCTGACACACCGTGATACAGTCCATGGGGGACACACCGTGATACAGTCCATGCGGGACACACCGTGATAAAGTCTATGGGGGCACACCATGATACAGTCCAATGGGGACACACCGTGATACAGTCCATGGGGGACACACCGTGATACAGTCCATGGGGGACACACCGTGATACAGTCCATGGGGGACACAACGTGATACAGTCCGTGGGGGACACACCGTGATACAGTCCGTGGGGGACACACCGTGATACAGTCCGTGGGGGACACACCGTGATACAGTCCGTGGGGGACACACCGTGATACAGTCCGTGGGGGACACACCGTGATACAGTCCGTGGGGGACACACCGTGATACAGTCCGTGGGGGACACACCGTGATACAGTCCGTGGGGGACACACCGTGATACAGTCCGTGGGGGACACACCGTGATCCAGTCCGTGGGGGACACACCGTGATCCAGTCCGTGGGGGACACACCTTGATACAGTCCAGGGGGACACACCGTGATACAGTCCAGGGGGACACACCGTGATACAGTCCAGGGGGGACACACCGTGATACAGTCCATGGGGGACACACCGCGATACAGACCATGGGGGACACACCGTGATAGAGTCCATGGGGGACACACCGTGATACAGTCCATGGGGGACAAACCGTGATACAGTCCATGGGGAACACACTGTGATACAGTCCATGGGGGACACACTGTGATACAGTCCATGGGGGACACACCGTGATACAGTCCATGGGGGACACACCGTGATACAGTCCATGGGGAACACACCGTGATACAGTCCATGGGGAACACACTGTGATACAGTCCATGGGGGACACACCGTGATACAGTCCATGGGGAACACACTGTGATACAGTCCATGGGGGACACACTGTGATACAGTCCATGGGGGACACACCGTGATACAGTCCATGGGGAACACACTGTGATACAGTCCATGGGGGACACACTGTGATACAGTCCATGGGGGACACACCGTGATACAGTCCATGGGGAACACACTGTGATACAGTCCATGGGGACACACCGTGATACAATCCATGGGGGACACACCGTGATACAGTCCATGGGGGACACACCGTGATACAGTCCATCGGGTCACACCGTGATACAGTCCATGGGGGACACACTGTGATACAGTCCATGGGGGACACACTGTGATACAGTCCATGGGGGACACACCGTGATACAGTCCATGGGGGACACACCGTGATAAAGTCGATGGGGGACACACCGTGATACAGTCCATGGGGGACACACTCTGATACAGTCCATGGGGGACACACCGTGATACAGTCCATGGGGGACACACCATGATACAGTCCATGGGGGACACACCATGTTACAGTCCATGGGGGACACACAATGATACAGTCCATGGGGGACACACCATGATACAGTCCATGGGGGACACACCATGATACAGTCCATGGGGGACACACCATGATACAGTCCATGGGGGACACACCATGATACAGTCCATGGGGGACACACCATGATACAGTCCATGGGGGACACACCATGATACAGTCCATGGCTGACACACCGTGATACAGTCCATGGGGGACACACCGTGATACAGTCCATGCGGGACACACCGTGATAAAGTCTATGGGGGACACACCATGATACAGTCCAATGGGGACACACCGTGATACAGTCCATGGGGGACACACCGTGATACAGTCCATGGGGGACACACCGTGATACAGTCCGTGGGGGACACAACGTGATACAGTCCGTGGGGGACACACCGTGATACAGTCCGTGGGGGACACACCGTGATACAGTCCGTGGGGGACACACCGTGATACAGTCCGTGGGGGACACACCGTGATACAGTCCGTGGGGGACACACCGTGATACAGTCCGTGGGGGACACACCGTGATACAGTCCGTGGGGGACACACCGTGATACAGTCCGTGGGGGACACACCGTGATACAGTCCGTGGGGGACACACCGTGATCCAGTCCGTGGGGGACACACCGTGATCCAGTCCGTGGGGGACACACCTTGATACAGTCCAGGGGGACACACCATGATACAGTCCAGGGGGACACACCGTGATACAGTCCAGGGGGGACACACCGTGATACAGTCCATGGGGGACACACCGCGATACAGACCATGGGGGACACACCGTGATAGAGTCCATGGGGGACACACCGTGATACAGTCCATGGGGGACAAACCGTGATACAGTCCATGGGGAACACACTGTGATACAGTCCATGGGGGACACACTGTGATACAGTCCATGGGGGACACACCGTGATACAGTCCATGGGGGACACACCGTGATACAGTCCATGGGGAACACACCGTGATACAGTCCATGGGGAACACACTGTGATACAGTCCATGGGGGACACACCGTGATACAGTCCATGGGGAACACACTGTGATACAGTCCATGGGGGACACACTGTGATACAGTCCATGGGGGACACACCGTGATACAGTCCATGGGGAACACACTGTGATACAGTCCATGGGGGACACACTGTGATACAGTCCATGGGGGACACACCGTGATACAGTCCATGGGGAACACACTGTGATACAGTCCATGGGGACACACCGTGATACAATCCATGGGGGACACACCGTGATACAGTCCATGGGGGACACACCGTGATACAGTCCATCGGGTCACACCGTGATACAGTCCATGGGGGACACACTGTGATACAGTCCATGGGGGACACACTGTGATACAGTCCATGGGGGACACACCGTGATACAGTCCATGGGGGACACACCGTGATAAAGTCGATGGGGGACACACCGTGATACAGTCCATGGGGGACACACTGTGATACAGTCCATGGGGGACACACCGTGATACAGTCCATGGGGGACACACCGTGATAAAGTCTATGGGGGACACACCGTGATACAGTCCATGGGGGACACACCGGGATACAGTCTATGGGGAACACACCGTGATGCAATCCATGGGGGACACACCGTGATGCAGTCCATGGGGGACACACCGTGATGCAGTCCATGGGGGACACACCGTGATACAGTCCATGGGGGACACACCGTGATAAAGTCCAGGGGACACTCCGTGATACAGTCCATGGGGGACACACCGTGATACAGTCCATGGGGGACACACCGTCATAAAGGCTATGGGGGACACACAGTCATAAAGTCCATGGGGGGCACACCATGATACAGTCCATGGGGGACACACCGTGATACAGTCCATGGGGGACACACCATGATACAGTCCATGGGGGACACACCATGATACAGTCCATGGGGGACACACCGTGATACAGTCCATGGGGGTCACACCGTGATACAGTCCATGGGGGACACACCGTGATACAGTCCATGGGGGACACACCGTGATACAGTCCATGGGGGACACACCGTGATACAGTCCATGGGGGACACACCGTGATACAGTCCATGGGGGTCACACCGTGATACAGTCTATGGGGGACACACCGTGACACAGTCCATGGGGGACACACCGTGATACAGTCCATGGGGGACACACCATGATACAGTCCATGGGGGTCACACCGTGACACAGTCCATGGGGGACACACCGTGACACAGTCCATGGGGGACACACCGTGATACAGTCCATGGGGGACACACCGTGATAAAGTCTATGGGGGACACACCGTGATACAGTCCATGGGGGACACACCGTGATACAGTCCATGGGGGACACATCGTGACACAGTCCATGGGGGACACACCGTGATAAAGTCTATGGGGGACACACCGTGATAAAGTCCAGGGGGGACACACCGTGATACAGTCCTTGGGGAACACAATGTGATACAGTCCTTGGGGAACACACTGTGATACAGTCCACGGGGGACACACCGTGATACAGTGCTTGGGGAACACACCGTGATACAGTGCTTGGGGAACACACCGTGATACAGTCCATGGGGAGCACACTGTGATATAGTCCATGGGGGACACACCGTGATACAGTGCTTGTGGAACACACCGTGATACAGTCCATGGGGGACACACCGTGATACAGTCCATGGGGGACACACCGTGATACAGTCCATGGGGGACACACCGTGATAAAGTCTATGGGGGACACACCTTGATACAGTCCATGGGGGACACACCGTGATACAGTCCATGGGGGACACACCGTGATTAAGTCGATGGGGGACACACCGTGATACAGTCCATGGGGGACACACTGTGATTAAGTCGATGGGGGACACACTGTGATACAGTCTATGGGGGACACACCGTGATACAGTCCATGGGGGACACACCGTGATGAAGTCAATGGGGGACACACCGTGATACAGTCCATGGGGGACACACCGTGATACAGTCCATGGGGGACACACCGTGTGACAGTCCATGGGGGACACACCGTGATACAGTCCATGGGGGACACACTGTGATTAAGTCGATGGGGGACACACCGTGATACAGTCCATGGGGGACACAATGTGATTAAGTCGATGGGGGACACACCGTGATACAGTCCATGGGGGACACACCGTGATACAGTCCATGGGGGACACACCGTGATACAGTCCATGGGGGACACACCGTGATAAAGTCCATGGGGGACACACCGTGTTACAGTCCATGGGGGACACACCGTGATACAGTCCTTGGAGAACACACCGTGATACAGTCCATGGGGGACACACCGTGATACAGTCCATGGGGGACACACCGTGATAAAGTCCATGGGGGACACACCGTGATAAAGTCCATGGGGGACACACCGTGATACAGTCCATGGGGGACACACCGTGATACAGTCCATGGGGGACACACCGTGATACAGTCCATGGGGGACACACCGTGATACAGTCCATGGGGGACACACCGTGATACAGTCCATGGGGGACACACCGTGATAAAGTCTATGGGGGACACACCGTGATACAGTCCATGGGGGACACACCGTGATACAGTCCATGGGGAACACACCGTGATACAGTCCATGGGGAGCACACTGTGATACAGTCCTTGGGGGACACACCGTGATAAAGTCTATTGGGGATACACCGTGATACAGTCCATGGGGGACAGACCGTGATACAGTCCATGGGGGACAGACCGTGATACAGTCCATTGGGGACACACCGTGATAGAGTCCATGGGGAACACAATGTGATACAGTCCTTGGGGAACACACTGTGATACAGTCCATGGGGAACACACCGTGATGAAGTCAATGGGGGACACACCGTGATAAAGTCCAGGGGACACACCGTGATACAGTCCATGGGGGACACACCGTGATACAGTCCATGGGGGACACACCGTGATACAGTCCATGGGGGACACACCGTGACACAGTCCATGAGGGACACACCATGATACAGTCCATGGGGGACACACCATGATACAGTCCATGGGGGACACACCATGATACAGTCCATGGGGGACACACCATGATACAGTCCATGGGGGACACACCATGTTACAGTCCATGGGGGACACACCATGATACAGTCCATGGGGGACACACCATGATACAGTCCATGGCTGACACACCGTGATACAGTCCATGGGGGACACACCGTGATACAGTCCATGCGGGACACACCGTGATAAAGTCTATGGGGGACACACCATGATACAGTCCAATGGGGACACACCGTGATACAGTCCATGGGGGACACACCGTGATACAGTCCATGGGGGACACACCGTGATACAGACCATGGGGGACACACCGTGATAGAGTCCATGGGGGACACACCGTGATACAGTCCATGGGGGACAAACCGTGATACAGTCCATGGGGAACACACTGTGATACAGTCCATGGGGGACACACTGTGATACAGTCCATGGGGGACACACCGTGATACAGTCCATGGGGGACACACCGTGATACAGTCCATGGGGAACACACCGTGATACAGTCCATGGGGAACACACTGTGATACAGTCCATGGGGGACACACCGTGATACAGTCCATGGGGAACACACTGTGATACAGTCCATGGGGGACACACTGTGATACAGTCCATGGGGGACACACCGTGATACAGTCCATGGGGAACACACTGTGATACAGTCCATGGGGGACACACTGTGATACAGTCCATGGGGGACACACCGTGATACAGTCCATGGGGAACACACTGTGATACAGTCCATGGGGACACACCGTGATACAATCCATGGGGGACACACCGTGATACAGTCCATGGGGGACACACCGTGATACAGTCCATCGGGTCACACCGTGATACAGTCCATGGGGGACACACTGTGATACAGTCCATGGGGGACACACTGTGATACAGTCCATGGGGGACACACCGTGATACAGTCCATGGGGGACACACCGTGATAAATCGATGGGGGACACACCGTGATACAGTCCATGGGGGACACACTGTGATACAGTCCATGGGGGACACACCGTGATACAGTCCATGGGGGACACACCGTGATAAAGTCTATGGGGGACACACCGTGATACAGTCCATGGGGGACACACCGGGATACAGTCTATGGGGAACACACCGTGATGCAGTCCATGGGGGACACACTGTGATACAGTCCATGGGGGACACACCGTGATACAGTCCATGGGGAACACACTGTGATACAGTCCATGGGGGACACACTGTGATACAGTCCATGGGGGACACACCGTGATACAGTCCATGGGGAACACACTGTGATACAGTCCATGGGGACACACCGTGATACAATCCATGGGGGACACACCGTGATACAGTCCATGGGGGACACACCGTGATACAGTCCATCGGGTCACACCGTGATACAGTCCATGGGGGACACACTGTGATACAGTCCATGGGGGACACACTGTGATACAGTCCATGGGGGACACACCGTGATACAGTCCATGGGGGACACACCGTGATAAAGTCGATGGGGGACACACCGTGATACAGTCCATGGGGGACACACTGTGATACAGTCCATGGGGGACACACCGTGATACAGTCCATGGGGGACACACCGTGATAAAGTCTATGGGGGACACACCGTGATACAGTCCATGGGGGACACACCGGGATACAGTCTATGGGGAACACACCGTGATGCAGTCCATGGGGGACACACCGTGATGCAGTCCATGGGGGACACACCGTGATACAGTCCATGGGGGACACACCGTGATAAAGTCCAGGGGACACTCCGTGATACAGTCCATGGGGGACACACCGTGATACAGTCCATGGGGGACACACCGTCATAAAGGCTATGGGGGACACACAGTCATAAAGTCCATGGGGGGCACACCATGATACAGTCCATGGGGGACACACCGTGATACAGTCCATGGGGGACACACCATGATACAGTCCCTGGGGGACACACCATGATACAGTCCATGGGGGACACACCGTGATACAGTCCATGGGGGTCACACCGTGATACAGTCCATGGGGGACACACCGTGATACAGTCCATGGGGGACACACCGTGATACAGTCCATGGGGGACACACCGTGATACAGTCCATGGGGGACACACCGTGATACAGTCCATGGGGGTCACACCGTGATACAGTCTATGGGGGACACACCGTGACACAGTCCATGGGGGACACACCGTGATACAGTCCATGGGGGACACACCATGATACAGTCCATGGGGGTCACACCGTGACATAGTCCATGGGGGACACACCGTGACACAGTCCATGGGGGACACACCGTGATACAGTCCATGGGGGACACACCGTGATAAAGTCTATGGGGGACACACCGTGATACAGTCCATGGGGGACACACCGTGATACAGTCCATGGGGGACACATCGTGACACAGTCCATGGGGGACACACCGTGATACAGTCCATGGGGGACACATCGTGACACAGTCCATGGGGGACACACCGTGATACAGTCCATGGGGGACACATCGTGACACAGTCCATGGGGGACACATCGTGACACAGTCCATGGGGGACACACCGTGATAAAGTCTATGGGGGACACACCGTGATAAAGTCCAGGGGGGACACACCGTGATACAGTCCTTGGGGAACACAATGTGATACAGTCCTTGGGGAACACACTGTGATACAGTCCACGGGGGACACACCGTGATACAGTGCTTGGGGAACACACCGTGATACAGTGCTTGGGGAACACACCGTGATACAGTCCATGGGGAGCACACTGTGATATAGTCCATGGGGGACACACCGTGATACAGTGCTTGTGGAACACACCGTGATACAGTCCATGGGGGACACACCGTGATACAGTGCATGGGGGACACACCGTGATACAGTCCATGGGGGACACACCGTGATAAAGTCTATGGGGGACACACCTTGATACAGTCCATGGGGGACACACCGTGATACAGTCCATGGGGGACACACTGTGATTAAGTCGATGGGGGACACACCGTGATACAGTCCATGGGGGACACACTGTGATTAAGTCGATGGGGGACACACTGTGATACAGTCTATGGGGGACACACCGTGATACAGTCCATGGGGGACACACCGTGATGAAGTCAATGGGGGACACACCGTGATACAGTCCATGGGGGACACACCGTGATACAGTCCATGGGGGACACACCGTGATACAGTCCATGGGGGACACACCGTGATACAGTCCATGGGGGGGACACCGTGATTAAGTCGATGGGGGACACACCGTGATACAGTCCATGGGGGACACAATGTGATTAAGTCGATGGGGGACACACCGTGATACAGTCCATGGGGGACACACCGTGATACAGTCCATGGGGGACACACCGTGATACAGTCCATGGGGGACACACCGTGATAAAGTCCATGGTGGACACACCGTGTTACAGTCCATGGGGGACACACCGTGATACAGTCCATGGGGGACACACCGTGATACAGTCCTTGGAGAACACACCGTGATACAGTCCATGGGGGACACACCGTGATACAGTCCATGGGGGACACACCGTGATAAAGTCCATGGGGGACACACCGTGATAAAGTCCATGGGGGACACACCGTGATACAGTCCATGGGGGACACACCGTGATACAGTCCATGGGGGACACACCGTGATACAGTCCATGGGGGACACACCGTGATACAGTCCATGGGGGACACACCGTGATACAGTCCATGGGGGACACACCGTGATAAAGTCTATGGGGGACACACCGTGATACAGTCCATGGGGGACACACCGTGATACAGTCCATGGGGAACACACCGTGATACAGTCCTTGGGGGACACACCGTGATAAAGTCTATTGGGGATACACCGTGATACAGTCCATGGGGGACAGACCGTGATACAGTCCATGGGGGACAGACCGTGATACAGTCCATTGGGGACACACCGTGATAGAGTCCATGGGGAACACAATGTGATACAGTCCTTGGGGAACACACTGTGATACAGTCCATGGGGAACACACCGTGATGAAGTCAATGGGGGACACACCGTGATAAAGTCCAGGGGACACACCGTGATACAGTCCATGGGGGACACACCGTGATACAGTCCATGGGGGACACACCGTGATACAGTCCATGGGGGACACACCGTGACACAGTCCATGAGGGACACACCATGATACAGTCCATGGGGGACACACCATGATACAGTCCATGGGGGACACACCATGATACAGTCCATGGGGGACACACCATGATACAGTCCATGGGGGACACACCATGTTACAGTCCATGGGGGACACACCATGATACAGTCCATGGGGGACACACCATGATACAGTCCATGGCTGACACACCGTGATACAGTCCATGGGGGACACACCGTGATACAGTCCATGCGGGACACACCGTGATAAAGTCTATGGGGGACACACCATGATACAGTCCAATGGGGACACACCGTGATACAGTCCATGGGGGACACACCGTGATACAGTCCATGGGGGACACACCGTGATTAAGTCTATGAAGGACACAACGTGATACAGTCCGTGGGGGACACACCGTGATACAGTCTGTGGGGGACACACCGTGATACAGTCCTTGGGGGACACACCGTGATACAGTCCGTGGGGGACACACCGTGATACAGTCCGTGGGGGACACACCGTGATACAGTCCGTGGGGGACACACCGTGATACAGTCCGTGGGGGACACACCGTGATACAGTCCGTGGGGGACACACCGTGATACAGTCCGTGGGGGACACACCGTGATACAGTCCGTGGGGGACACACCGTGATACAGTCCATGGGGAACACACTGTGATACAGTCCATGGGGGACACACCATGATACAGTCCATGGGGGACACACCATGTTACAGTCCATGGGGGACACACCATGATACAGTCCATGGGGGACACACCATGATACAGTCCATGGCTGACACACCGTGATACAGTCCATGGGGGACACACCGTGATACAGTCCATGCGGGACACACCGTGATAAAGTCTATGGGGGACACACCATGATACAGTCCAATGGGGACACACCGTGATACAGTCCATGGGGGACACACCGTGATACAGTCCATGGGGGACACACCGTGATACAGACCATGGGGGACACACCGTGATAGAGTCCATGGGGGACACACCGTGATACAGTCCATGGGGGACAAACCGTGATACAGTCCATGGGGAACACACTGTGATACAGTCCATGGGGGACACACTGTGATACAGTCCATGGGGGACACACCGTGATACAGTCCATGGGGGACACACCGTGATACAGTCCATGGGGAACACACCGTGATACAGTCCATGGGGAACACACTGTGATACAGTCCATGGGGGACACACCGTGATACAGTCCATGGGGAACACACTGTGATACAGTCCATGGGGGACACAATGTGATACAGTCCATGGGGGACACACCGTGTTACAGTCCATGGGGAACACACTGTGATACAGTCCATGGGGGACACACTGTGATACAGTCCATGGGGGACACACCGTGATACAGTCCATGGGGAACACACTGTGATACAGTCCATGGGGACACACCGTGATACAATCCATGGGGGACACACCGTGATACAGTCCATGGGGGACACACCGTGATACAGTCCATCGGGTCACACCGTGATACAGTCCATGGGGGACACACTGTGATACAGTCCATGGGGGACACACTGTGATACAGTCCATGGGGGACACACCGTGATACAGTCCATGGGGGACACACCGTGATAAAGTCGATGGGGGACACACCGTGATACAGTCCATGGGGGACACACTGTGATACAGTCCATGGGGGACACACCGTGATACAGTCCATGGGGGACACACCGTGATAAAGTCTATGGGGGACACACCGTGATACAGTCCATGGGGGACACACCGGGATACAGTCTATGGGGAACACACCGTGATGCAGTCCATGGGGGACACACCGTGATGCAGTCCATGGGGGACACACCGTGATGCAGTCCATGGGGGACACACCGTGATACAGTCCATGGGGGACACACCGTGATACAGTCCATGGGGGACACACCGTGATAAAGTCCAGGGGACACTCCGTGATACAGTCCATGGGGGACACACCGTGATACAGTCCATGGGGGACACACCGTCATAAAGGCTATGGGGGACACACAGTCATAAAGTCCATGGGGGGCACACCATGATACAGTCCATGGGGGACACACCGTGATACAGTCCATGGGGGACACACCATGATACAGTCCATGGGGGACACACCATGATACAGTCCATGGGGGACACACCGTGATACAGTCCATGGGGGTCACACCGTGATACAGTCCATGGGGGACACACCGTGATACAGTCCATGGGGGACACACCGTGATACAGTCCATGGGGGACACACCGTGATACAGTCCATGGGGGACACACCGTGATACAGTCCATGGGGGTCACACCGTGATACAGTCTATGGGGGACACACCGTGACACAGTCCATGGGGGACACACCGTGATACAGTCCTTGGGGGACACACCATGATACAGTCCATGGGGGTCACACCGTGACATAGTCCATGGGGGACACACCGTGACACAGTCCATGGGGGACACACCGTGATACAGTCCATGGGGGACACACCGTGATAAAGTCTATGGGGGACACACCGTGATACAGTCCATGGGGGACACACCATGATACAGTCCATGGGGGACACATCGTGACACAGTCCATGGGGGACACACCGTGATAAAGTCTATGGGGGACACACCGTGATAAAGTCCAGGGGGGACACACCGTGATACAGTCCTTGGGGAACACAATGTGATACAGTCCTTGGGGAACACACTGTGATACAGTCCACGGGGGACACACCGTGATACAGAGCTTGGGGAACACACCGTGATACAGTGCTTGGGGAACACACCGTGATACAGTCCATGGGGAGCACACTGTGATATAGTCCATGGGGGACACACCGTGATACAGTGCTTGTGGAACACACAGTGATACAGTCCATGGGGGACACACCGTGATACAGTCCATGGGGGACACACCGTGATACAGTCCATGGGGGACACACCGTGATAAAGTCTATGGGGGACACACCTTGATACAGTCCATGGGGGACACACCGTGATACAGTCCATGGGGGACACACTGTGATTAAGTCGATGGGGGACACACCGTGATACAGTCCATGGGGGACACACCGTGATTAAGTCGATGGGGGACACACTGTGATACAGTCTATGGGGGACACACCGTGATACAGTCCATGGGGGACACACCGTGATGAAGTCAATGGGGGACACACCGTGATACAGTCCATGGGGGACACACCGTGATACAGTCCATGGGGGACACACCGTGATACAGTCCATGGGGGACACACCGTGATACAGTCCATGGGGGACACACTGTGATTAAGTCGATGGGGGACACACCGTGATACAGTCCATGGGGGACACAATGTGATTAAGTCGATGGGGGACACACCGTGATACAGTCCATGGGGGACACACCGTGATACAGTCCATGGGGGACACACCGTGATACAGTCCATGGGGGACACACCGTGATAAAGTCCATGGGGGACACACCGTGTTACAGTCCATGGGGGACACACCGTGATACAGTCCTTGGAGAACACACCGTGATACAGTCCATGGGGGACACACCGTGATACAGTCCATGGGGGACACACCGTGATAAAGTCCATGGGGGACACACCGTGATAAAGTCCATGGGGGACACACCGTGATACAGTCCATGGGGGACACACCGTGATAAAGTCCATGGGGGACACACCGTGATACAGTCCATGGGGGACACACCGTGATACAGTCCATGGGGAACACACCGTGATACAGTCCATGGGGAGCACACTGTGATACAGTCCTTGGGGGACACACCGTGATAAAGTCTATTGGGGATACACCGTGATACAGTCCATGGGGGACAGACCGTGATACAGTCCATGGGGGACCGACCGTGATACAGTCCATTGGGGACACACCGTGATAGAGTCCATGGGGAACACAATGTGATACAGTCCTTGGGGAACACACTGTGATACAGTCCATGGGGAACACACCGTGATGAAGTCAATGGGGGACACACCGTGATAAAGTCCAGCGGACACACCGTGATACAGTCCATGGGGGACACACCGTGATACAGTCCATGGGGGACACACCGTGATACAGTCCATGGGGGACACACCGTGACACAGTCCATGAGGGACACACCATGATACAGTCCATGGGGGACACACCATGATACAGTCCATGGGGGACACACCATGATACAGTCCATGGGGGACACACTATGATACAGTCCATGGGGGACACACCATGTTACAGTCCATGGGGGACACACCATGATACAGTCCATGGGGGACACACCATGATACAGTCCATGGCTGACACACCGTGATACAGTCCATGGGGTACACACCGTGATACAGTCCATGCGGGACACACCGTGATAAAGTCTATGGGGGACACACCATGATACAGTCCAATGGGGACACACCGTGATACAGTCCATGGGGGACACACCGTGATACAGTCCATGGGGGACACACCGTGATTAAGTCTATGAAGGACACAACGTGATACAGTCCGTGGGGGACACACCGTGATACAGTCCGTGGGGGACACACCGTGATACAGTCCTTGGGGGACACACCGTGATACAGTCCGTGGGGGACACACCGTGATACAGTCCGTGGGGGACACACCGTGATACAGTCCGTGGGGGACACACCGTGATACAGTCCGTGGGGGACACACCGTGATACAGTCCGTGGGGGACACACCGTGATACAGTCCGTGGGGGACACACCGTGATACAGTCCGTGGGGGACACACCGTGATCCAGTCCGTGGGGGACACACCGTGATCCAGTCCGTGGGGGACACACCGTGATACAGTCCATGGGGGACACATCGTGATACAGTCCATGGGGGACACACCATGATACAGTCCATGGGGGACACACTGTGATACAGTCCATGGGGGACACACCGTGATACAGTCCAGGGGGACACACCGTGACACAGTCCATGGGGCAGACACCGTGACACAGTCCATGGGGCAGACACCGTGACACAGTCCATGGGGGACACACCGTGATACAGTCCAGGGGGACACACCGTGATACAGTCCAGGGGGACACTCCGTGACACAGTCCATGGGGGACACACCGTGATACAGTCCATGGGGGACACACCGTGACACAGTCCATGGGGGACACACCGTGATACAGTCCATGGGGGACACACCGTGATACAGTCCAGGGGGACACACCGTGATACAGTCCATGGGGGACACACCGTGATACAGTCCATGGGGGACACACCGTGACACAGTCCATGGGGGACACACCGTGATACAGTCCATGGGGTACACAGCGTGATACAGTCCATGGCCGACACACCGTGATACAGTCCATGGGGGACACACCGTGATACAGTCCATGGGGGACACACCGTTATCCAGTCCATGGGGGACACACCGTGATACAGTCCATGGGGGACACACCGTGATACAGTCCATGGGGGACACACTGTGATACAGTCCATGGGGGACACACTGTGATACAGTCCATGGGGGACACACTGTGATACAGTCCATGGGGGACACACCGTGATACAGTCCATGGGGGACACACCGTGATACAGTCCATGGGGGACACACCATGATACAGTCCATGGGGGACACACCTTGATAAATTCCATGGGGGACACACCGTGATAAAGTCTATGGGGGACACACCGTGATACAGTCTATGGGGGACACACCGTGATAAATTCCATGGGGGACACACCGTGATAAAGTCTATGGGGGACACACCGTGATACAGTCCTTGGGGAACACACCGTGACACAGTCCATGGGACAGACACCGTGACACAGTCCATGGGGGACACACCGTGATACAGTCCAGGGGGACACACCGTGACACAGTCCATGGGGCAGACACCGTGACACAGTCCATGGGGCAGACACCGTGACACAGTCCATGGGGGACACACCGTGATACAGTCCAGGGGGACACACCGTGATACAGTCCAGGGGGACACTCCGTGACACAGTCCATGGGGGACACACCGTGATACAGTCCATGGGGGACACACCGTGACACAGTCCATGGGGGACACACCGTGATACAGTCCATGGGGGACACACCGTGATACAGTCCAGGGGGACACACCGTGATACAGTCCATGGGGGACACACCGTGACACAGTCCATGGGGGACACACCGTGATACAGTCCATGGGGGACACAGCGTGATACAGTCCATGGGGGACACACCGTGATACAGTCCATGGGGGACACACCGTGATACAGTCCATGGGGGACACACCGTTATCCAGTCCATGGGGGACACACCGTGATACAGTCCATGGGGGACACACCGTGATACAGTCCATGGGGGACACACCGTGATACAGTCCATGGGGGACACACCGTGATAAAGTCCATGGGGGACACACCGTGATACAGTCCATGGGGGACACACCGTGATACAGTCCATGGGGGACACACCTTGATCAAGTCCATGGGGGACACACCGTGATACAGTCCATGGGGGACACACCATGATACAGTCCTTGGGGAACACACCGTGATACAGTCCATGGGGGACACACCGTGATACAGTCCATGGGGGACACAACGTGATACAGTCCATGGGGGACACACCGTGATACAGTCCATGGGGGACACACCGTGATACAGTCCAATGGGGACACACCGTGATACAGTCCATGGGGGACACACCGTGATACAATCCATGGGGAACACACCGTGATACAGTCCATGGGCAGCACACTGTGATACAGTCCTTGGGGGACACACCGTGATAAAGTCTATTGGGGATGCACCGTGATACAGTCCATGGGGGACAGACCGTGATACAGTCCATGGGGGACAGACCGTGATACAGTCCATTGGGGACACACCGTGATAGAGTCCATGGGGGACACACCGTGATAGAGTCCATGGGGGACACACCGTGATAGAGTCCATGGGGGACACACCGTGATGAAGTTAATGGGGGACACACCGTGATACAGTCCATGGGGGACACACCGTGATACAGTCCATGGGGGACACACTGTGATTAAGTCGATGGGGGACACACCGTGATACAGTCCAATGGGGACACACCGTGATTAAGTCTATGAAGGACACAACGTGATACAGTCCAAGGGGGACACACCGTGATACAGTCCATGGGGGACACACCATGATACAGTCCATGGGGGACACACCATGATACAGTCCATGGGGGACACACTGTGATACAGTCCATGGGGGACACACCGTGATACAGTCCATGGGGGTCACACCATGATACAGTCCATGGGGGTCACACCGTGATACAGTCCATGGGGGACACACCGTGATACAGTCCATGGGGGACACACCGTGATACAGTCCATGGGGGACACACCGTGATACAGTCCATGGGGGACACACCGTGATACAGTCCATGGGGGACACACCGTGATACAGTCCATGGGGGTCACACCATGATACAGTCCAATGGGGACACAACGTGATTAAGTCTATGAAGGACACAACGTGATACAGTCCATGCGGGACACAACGTGATAAAGTCTATGGGGGACACACCATGATACAGTCCAATGGGGACACACCGTGATACAGTCCATGGGGGACACACCGTGATACAGTCCATGGGGGTCACACCATGATACAGTCAATGGGGGACACACCCTGATACAGTCCATGGGGGACACACCGTGATACAGTCCATGGGGGACACACCGTGACACAGTCCATGGCGGACACACCATGATACAGTCCATGGGGGACACACCATGATACAGTCCATGGGGGACACACCATGATACAGTCCATGGGGGACACACCATGATACAGTCCATGGGGGACACACCATGATGAAGTTAATGGGGGACACACCGTGATACAGTCCATGGGGGACACACCGTGATACAGTCCATGGGGGACACACTGTGATTAAGTCGATGGGGGACACACCGTGATACAGTCCATGGGGGACACACCGTGATAAAGTCTATGAAGGACACAACGTGATACAGTCCAAGGGGGACACACCGTGATACAGTCCATGGGGGACACACCATGATACAGTCCATGGGGGACACACCGTGATACAGTCCATGGGGGACACACCGTGATACAGTCCATGGGGGTCACACCGTGATACATTCCATGGGGGACACACCGTGATACAGTCCATGGGGGACACACCGTGATACAGTCCATGGGGGACACACCGTGATACAGTCCATGGGGGACACACCGTGATACAGTCCATGGGGGACACACCGTGATACAGTCCATGGGGGACACACCGTGATACAGTCCATGGGGGACACACCGTGATACAGTCCATGGGGGTCACACCATGATACAGTCCAATGGGGACACAACGTGATTAAGTCTATGAAGGACACAACGTGATACAGTCCAAGGGGGACACACCGTGATACAGTCCATGGTGGACACACCGTCATACAGTCCATGGGGGACACACCGTGATACAGTCCATGGGGGACACACCGTGATACAGTCCATGGGGGACACACCGTGATACAGTCCATGGGGGACACACCGTGATACAGTCCATGGGGGACACACCGTGATACAGTCCATGGGGGACACACCGTGATACAGTCCATGGGGGACACACCGTGATACAGTCCATGGGGGACACACCGTGATACAGTCCATGGGGAACACACCGTGATACAGTCCATGGGGAACACACCGTGATACAGTCCATGGGGGACACACCGTGATACAGTCCATGGGGGACACACCGTGATAAAGTCCATGGGGGACACACCGTGATACAGTCCATGGGGGACACACCGTGATACAGTCCATGGGGGACACACCTTGATCAAGTCCATGGGGGACACACCGTGATACAGTCCATGGGGGACACACCATGATACAGTCCTTGGGGAACACACCGTGATACAGTCCATGGGGGACACACCGTGATACAGTCCATGGGGGACACAACGTGATACAGTCCATGGGGGACACACCGTGATACAGTCCATGGGGGACACACCGTGATACAGTCCAATGGGGACACACCGTGATACAGTCCATGGGGGACACACCGTGATACAATCCATGGGGAACACACCGTGATACAGTCCATGGGCAGCACACTGTGATACAGTCCTTGGGGGACACACCGTGATAAAGTCTATTGGGGATACACCGTGATACAGTCCATGGGGGACAGACCGTGATGCAGTCCATGGGGGACAGACCGTGATACAGTCCATTGGGGACACACCGTGATCGAGTCCATCGGGGACACACCGTGATAGAGTCCATGGGGGACACACCGTGATAGAGTCCATGGGGGACACACCGTGATGAAGTTAATGGGGGACACACCGTGATACAGTCCATGGGGGACACACCGTGATACAGTCCATGGGGGACACACTGTGATTAAGTCGATGGGGGACACACCGTGATACAGTCCAATGGGGACACACCGTGATTAAGTCTATGAAGGACACAACGTGATACAGTCCAAGGGGGACACACCGTGATACAGTCCATGGGGGACACACCATGATACAGTCCATGGGGGACACACCATGATACAGTCCATGGGGGACACACTGTGATACAGTCCATGGGGGACACACCGTGATACAGTCCATGGGGGTCACACCATGATACAGTCCATGGGGGTCACACCGTGATACAGTCCATGGGGGACACACCGTGATACAGTCCATGGGGGACACACCGTGATACAGTCCATGGGGGACACACCGTGATACAGTCCATGGGGGACACACCGTGATACAGTCCATGGGGGACACACCGTGATGCAGTCCATGGGGGTCACACCATGATACAGTCCAATGGGGACACAACGTGATTAAGTCTATGAAGGACACAACGTGATACAGTCCAAGGGGGCCACACCGCGATACAGTCCATGGGGGACACACCGTGATACAGTCCTTGGGGGACACACCGCGATACAGACCATGGGGGACACACCGTGATACAGTCCATGGGGGCCACACCGCGATACAGTCCATGGGGAACACACCGTGATACAGTCCATGGGGGACACACCGTGATACAGTCCATGGGGGACACACCGCGATACAGTCCATGGGGGACACACCGTCATAAAGTCTATGGGGGAAACACCGTCATAAAGTCCATTGGGGTCACACCGTGATACAGTCCTTGAGGGACACACCGTGATACAGTCCATGGGGGACACACCGTGACACAGTCCTTGAGGGACACACCGTGATACAGTCCATGGGGAACACATCGTGATACAGTCCATGGGGGACACACCGTGATACAGTCCATGGGGGACACACCGTGATACAGTCCATGTTGGACACACCGTGATACAGTCCATGGGGGACACACCGTGATACAGTCCAGGGGACACACACCATGATACAGTCCTTGGGGAACACACTGTGATACAGTCCATGGGGGACGCACCGTGATACAGTCCATGGGGAACACACTGTGATACAGTGCTTGGGGAACACACCGTGATAGAGTCCATGGGGAGCACACTGTGATACAGTCCATGGGGAGCACACTGTGATACAGTCCATGGGGAACACACCGTGATACAGTCCATGGGGAACACACTGTGATACAGTCCATGGGGGACGCACTGTGATACACTCCATGTGGGACGCACCGTGATACAGTCCATGGGGAACACACTGTGATACAGTGCTTGGGGAACACACCGTGATACAGTCCATGGGGAGCACACTGTGATACAGTCCATGGGGAACACACCGTGATACATTCCATGGGGGATGCACCGTGATACAGTCCATGGGGGACGCACTGTGATACAGTCCATGGGGGACGCACTGTGATACAGTCCACGGGGGACACACCGTGATACAGTCCATGGGGGACACACTGTGATACAGTCCATGGGGGACACACCGTGATGAAATCTATTGGGGATACACCATGATACAGTCCATGGGGGACAGACCGTGATACAGTCCATTGGGGACACACCGTGATACAGTCCATGGGGGACACACCGTGATAAAGTCTATGGGGGACACACCATGATACAGTCCATGGGGGACACACCATGATACAGTCCATGGGGGACACACCAGGATACAGTCCAGGGGGAACACACTGTGATACAGTCCATGGGGGACACACCGTGATACAGTCCATGGCTGACACACCGTGATACAGTGCATGGGGAACACACCGTGATACAGTCAATGGGGAACACACTGTGATACAGTCAATGGGGAACACACTGCGATACAGTCCATGGGGAACACACCGTGAGACAGTCCATGGCTGACACACCGTGATACAGTGCATGGGGAACACACCGTGATACAGTCAATGGGGAACACACTGTGATACAGTCCATGGGGGACACACCGTGATACACTCCATGGGGAACACACTGTGATACAGTCCATGGGGAACACAATGCGATACAGTCCATGGGGGACACACCGTGATACAGTCCATGGGGAACACACCGTGACACAGTCCATGGGGGACACACCGTGATACAGTCCATGGGGGACACACCGTGATACAGTCCATGGGGGACACACCGTGATACAGTCCATGGGGGACACACTGTGATACAGTCCATGGGGGACACACTGTGATACAGTCCATGGGGGACACACCGTGATACAGTCCATGGGGGACACACCGTGATACAGTCCATGGGGGACACACTGCGATACAGTCCATGGGGGACACACCGTGATACAGTCCATGGGGGACACACCGTGATACAGTCCATGGGGGGACACACTGTGATACAGTCCATGGGGAACACACTGCGATACAGTCCATGGGGGACACACCGTGATACAGTCCATGGGGGACACACCGTGATACAGTCCATGGGGGACACACCGTGATACACTCCATGGGGAACACACTGTGATACAGTCAATGGGGAACACACTGCGATACAGTCCATGGGGGACACACCGTGATACAGTCCATGGGGGACACACCGTGATACAGTCCATGGGGAACATACCGTGATAAAGTCTATGGGGGACACACCGTGATACAGTCCATGGGGGACACACCGTGATACAGTCCATGGGGAACACACCGTTATACAGTCCATGGGGGACACACCATGATACAGTCCATGGGGGACACACCGTGATAATGTCCATGGGGGACACACCGTGATAATGTCCATGGGGGACACACCGTGATAATGTCCATGGGGGACACACCGTGATAATGTCCATGGGGGACACACCGTGATACAGTCCTTGGGGGACACACCGTGATAAATTCCATGGTGGACACACCATGATACAGTCCATGGGGAACACACCGTGATACAGTCGATGGGGAACACACTGTAATACAGTCTATGGGGGACACACCGTGATACAGTCCATGGGGGACACACCGTGATACAGTCCATGGGGAACACACCGTGATACAGTCGATGGGGAACACACTGTAATACAGTCTATGGGGGACACACCGTGATACAGTCCATGGGGGACACACCGTGATACAGTCCATGGGGGACACACCGTGATACAGTCCTTGGGGGACACACCGTGATAAATTCCATGGTGGACACACCATGATACAGTCCATGGGGAACACACCGTGATACAGTCGATGGGGAACACACTGTAATACAGTCCATGGGGGACACACCGTGATACAGTCCAATGGGGACACACCGTGATACAGTCCATGGGGGACACACCGAGATACAGTCCCTGGGGGACACACCTTTATAAAGTCCATGGGGGACACACCATGATACAGTCCATGGGGGACACACCGTGATACAGTCCATGGGGGACACACCGTGATACAGTCCATGGGGGACAGACCGTGATACAGTCCATGGGGGACAGACCGTGATACAGTCCATGGGGAACACACCGTGATACAGTCCATGGGGGACACACCGTGATACAGTCCATGGGGGACACACCGTGATACAGTCCATGGGGGACACATCGTGATACAGTGCATGGGGAACACACCGTGATACAGTCCATGGGGAACACACCGTGATACAGTCCATGGGGGACACACCGTGATAAAGTCCATGGGGGACACACTGTGAGACAGTCCATGGGGGACACACCGTGATACAGTCCATGGGGGACACACCGTGATAAAGTCCATGGGGGACACACCATGACACAGTCAATGGGGAACACACCGTGATACAGTCCTTGGGGAACACAGTATGATACAGTCCTTGGGGGACACTGCGTGATAAAGTCCATGGGGGACACACCGTGATACAGTCCATGGGGAACACACTGTGATACAGTCCATGGGGAAACACCGTGATACAGTCCATGGGGAACACACTGTGATACAGTCCATGGGGATCACACTGTGATACAGTTTTTGGGGAACACACCATGATACAGTCCATGGGGGACACACCGTGATACAGTCCATGGGGGAGACACCGTGATGCAGTCCATGGGGATCACACTGTGATACAGTCCTTGGGGAACACACTGTGATACAGTCCTTGGGGGACACACCGTGATACAGTCCATGGGGATCACAATGTGATACAGTTTTTTGGGAACACACCGTGATACAGTCCATGGGGGACACACCGTGATACAGTCCTTGGGGGACACACCGTGATGCAGTCCTTGGGGGACACACCGTGATACAGTCCATGGGGGACACACCGTGATACAGTCCATCGGGGACACATCGTGATACAGTCCTTGGGGAACACACCGTGATTAAGTCCATGGGGAACACACCGTGATACAGTCCTTGGGGGACACATCGTGATACCGTCCTTGGGGAACACACCATGATACAGTCCATGGCGGACACACTGTGATACAGTCCATGGGGAACACACCGTGATACAGTCCTTGGGGAACACTCTGTGATACAGTCCATGGGGATCACACTGTGATATAGTTTTTGGGGAACACACCGTGATACAGTCCATGGGGGACACACCGTGATACAGTCCTTGGGGGACACACCGTGATGCAGTCCTTGGGGGACACACCGTGATGCAGTCCATGGGGGACACACCGTGATACAGTCCATCGGGGACACATCGTGATACAGTCCTTGGGGAACACACCGTGATACAGTCCATCGGGGACACATCGTGATACAGTCCATGGGGGACACACCGTGATACAGTCCATCGGGGACACATCGTGATACAGTCCATGGGGGACACACCGTGATACAGTCCATCGGGGACACATCGTGATACAGTCCTTGGGGAACACACCGTGATTAAGTCCATGGGGAACACACCGTGATACAGTCCTTGGGGGACACATCGTGATACCGTCCTTGGGGAACACACCGTGATACAGTCCTTGGGGGACACATCGTGATACCGTCCTTGGGGGACACATCGTGATACCGTCCTTGGGGAACACACCGTGATAACGTCCATGGGGGACACACCGTGATAAAGTTCATGGGGGACACACCGTGATACCGTCCTTGGGGAACACACCGTGATACAGTCCATGTGGAACACACCGTGATACAGTCCTTGGGGGACACATCGTGATACCGTCCTTGGGGAACACACCGTGATACAGTCCTTGGGGGACACATCGTCATACCGTCCTTGGGGGACACATCGTGATACCGTCCTTGGGGAACACACCATGATAACGTCCATGGGGAACACACGGTGATAAATTCCATGGTGGACACACCGTGATACAGTCGATGGGGAACACACTGTAATACAGTCTATGGGGGAGACACCGTGACACAGTCCATGGGGAAAACACCATGATACAGTCCATGGGGGACACACTGTGATACAGTCCATGGGGGACACACTGTGATACAGTCCATGGGGGACACACTGTGATACAGTCCATGGGGGACACACTGTGATACTGTCCATTGGGAGCACACTGTGATACAGTCCATGGGGGACACGCTGTGATACAGTCCGTGGGGAACACACCGTGATAAAGTCCATGGGGAACACACCATGATACAGTCCATGGGGAACACACCATGATACAGTCCATGGGGGACACACCATGATACAGTCCATGGGGGACACACTGTGATACAGTCCATGGGGGACACACTGTGATACAGTCCTTGGGGACACACTGTGATACAGTCCATGGGGGACACACTGTGATACAGTCCATGGGGGACACACTGTGATACAGTCCATGGGGGACACGATGTGATAAAGTCCATGGGGAACACACCGTGATACAGTCCATGGGGGACACATCGGCATACAGTCCATGGGGGACACACTGTGATACAGTCCATGGGGGACACACTGTGATACAGTCCATGGGGGACACACTGTGATACAGTCCATGGGGGACACGATGTGATACAGTCCTTGGGGAACACACTGTGATAAAGTCCATGGGGGACACACTGTGATACAGTCCATGGGGAACACACTGTGATACAGTCCATGGGGGACACACCGTGATACAGTCCGTGGGGGACACACTTTGATACAGTCTGTGGGGAACACACTGTGATCCAGTACTTGGGGAACACACCATGATACAGTCCATGGGGGACACACCATGATACAGTCCATGGGGGACACACCGTGATACAGTCCATCGGGGACACACCATGTGTAGTCCATGGGTGACACACCATGATACAGTCCATGGGGGACACACCGTGATACAGTCCATGGGGAACACACCGTGATACAGTCCATGGGGAAGACACCGTGATACAGTCCATGGGGAACACACCGTGATACAGTCATAGAATCATAGAATCATAGAATCATAGAAGTTACAACATGGAAACAGGCCCTTCGGCCCAACATGTCCATGTCGCCCAGTTTATACCACTAAGCTAGTCCCAATTGCCTGCACTTGGCCCATATCCCTCGATACCCATCTTCCCCATGTAACTGTCCAAATGCTTTTTAAAAGACAAAATTGTACCCGCCTCTACTACTGCCTCTGGCAGCTCGTTCCAGACACTCACCACCCTTTGAGTGAAAAAATTGCCCCTCTGGATCCTTTTGTATCTCTCCCCTCTCACCTTAAATCTGTGCCCCCTCGTTATAGACTCCCCTACCTTTGGGAAAAGATTTTGACTATCGACCTTATCGATGCCCCTCATTATTTTATAGACTTCTATAAGATCACCCCTTAACCTCCAGTCCTTGGGGAACACACCATGATACAGTCCTTGGGAAAGCAACTATGATGCAGTCCATGGGGAACACACCGTGATACAGTCCATGGGGGACACACTGTGATACAGTCCATGGGGGACACACTGTGATACAGTCCATGGGGGACACAACGTGATACAGTCCTTGGGGAACACACCGTGATACAGTCCTTGGGGAACACACCGTGATACAGTCCTTGGGGAACACACTGTGATACAGTCCATGCGGGACACACTGTGATACAGTCCATGGGGGACACACCGCGATACAGTCCATGGGGGACACACCGCGATACAGTCCGTGGGGGACACACCGCGATACAGTCCGTGGGGGACACACCGCGATACAGTCCGTGGGGGACACACCGCGATACAGTCTGTGGGGAACACACTGTGATCCAGTCCTTGGGGAACACACCATGATACAGTCCTTGGGAAAGCAACTATGATGCAGTCCATGGGGACACTCCGTGATACAGTCCATGGGGGACACACCATGATACAGTCCATGGGGGACACTCCGTGATACAGTCCATGGGGAACACACCGTGATAAAGTCCATGGGAGACACACTGTGATACAGTCCATGGGGGACACACCGTGATACAGTCCATGGGGGACACACTCTGATACAGTCCATGGGGGACACACCGTGATACAGTCCATGGGGGACACTCCGTGATACAGTCCATGGGGGACAGACCGTGATACAGTCCTTGGGGGACACACCGTGATACAGTCCTTGGGGGACACACCGTGATACAGTCCATGGGGGACACACCGTGATACAGTCCTTGGGGGACACACCGTGATACAGTCCATGGGGAACACACCGTGATACAGTCCTTGGGGAACACAGTATGATACAGTCCTTGGGGGACACTGCGTGATAAAGTCCATGGGGGACACACCGTGATACAGTCCATGGGGAACACACTGTGATACAGTCCATGGGGAAACACCGTGATACAGTCCATGGGGAACACACTGTGATACAGTCCATGGGGATCACACTGTGATACAGTTTTTGGGGAACACACCGTGATACAGTCCATGGGGGACACACCGTGATACAGTCCATGGGGGACACACCGTGATGCAGTCCATGGGGATCACACTGTGATACAGTCCTTGGGGAACACACTGTGATACAGTCCTTGGGGGACACACCGTGATACAGTCCATGGGGATCACAATGTGATACAGTTTTTTGGGAACACACCGTGATACAGTCCATGGGGGACACACCGTGATACAGTCCTTGGGGGACACACCGTGATGCAGTCCTTGGGGGACACACCGTGATACAGTCCATGGGGGACACACCGTGATACAGTCCATGGGGGACACACCGTGATACAGTCCTTGGGGGACACACCGTGATACAGTCCATGGGGAACACACCGTGATACAGTCCATGGGGAACACACCGTGATACAGTCCATGGGGAACACACCGTGATACAGTCCATGGGGAACACACCGTGATACAGTCCATGGGGAACACACCGTGATACAGTCCTTGGGGAACACACCGTGATACAGTCTTTTCGGAACACACTGTGAAACAGTCCTTGGGAAACATTCTGTGATACAGTACTTGGGGAACACACTGTGATACAGTCCTTGGGGAACACACTGTGATACAGTCCTTGGGGAACACACTGTGATACATTCCATGGGGGACACACCGTGATACAGTCCTTGGGGAAAACACCATGATACATTCCTTGGGGAACACACCGGGATATGGTCCTTGGGGAACACACCGGGATAAAGTCCATGGGGGACACACCATGATGCAGTCATTGGGGATCACACTGTGATTCAGTCCATGGGGAACACACCGTGATACAGTCATTGGGGATCACACTGTGATTCAGTCCATGGGGGACAAACTGTGATACAGTCTTTGGGAAACACACCGTGAAACAGTCCTTGGGGGACACACCGTGATACAGTCCATGGGGGACACACCGTGATACAGTCCATGGGGGACACACCGTGATACAGTCCTTGGTGGACACACCGTGATACAGTCCGTGGGGGACACACTTTTATACAGTCTGTGGGGAACACACTGTGATCCAGTACTTGGGGAACACACCATGATACAGTCCATGGGGGACACACCATGATACAGTCCATGGGTGACACACCATGATACAGTCCATGGGGGACACACCGTGATACAGTCCATGGGGAACACACCGTGATACAGTCCATGGGGAAGACACCGTGATACAGTCCATGGGGAACACACCGTGATACAGTCCATGGGGAACACACCGTGATACAGTCCATGGGGGACACACTGTGATACAGTCCATGGGGGACACACTGTGATACAGTCCATGGGGGACACACCGTGATACAGTCCTTGGGGAACACACCGTGATACAGTCCTTGGGGAACACACCGTGATACAGTCCTTGGGGAACACACTGTGATACAGTCCATGCGGGACACACTGTGATACAGTCCATGGGGGACACACCGCGATACAGTCCATGGGGGACACACCGCGATACAGTCCGTGGGGGACACACCGCGATACAGTCTGTGGGGAACACACTGTGATCCAGTCCTTGGGGAACACACCGTGATACAGTTCTTGGGGAAGCAACTATGATGCAGTCCATGGGGGACACTCCGTGATACAGTCCATGGGGGACACACCATGATACAGTCCATGGGGGACACTCCGTGATACAGTCCATGGGGGACACACCGTGATACAGTCCATGGGGAACACACCGTGATAAAGTCCATGGGAGACACACCGTGATACAGTCCATGGGGGACACACCGTGATACAGTCCATGGGGGACACACTGTGATACAGTCCATGGGGGACACTCCGTGATACAGTCCATGGGGGACACTCCGTGATACAGTCCTTGGGGGACACACCGTGATACAGTCCTTGGAGGACACACCGTGATACAGTCCATGGGGGACACACCGTGATACAGTCCTTGGGGGACACACCGTGATAGAGTCCATGGGGAACACACTGTGATACAGTCCTTGGGGAACACACCGGGATAAAGTCCTTGGGGGACACACCATGATGCAGTCATTGGGGATCACACTGTGATTCAGTCCATGGGGAACACACCGTGATACAGTCATTGGGGATCACACTGTGATTCAGTTCATGGGGGACAAACTGTGATACAGTCTTTGGGAAACACACCGTGAAACAGTCCTTGGGGGACACACCGTGATACAGTCCATGGTGGACACACCGTGATATAGTCCATGGGGGACACACTGTGATACAGTCTGTGGGGAACACACTGTGATACAGTCCATGGGGGACACACCGTGATCCAGTCCGTGGGGAACACACCGTGATACAGTCCTTGGGGAACACACCGTGATACAGTCCTTGGGGAACACACCGTGATACAGTCCTTGGGGAACACACCATGACCATGTCGATGGGGAACAAACCGTGATACAATCCATGGGGAACACACCGTGATACAGTCCTTGGGGGACACACCGTGATACAGTCCTTGGAGGACACACCGTGATACAGTCCATGGGGGACACACCGTGATACAGTCCTTGGGGGACACACCGTGATACAGTCCATGGGGAACACACTGTGATACAGTCCTTGGGGAACACACCGGGATAAAGTCCTTGGGGGACACACCATGATGCAGTCATTGGGGATCACACTGTGATTCAGTCCATGGGGAACACACCGTGATACAGTCATTGGGGATCACACTGTGATTCAGTCCATGGGGGACAAACTGTGATACAGTCTTTGGGGATCACACTGTGATACAGTCCTTGGGGACACACCGTGATACAGTCCTTGGTGAACACACCGTGATACAGTCCATGGGGAACACACCGTGATACAGTCCTTGGTGAACACACCGTGATACAGTTCATGGGGAACACACCGTGATACAGTTCATGGGGGACACACCGTGATACAGTCCATGGGGGACACACCGTGATACAGTCCATGGGGGACACACTGTGATACAGTCCATGGGGGACACACCGTGATACAGTTGATGGGGAACACACCGTGATACAGTCCATGGGGAACACACTGTGATACAGTCCATGGGGAACACACTGTGATATAGTCTTTGGGGATCACACTGTGATACAGTCCTTGGGGACACACCGTGATACAGTCCTTGGTGAACACACCGTGATACAGTCCATGGGGAACACACTGTGATACAGTCCTTGGTGAACACACCGTGATACAGTTCATGGGGAACACACCGTGATACAGTCCATGGGGAACACACCGTGATACAGTTCATGGGGAACACACTGTGATACAGTCTTTGGGGATCACACCGTGATACAGTCCTTGGTGAACACACCGTGATACAGTTCATGGGGAACACACCGTGATACAGTCCATGGGGAACACACTGTGATACAGTCCATGGGGAACACACTGTGATACAGTCTTTGGGGATCACACTGTGATACAGTCCTTGGGGACACACTGTGATACAGTCCATGGGGGACAAACTGTGATACAGTCATTGGGGATCACACTGTGATACAGTCCTTGGGGACACACCGTGATACAGTCCATGGGGGACAAACTGTGATACAGTCTTTGGGGGAAAGACCGTGATACAGTCCATGGGGGACACACCATGATACAGTCCATGGGGGACACACCGTGATACAGTCCATGGGGGACACACCGTGATACAGTCCATGGGGGACACACCGTGATACAGTCCATGGGGGACACATCGTGATACAGTCCATGGGGGACACACCGTGATAAAGTCCATCGGGAACACACTGTGAAACAGTGATACAATACTGGGGGAACACACCGTGATACAGTCCATGGGGGACACATCGGCATACAGTCCATGGGGGACACACCGTGATACAGTCCTTGGGGAACACACCGTGATACAGTCCATGGGGGACACACCGTGATACAGTCCTTGGGGAACACACCGTGATACAGTCCATGGGGGACACACCGTGATACAGCCCTTGGGGAACACACCGTGATACAGTCCTTGGGGAACACACCGTGATACAGTCCATGGGGGACACACCGTGATACAGTCCTTGGGGAACACACCGTGATACAGTCCTTGGGGAACACACCGTGATACAGTCCATGGGGGACACACCATGATACAGTCCATGGGGGACACACCGTGATACAGTCCATGGGGGACACACCGTGATACAGTCCATGGGGGACACACCGTGATACAGTCCATGGGGGACACACCGTGATACAGTCCTGGGGGAACACACCGTGATACAGTCCATGGGGGACAGACTGTGATACAGTCCATGGGGAACATACCGTGATACAGTCCTTGGGGAACACACAGTGATAAAGTCCATGGGGGACACACCATGACACAGTCCATGGGGACACACCGTGATACAGTCCTTGGGGATCACACTGTGATACAGTCCTTGGGGGACAGACCGTGATAAAGTCCATGGGGGACAGACCGTGATACAATCCATGGGGGACACACCGTGATACAGTCCTTCGGGAACACAGTGTGATACAGTCCTTGGGGGACACACCATGATACAGTCCATGGGGGACACACTGTGATACAGTCTGTGGGGAACACACTGTGATCCAGTCCTTGGGGAACACACCATGATACAGTCCTTGGGGAACACACCATGATACAGTCCTTGGGAACACACCATGATGCAGTCCATGGGGAACACACCGTGATAAAGTCTATGGGGGTCACACCGTGATACAGTCCGTGGGGGACACACTGTTATGCAGTCCATGGGGAACACACCGTGATACAGTCCTTGGGGAACACACCGTGATAAAGTCCATGGGGGACACACCATGATACAGTCTTTGGGGAACACACCATGATAAAGTCCATGGGGAACACACCGTGATACAGTCCTTGGGGAACACACCGTGATAAAGTCCATGGGGGACACACCATGATACAGTCCTTGGGGAACACACCGTGATACAGTCCTTGGGGAACACACCGTGATACAGTCCTTGGGGAACACACCATGATACAGTCCTTGGGGGACACATCATGATACAGTCCATGGGGGATACACCGAGATACAGTCCATGGGGGACACACCTTGATACAGTCCATGGGGAACACACTGTGATACAGTCCTTGGGTGACACACCATGATACAGTCCTTGGGGAACACACCGTGATACAGTCCATGGGGGACACACCACGATACAGTCTGTGGGGAACACACTGTGATACAGTCCTTGGGGAACACACCATGATACAGTCCTTGGGGAAGCAACTATGATACAGTCCTTGGGGGACACAATGTGATGCAGTCCATGGGGGACACAATGTGATGCAGTCCATGGGGGACACACCGTGATACAGTCCTTGGGGGACACACCGTGATACAGTGCATGGGGAAAACACTGTGATACAGTCCATGGGTGACACACCATGATACAATCCTTGGGGAACACACCGTGATACAGTCCTTGGGGAACAAACCGTGATGCAGTCCTTGGGGAACAAACCGTGATACAGTCCTTGGGGAACACACCATGACCATGTCTATGGGGAACACACCGTGATACAGTCCATGGGTGACACACCATGATACAATCCTTGGGGAACAAACCGTGATGCAGTCGTTGGGGGACACACCGTGATACAGTCCTTGGGGAACACACCATGACCATGTCTATGGGGAACACACCGTGATACAGTCCATGGGGAAAACACCATGATACAGTCCATGGGGGACACACCGTGATACAGTCCATGGGGGACACACCGTGATACAGTCCATGGGGGACACACCGTGATACAGTCCATGGGGGACACACCGTGATACAGTCCATGGGGGACACACCGTGATACAGTCCATGGGGGACACACCGTGATACAGTCCATGGGGGACACACCGTGATACAGTCCATGGGGAACACACCATGACCATGTCTATGGGGAACACACCGTGATACAGTCCATGGGGAAAACACCATGATACAGTCCATGGGGGACACACCGTGATACAGTCCATGGGGGACACACCGTGATACAGTCCATGGGGGACACACTGTGATACAGTCCATGGGGGACACACCGTGATACAGTCCATGGGGGACACACCGTGATACAGTCCATGGGGGACACACCGTGATACAGTTCATGGGGAACACACCATGATACAGTCCTTGGGGAACACACCGTGATACAGTCCATTGGGGACAGACCGTGATACAGTCCTTGGGGGACACACCGTGATACAGTCCTTGGGGGACACACCGTGATACAGTCCATGGGGAACACACCGTGATACAGTCCATGGGGGACAGACCGTGATACAGTCCTTGGGGGACACACCATGATACAGTCCATGGGGAACACACCGTGATACAGTCCATGGGGGACAGACCGTGATACAGTCCTTGGGGGACACACCGTGATACAGTCCTTGGGGAACACACCATGATAAAGTCCATGGGGGACAGACCGTGATACAGTCCTTGGGGGACACACCGTGATACACTCCTTGGGGGACACACCGTGATACAGTCTATGGGGGACTCAATGTGATGCAGTCCATGGGGGACACTCCGTGATACAGTCCATGGGGAACACACCGTGATAAAGTCCATGGGAGACACACTGTGATAAAGTCCATGGGAGACACACTGTGATAAAGTCCATGGGGAACACACTGTGATAAAGTCCATGGGGAACACACCGTGATACAGTCCTTGGGGAACACACCATGATAAAGTCCATTGGGGACAGACCGTGATACAGTCCTTGGGGGACACACCGTGATACAGTCCTTGGGGAACACACCATGATAAAGTCCATGGGGGACAGACCGTGATACAGTCCTTGGGGGACACACCGTGATACAGTCCATGGGGAACACACCGTGATACAGTCCTTGGGGAACACACCATGATAAAGTCCATTGGGGACAGACCGTGATACAGTCCTTGGGGGACACACCGTGATACAGTCCTTGGGGTACACACCATGATAAAGTCCATGGGGGACAGACCGTGATACATTCCTTGGGGGACACACCGTGATACAGTCCTTGGGGGACACACCGTGATACAGTCCATGGGGAGCACACCGTGATACAGTCCTTGTGGAACACACCGTGATACAGTCTTTGGGGAACACACTGTCAAACAGTCCTTTGGGAACACACCGTGATAAATTCCATGGGGGACACACCATGATACAGTCCAAGGGAGACGCACCGTGATAAAGTCTATGGGGGACACACTGTGATACAGTCCATGGGGGTCACACCATGATACAGTCTATGGGGGACACACCGTGATACAGTCCATGGGGAGCACACCGTGATACAGTCCTTGGGGGACACACCGTGATACAGTCCATGGGGAGCACACCGTGATACAGTCCTTGGGGGACACACCGTGATACAGTCCATGGGGAGCACACCGTGATACAGTCCTTGTGGAACACACCGTGATACAGTCTTTGGGGAACACACTGTCAAACAGTCCTTTGGGAACACACCGTGATAAATTCCATGGGGGACACACCGTGATAAAGTCCATGGGGGACGCACCGTGATAAAGTCCATGGGGGTCACACCGTGATACAGTGCATGGGGAACACACTGTGATACAGTCCATGGGTGACACACCGTGATACAATCCTTGGGGAACACACTGTGATACAGTCCATGGGTGACACACCGTGATACAGTGTAAAGGGGAACACACTGTGATACAGTCCATGGGGGACACACCGTGATACAGTCCATGGGGAACACACCGTGATACAGTCCATGGGGAACACACTGTGATACAGTCCATGGGGAACACACCATGATACAGTCCATGGGGGACACACCGTGATACAGTCTATGGGGAACACACCGTGATACAGTCCATGGGGAACACACCGTGATACAGTCCTTGGGGAACATTCTGTGATACAGTCCATGGGGAACACACCGTGATACAGTCCATGGGGAACACACCGTGATACAGTCCATGGGGAACACACCGTGATACAGTCCTTGGCGAACATTCGGTGATACAGACCTTGGGGAGCACACTGTGAAACAGTCCTTGGGAATCATTCTGTGATACAGTACTTGGGGAACACACTGTGATACAGTCCATGGGGGACACACTCTGATCCTGTCCATTGTGAGCACACTGTGATAC
This sequence comes from Heptranchias perlo, assembly GCF_035084215.1. Lineage (NCBI taxonomy): Eukaryota > Metazoa > Chordata > Chondrichthyes > Hexanchiformes > Hexanchidae > Heptranchias > Heptranchias perlo. The sequence goes on along the minus strand of NW_027138214.1, from coordinate 474,458 downwards.
AGTCCATGGGGGACACGCTGTGATACAGTCCTTGGGGAACACACTTTGATACAGTCCTTAGGAACACACCATGATACAGTCCATGGGGAAGACACCATGATAAAGTCCATGGGGGACAGACTGTGATACAGTCCTTGGGGGACAGACTGTGATACAGTCCTTGGGGGACACATCGTGATACAGTCCATGGGGGACACACCGAGATACAGTCCATGGGGGACACACCGAGATACAGTCCATGGGGGACACACCGTGATACAGTCCGTGGGGGACACACTGTGATACAATCTGTGGGGAACACACTGTGATCCAGTCCTTGGGGAACACACCGTGATACAGTCCGTGGGGGACACACCGTGATGCAGTCCATGGGGAACACACCTTGATAAATTCCATGGGGGACACACTGTGATACAATCCATGGGGGACACACCGTGATACAGTCCATGGGGGACACACCGTGATACAGTCTGTGGGGAACACACTGTGATGCAGTCTGTGGGGAACACACCATGATACAGTCCTTGGGAACACACCGTGATGCAGTCCATGGGGAACACACCGTGATACAGTCCTTGGGGAACACACCGTGATAAAGTCCATGGGGGACACACCATGATACAGTCCATGGGGAACACACCGTGATACAGTCCTTGGGGAACACACCGTGATAAAGTCCATCGGGGACACACTGTGATACAGTCCTTGGGGGACACACCGTGATAAAATCCATGTGGGACACACCATGATACAGTCCGTGGGGTACACACTGTTATGCAGTCCATGGGGAACACACCGTGATACAGTCCTTGGGGAACACACCGTGATACAGTCCATGGGGGACACACCATGATACAGTCCTTGGGGAACACACCGTGATAAAGTCCTTGGGGAACACACTGTGATACAGTCCATGGGGGACACACTGTGATACAGTCCATGGGGAAGACACCGTGATACAGTCCATGGGGAAGACACCGTGATAAAGTCCATGGGGAACACACCGTGATACAGTCCATGGGGAGCACACCGTGATACAGTCCATGTGGGACACGCCGTGATACAGTCCTTGGGGAACACACCGTGATACAGTCCTTGGTGAACACACCGTGATACAGTCCTTGGGGAACACACCGTGATACAGTCCATGGGGGACACACTGTGATCCAGTCCGTGGGGAACACACCATGGTGCAGTCCTTGGGGAACACACCATGATACAGTCCTTGGGGAACACACCATGATACAGTGCTTGGGGAGCACACCGTGATACAGTCCATGGGGGGCACACCGTGATACAGTCCATGGGGGACACACCGTAATACAGTCCATGGGGAGCACACCGTGATACAGTCCATGGGGGACACACCGTGATACAGTCCATGGGGAGCACACCGTGATGCAGTCCTTGGGGAACACACCGTGATACAGTCCATGGGGGACACACCGTGATCCAGTCCATGGGGGACACACCGTGATCCAGTCCATGGGGATCACACCGTGATACAGTCCTTGGGGAACACACTGTGATACAGTCAATGCGGGACACACCGTGATACAGTCCCTGGGGGACACACCGTGATACAGTCCCTGGGGGACACACTGTGATACAGTCTGTGGGGAACACACTGTGATCCAGTCCTTGGGGAAGACACTGTGATAAATTCCATGGGGGACACACTGTGATACAGTCCATGGGGATCACACCGTGATACAGTCCATGGGGGACACACTGTGATACAGTCCATGGGGGACACACCGTGATACAGTCCTTGGGGAACACACCGTGATAAATTCCATGGGGGCACACTGTGATCCAGTCCTTGGGGAACACACCGTGATAAATTCCATGGGGGACACAATGTGATACAGTCCTTGGGGAACACACTGTGATACAGTCCATGCGGGACACACTGTGATACAGTCCATGCGGGACACACTGTGATACAGTCCATGGGGGACACACCGTGATACAGTCCATGGGGGACACACCGTGATCCAGTCCATGGTGGACACACCGTGATCCAGTCCTTGGGGATCACACCGTGATACAGTCCTTGGGGAACACACTGTGATACAGTCAATGCGGGACACACCGTGATACAGTCCATGGGGAACACACCGTAATACAGTCCTTGGGGAACACACCGTGATAAAGTCCATGGGGGACACACAGTGATACAGTCCTTGGGGGACAAACCGTGATAAAGTCCATGGGGGACACACCATGATACAGTCATTGGGGAACACACCGTGATAAAGTCCATGAGGGACAGACTGTGATACAGTCCTTGGGGGACACATCGTGATAAAGTCCATGAGGGACAGACTGTGATACAGTCCATGGGGAAAACACTGTGATACAGTCCTTGGGGAACACACTGTGATACAGCCCTTGGGGAACACACTGTGATACAGTCCTTGGGGAACACACCATGATACAGTCCATGGGGGACACACCGTGATACAGTCCATGGGGAGCACACCGTGATACAGTCCTTGGGGATCACACCGTGATAAAGTCCATGGGGGACACACCGTGATACAGTCCATGGGGGACACACCGTGATACAGTCCTTGGGGAACACACTGTGATACAGTCCATGCGGGACACACTGTGATACAGTCATTGGGGAACGCACCATGATAAAGTCCATGGGGGACAGACTGTGATACAGTCCTTGGGTGACACATCGTGATACAGTCCATGGGGAACACACCATGATACAGTCCATGGGGAACACACCGTGATACAGTCCATGGGGAACACACCGTGATACAGTCCATGGGGAACACACCGTGATAGAGTCCATGGGGGACACACCGTGATACAGTCCATGGGGTCACACCGTGATATAGTCCATGGGGGACACACCGTGATACAGTCCATGGGGGACACACCGTGATACAGTCCTTGGGGAACACACCGTGATACAGTCCTTGGGGAACACACCGTGATACAGTCCTTAGGGAACACACCGTGATACAGTCCTTGGGGAACACACTGTGATACAGTCCATGCGGGACACACTGTGATATAGTCCATGGGGGACACACCGTGATAGAGTCCATGGGGGACACACCGTGATACAGTCCATGGGGTCACACCGTGATATAGTCCATGGGGGACACACCGTGATACAGTCCATGGGACACACACCGTGATACAGTCCTTGGGGAACACACCGTGATACAGTCCTTGGGGAACACACCGTGATACAGTCCTTGGGGAACACACCGTGATACAGTCCTTGGGGAACACACTGTGATACAGTCCATGCGGGACACACTGTGATATAGTCCATGGGGGACACACCGTGATACAGTCCGTGGGGAACACACTGTGATACAGTCTGTGGGGAACACACTGTGATCCAGTCCTTGGGGAACACACCATGATAAATTCCATGGGGGACACACTGTGATACAGTCCATGGGGATCAAACCGTGATACAATCCTTGCGGGACACACTGTGATACAGTCTGTGGGGAACACACTGTGATCCAGTTCTTGGGGAACACACCGTGATGAATTCCATGGGGGACACACTGTGATACAGTCCATGGGGGACACACCGTGATACAGTCCATGGGGGACACACCATGATAGAGTCCATGGGGGACACACTGTGATACAGTCCATGGGGAACACATCGTGATACAGTCCATGGGGGACACACCGAGATACAGTCCTTGGGGGACACACCGAGATACAGTCCTTGGGGGACACACCGTGATGCAGTCCTTGGGGAACACACCGTGATACAGTCCTTGGTGGACACACCGTGATACAGTCCATGGGGGACACACTTTGATACAGTCTGTGGGGAACACACTGTGATTCAGTACTTGGGGAACTCACCATGATACAGTCCTTGGGGAACACACAATGATACAGTCCTTGGGGAACACACCATGATACAGTCCATGGGGGACACACCGTGATACAGTCCTTGGGGAACACAGTGTGATAAAGTCCATGGGGGACACACCGTGATACAGTCCATGGGGTCACACCGTGATACAGTCCATGGGGGACACACCGTGATACAGTCCATGGGGTCACACCGTGATACAGTCCATGGGGGACACACCGTGATGCAGTCCATGGGGAAGACACCGTGATACAGTCCATGGGGAAGACACCGTGATACAGTCCATGGGGAAGACACCGTGATACAGTCCATGGGGGACACACTGTGATACAGTCCATGGGGTCACACCGTGATACAGTCCTTGGGGAACACACCGTGATACAGTCCTTGGGGAACACAAAGTGATACAGTCCTTGGCGAACACACTGTGATACAGTCCATGCGGGACACACTGTGATACAGTCTGTGGGGAACACACTGTGATCCAGTCCTTGGGGAACACACCGTGATAAATTCCATGGGGGACACACCGTGATACAGTCCATGGGGTCACACCGTGATACAGTCCATGGGGGACACACCGTGATACAGTCCATGGGGGACACACCGTGATACAGTCCATGGGGGACACACCGTGATACAGTCCTTGGGGAACACACCGTGATAGAGTCCATGGGGGACACACCGTGATACAGTCCATGGGGTCACACCGTGATACAGTCCATGGGGGACACACCGTGATACAGTCCATGGGGGACACACCGTGATACAGTCCTTGGGGAACACACCGTGATACAGTCCTTGGGGAACACACCGTGATACAGTCCTTGGGGAACACACTGTGATACAGTCCATGCGGGACACACTGTGATATAGTCCATGGGGGACACACCGTGATACAGTCCGTGGGGAACACACTGTGATACAGTCTGTGGGGAACACACTGTGATCCAGTCCTTGGGGAACACACCGTGATAAATTCCATGGGGGACACACTGTGATACAGTCCATGGGGATCAAACCGTGATACAGTCCTTGCGGGACACACTGTGATACAGTCTGTGGGGAACACACTGTGATCCAGTTCTTGGGGAACACACCGTGATGAATTCCATGGGGGACACACTGTGATACAGTCCATGGGGGACACACCGTGATAAAGTCCATGGGGGACACACCATGATAGAGTCCATGGGGGACACACTGTGATACAGTCCATGGGGAACACACCGTGATAAAGTCCATGGGGGACACACCGTGATAAAGTCCATGGGGGACACACCATGATAGAGTCCATGGGGAACACACTGTGATACAGTCCATGGGGAACACACCGTGATACAGTCCTTGGGGAACACACCGTGATAAAGTCCATGGGGGACAGACCGTGATACAATCCATGGGTGACACACCGTGATACAGTCCTTCGGGAACACAGTGTGATACAGTCCTTGGGGGACACACCGTGATACAGTCCATGGGGGACACACCGTGATACAGTCTGTGGGGAACACACTGTGATCCAGTCCTTGGGGAACACACTGTGATACAGTCCATGGGGAACACACCATGATACAGTCCATGGGGAACACATCGTGATGCAGTCCATGGGGAACACACTGTGATAAAGTCCATGGGGGACACACCATGATACAGTCCGTGGGGGACACACTGTTATGCAGTCCATGGGGAACACACTGTGATACAGTCCATGGGGGACACACCGTGATACAGTCCATGGGGGACACACTTTGATACAGTCTGTGGGGAACACACTGTGATCCATTACTTGGGGGACACACTGTGATACAGTCCATGGGGATCAAACCGTGATACAGTCCTTGCGGGACACACTGTGATACAGTCTGTGGGGAACACACTGTGATCCAGTTCTTGGGGAACACACCGTGATGAATTCCATGGGGGACACACTGTGATACAGTCCATGGGGGACACACCGTGATAAAGTCCATGGGGGACACACCATGATAGAGTCCATGGGGGACACACTGTGATACAGTCCATGGGGAACACACCGTGATAAAGTCCATGGGGGACACACCGTGATAAAGTCCATGGGGGACACACCATGATAGAGTCCATGGGGAACACACTGTGATACAGTCCATGGGGAACACACCGTGATACAGTCCTTGGGGAACACACCGTGATAAAGTCCATGGGGGACAGACCGTGATACAATCCATGGGTGACACACCGTGATACAGTCCTTCGGGAACACAGTGTGATACAGTCCTTGGGGGACACACCGTGATACAGTCCATGGGGGACACACCGTGATACAGTCTGTGGGGAACACACTGTGATCCAGTCCTTGGGGAACACACTGTGATACAGTCCATGGGGAACACACCATGATACAGTCCATGGGGAACACATCGTGATGCAGTCCATGGGGAACACACTGTGATAAAGTCCATGGGGGACACACCATGATACAGTCCGTGGGGGACACACTGTTATGCAGTCCATGGGGAACACACTGTGATACAGTCCATGGGGGACACACCGTGATACAGTCCATGGGGGACACACTTTGATACAGTCTGTGGGGAACACACTGTGATCCATTACTTGGGGAACACACCATGATACAGTCCTTGGGGAACATACAATGATACAGTCCTTGGGGAACACACCATGATACAGTCCATGGGGGACACACCGTGATACAGTCCTTGGGGAACACAGTGTGATAAAGTCCATGGGGGACACACCGTGATACTGTCCATGGGGGACACACCGTGATACAGTCCATGGGGAACACACCGTGATACAGTCCTTGGGGAACACACCGTGATACAGTCCATGGGGGACACACTGTGATACAGTCCATGGGGGACACACCGTGATACAGTCCATGGGGGACACACCGTGATAAATTCCATGGGGGACACACTGTGATCCAGTCCTTGGGGAACACACCGTGATAAATTCCATGGGGGACACACTGTGATACAGTCCTTGGGGAACACACTGTGATACAGTCCATGCGGGACACACTGTGATACAGTCCATGGGGGACACACCGTGATACAGTCCATGGGGGACACACTGTGATACAGTCTGTGGGGGACACACCGTGATACAGTCCTTGGGGAACACACCGTGATCAAGTCCATGGGGGACAGACCGTGATACAATCCATGGGGGACACACCGTGGTACAGTCCTTCGGGAACACAGTGTGATACAGTCCTTGGGGAACACACTGTGATACAGTCCATGGGGGACACACCGTGATCCAGTCCATGGTGGACACACCGTGATCCAGTCCTTGGGGATCACACCGTGATACAGTCCTTGGGGAACACACTGTGATACAGTCAATGCGGGACACACCGTGATACAGTCCATGGGGAACACACCGTTATACAGTCCTTGGGGAACACACCGTGATAAAGTCCATGGGGGACACACAGTGATACAGTCCTTGGGGGACACACCGTGATACAGTCATTGGGGAACACACCGTGATAAAGTCCATGAGGGACAGACTGTGATACAGTCCTTGGGGGACACATCGTGATAAAGTCCATGAGGGACAGACTGTGATACAGTCCATGGGGAAAACACTGTGATACAGTCCTTGGGGAACACACTGTGATACAGCCCTTGGGGAACACACTGTGATACAGTCCTTGGGGAACACACCGTGATACAGTCCATGGGGGACACACCGTGATACAGTCCATGGGGAGCACACCGTGATACAGTCCTTGGGGATCACACCATGATAAAGTCCATGGGGGACACACCGTGATACAGTCCATGGGGAACACACTGTGATACAGTCCATGGGGAACACACCATGATACAGTCCATGGGGAACACATCGTGATGCAGTCCATGGGGAACACACTGTGATAAAGTCCATGGGGGACACACCATGATACAGTCCGTGGGGGACACACTGTTATGCAGTCCATGGGGAACACACTGTGATACAGTCCATGGGGGACACACCGTGATACAGTCCATGGGGGACACACTTTGATACAGTCTGTGGGGAACACACTGTGATCCATTACTTGGGGAACACACCATGATACAGTCCTTGGGGAACATACAATGATACAGTCCTTGGGGAACACACCATGATACAGTCCATGGGGGACACACCGTGATACAGTCCTTGGGGAACACAGTGTGATAAAGTCCATGGGGGACACACCGTGATACAGTCCTTGGGGAACACACCGTGATACAGTCCATGGGGGACACACCGTGATACAGTCCATGGGGAGCACACCGTGATACAGTCCTTGGGGATCACACCATGATAAAGTCCATGGGAGACACACCGTGATACAGTCCATGGGGGACACACCGTGATACAGTCCTTGGGGAACACACTGTGATACAGTCCATGCGGGACACACTGTGATACAGTCATTGGGGAACGCACCACGATAAAGTCCATGGGGGACACACTGCGATACAGTCCATGGGGGACACACCGCGATACAGTCCATGGGGGACACACTGTGATACAGTCTGTGGGGAACACACTGTGATCCAGTCCGTGGGGAACACACCATGATACAGTCCTTGGGGAACACACCATGATACAGTCCATGGGGGACACACCGTGATAAAGTCCATGGGGGACACACTGTGATACAGTCCATGGGGAGCACACCGTGATACTGTCCATGGGGGACACACCGTGATCCAGTCCTTGGGGATCACACCGTGATACAGTCCATGGGGGACACACTGTGATATAGTCCATGGGGGACACACTGTGATATAGTCCATGGGGGACACACCGTGATACAGTCCATGGGGGACACACTGTGATACAGTCTGTGGGGAACACACTGTGATACAGTTCTTGGGGAACACACCGTGATGAATTCCATGGGGGACACACTGTGATACAGTCCATGGGGAACACACCGTGATAATGTCCATGGGGGACACACCGTGATACAGTCCATGGGGGACACACTGTGATACAGTCTGTGGGGAACACACTGTGATCCAGTCCTTGGGGAACACACCATGATACAGTCCTTGGGAAACACACCATGATACAGTCCTTGGGAACACACCATGATACAGTCCATAGGGAACACATCGTGATGCAGTCCATGGGCAACACACTGTGATACAGTCCATGGGGAACACACCGTGATAAAGTCCATGGGGGACACATAAGAACATAAGAACATAAGAAATTGGAGCAGGAGTAGGCCAATCGGCCCCTCGAGCCTGCTCCGCCATTCAATAAGATCATGGCTGATCTGATCCCAACCACAAATCTAAAGAACACAAGAAGTCGGAGCAGGACCCGGCCACATAGCCCCTGGGCCCTCTCCGCCACCCACAGGGCATTGACCGATCCGAACTCAGCTTCATGTCCAATTTCCTGCCCGCTCCCCATAACCCCTAATTCCCTTTACTTCTAGGAAACTGTCTATTTCTGTTTTAAATTTATCTAATGATGTAGCTTCCACAGCTTCCTGGGGCAGCAAATTCCATAGACCGACCACCCTCTGAGTGAAGAAGTTTCTCCTCATCTCAGTTTTGAAAGAGCAGCCCCTTATTCTAAGATTATGCCCCCTAGTTCCAGTTTCACCCATCTTTGGGAACATCCTTACTGCATCCACCCGATCAAGACCCTTCACAATCTTATATGTTTCAATAAGATCGCCTCTCATTCTTCTGAACTCCAATGAGTAGAGTCCCAATCTACTCAACCTCTCCTCATATGTCCGCCCCCTCATCCCCGGGATTAACCGAGTGAACCTTCTTTGTACTGCCTCGAGAGCAAGTATGTCTTTTCTTAAGTATGGAGACCAAAACTGTATGCAGTATTCCAGGTGCGGTCTCACCAATACCTTATATAACTGCAGCAATACCTCCTTGTTTTTATATTCTATCCCCCTAGCAATAAAAGCCAACATTCCGTTGGCTTTCTTGATCACCTGCTGCACCTGCATACCAACTTTTTGATTTTCTTGCACTAGGACCCCCAGATCCCTTTGTACTGCAGTACTTTCCAGTCTCTCGCCATTAAGAAAATAACTTGCTCTCTGATTTTTCCTGCCAAAGTGCATAACCTCACATTTTCCAATATTATATTGCATCTGCCAAATCTCCGCCCACTCACCCAGCCTGTCTATATCCCCTTGCAGGTTTTTTATGTCCTCCTCACTCTCTACTTTCCCTCCCATCTTTGTATCATCTGCAAATTTTGATATGTTGCACTCGGTCCCCTCCTCCAAATCGTTAATATAGATTGTAAAGAGTTGGGGACCCAGCACCGACCCCTGTGGAACACCACTGGTTACTGGTTGCCAGTCCGAAAATGAACCATTTATCCCAACTCTCTGCTTCCTGTTTGATAACCAATCCTCCACCCATGCCAGAATATTACCCCCAATCCCGTGATTTTTTATCTTAAGTAATAATCTTTTATGTGGCACCTTGTCGAATGCCTTCTGGAAGTCTAAATACACTATGTCCACTGGTTCCCCTTTATCCACCCTATACGTTATATCCTCGAAGAACTCGAGCAAATTTGTCAGACATGACTTCCCCTTCATAAAGCCATGCTGACTTTGTCCTATTAAATTATGCTTATCTAAATGTTCCGTTACTGTCTCCTTAATAATAGACTCCAAAATTTTACCCACCACAGATGTTAAGCTAACTGGCCTATAATTTCCAGCCTTCTGCCTACTACCCTTTTTAAATAACGGTGTTACATTAGCAGTTTTCCAATCTGCCGGGACCTCTCCTGAGTCCAGGGAATTTTGGAAAACTATCACCAAAGCATCCACAATCCCTACTGCCACTTCCCTCAAGACCCTAGGATGGAAGCCATCAGGTCCAGGGGATTTATCCGCCTTGAGTCCCATTATTTTACTGAGTACCATCTCCTGAGTGATTTTAATCGTATTTAGCTCCTCCCCCCCGAGAGTCCCCTGTTTGTCCAGTGTTGGGATATTCTTAGTGTCCTCTACTGTAAAGACTGAAACAAAATATTTGTTCAGCATTTTTGCCATCTCCATGTTTCCCACCATTAATTTCCCGGTCTCATCCTCCAAGGGACCTATGTTTGCCTTAGCCACCCTTTTTCTTTTTATATAACGATAGAAACTCTTGCTATCTGTTTTTATATTTTTTGCTAATTTCTTTTCATAATCTAACTTCCCTTTCTTAATCAATCCTTTAGTTACTTTTTGCTGTCTTTTGAAGAATTCCCAATCTTCTATCCTCCCACTAAGTTTGGCTACCTTATATGTCCTTGTTTTTAGTCGGATACTATCCTTGATTTCTTTACTTAGCCACGGATGGCTGTCATTTCTTTTACACCCTTTTTTCCTCAGTGGAATATATTTATTTTGAAAGTTGTAAAATAACTCCCTAAATGAACACCACTGCTCATGTACCGTCTTACCCTTTAATCTATTTTCCCAGTCCACTTTAATCAATTCCGCTCTCATACCATCATAGTCTCCTTTATTCAAGCTCAGTACGCTTGTTTGAGAATCAACCTTCTCACCCTCTAATTGGATATGGAATTCAACCATGTTGTGGTCGCTCGTTCCAAGGGGATCCTTAACTCGGACATTATTAATTAATCCTGACTCATTACACAGGACCAGGTCCAAGGTTGCCTGCCCCCTTGTAGGATCAGTTACATACTGCTCAAGAAATCCATCCCTGATGCACTCAATGAACTCGTCCTCAAGGCTGCTCTGCCCAATTTGATTTGTCCAGTTAATATGATAATTAAAATCCCCCATAATTATGGCTGTTCCCTTATTACATGCCCCGACTATCTCCTGATTAATACTTCTTCCAGCAGAGTTGCAACTATTAGGAGGCCTATATACTACGCCCACTAATGTTTTTTTTCCCTTATTATTCCTTATCTCCACCCAAACTGTTTCATTATCTTGATGCTTTGTCCCAATATCATTTCTCTGTATTACAGTGATTCCTTCCTTTATTAACATAGCCACCCCACCTCCCCTTCCTTCCTGCCTGTCCTTCCTGATTGTTAAATACCCTGGCATATTTAATTCCCAGTCGTTGTCACCCTGCAGCCATGTTTCTGTAATGGCCACAAGATCATACCCATACGTAGTTATTTATGCCGTTAACTCGTCCATTTTATTACGAATGCTACGTGCATTCAGATAAAGAACTTTCAAATCTGTTTTGTGACGCTTAGTTCCTGCTTTTTCCTTTTTTAACACTTTACCTATTACTCCATACCTTCTGTCCCTTCCTGTTACGCTTTCCTCTCTCTCCCTGCTCAGGTTCCCAACCCCCTGCCACTTTAGTTTAAACCCTCCCCAACAGCACTAGCAAACACTCCTCCGAGGACAGCAGTCCCGGCCCTGCCCAGGTGCAGACCGTCCGGTTTGTACTGGTCCCACCTCCCCCAGAACCGTTTCCAGTGTCCCAGGAATTTGAATCCCTCCCCCTTGCACCATTCCTCTCGCCACGTATTCATTTGAAATATCCTCCTATTTCTACTCCGACTAGCACGTGGCACTGGCAGCAATCCTGAGATTACTACCTTTGAGGTCCTATTTTTTAATTTACCTCCTAACTCCCTATATTCTGCTTTTAGGACCTCATCCCCTTTTTTACCTATATCGTTGGTGCCTATGTGCACCACGACAGCTGGCTGTTCGCCCTCCCCCTCCAAAATGTTCTGTAGCCGCTCCGAGACATCCTTGATCCTTGCACCAGGGAGGCAACACACGTACCGAACTCTCAGCACACTGTGTTGTCCTCACACCGTGCTGTCCGCACTGACAGGCCCCTGTATTTCTACAGTTGAGACTCAGATGAGTCAGGCCTGCCCCACCTTCAGGGACCAATTGAATCTAGCTAACCAATTAACTTGCTACAGCAGCTCTCTGCTGTAACAGTTGAAGCAATATGCACTAGATTTAAAAAGATTAACCCTTAAAGAGATTAACCCTTCAACTCTCACACGTACCGAACTCTCAGCACACTGTTGTCCTCACACCGTGCTGTGATACAGTCCTTGGGGGACACACCGTGATAAAATCCATGGGGGACACACCATGATACAGTCCGTGGGGTACACACTGTTATGCAGTCCATGGGGAACACACCGTGATACAGTCCATGGGGGACACACCGTGATACAGTCCTTGGGGAACACACCGTGATAAAGTCCATGGGGGACACACCATGATACAGTCATTGGGGAACACACCGTGATAAAGTCCATGAGGGACAGACTGTGATACAGTCCTTGGGGGACACATCGTGATAAAGTCCATGAGGGACAGACTGTGATACAGTCGTTGGGGACACACCGTGATACAGTCCATGGGGATCACACTGTGATACAGTCCTTGGGGAACACACTGTGATACAGTCCTTGGGGACACACCGTGATACAGTCCATGGGGGACACACCGTGATCCAGTCCTTGTGGATTAAACCGTGATACAGTCCTTGGGGACACACCGTGATACAGTCCATGCGGGACACACTGTGATATATTCCATGGGGGACACACCGTGATACAGTCCCTGGGGGACACACTGTGATCCAGTCCTTGGGGAACACACCGTGATAAATTCCATGGGGGACACACTGTGATACAGTCCATGGGGATCACACCGTGATACAGTCCATGCGGGACACACTGTGATACAGTCTGTGGGGAACACACTTTGATCCAGTCCTTGGGGAACACACTGTGATAAATTCCATGGGGGACACACTGTGATACAGTCCATGGGGAACACACCGTGATAAAGTCCATGGGGGACACACCATGATAAAGTCCATGGGGGACAGACCGTGATAAAGTCCATGGGGGACACACCATGATAGAGTCCATGGGGGACACACTGTGATACAGTCCTTGGGGGACACACCGTGATACAGTCCTTCGGGAACACAGTGTGATACAGTCATAGAGTTATAGAGTTATAGAGTTCTACAGCACGGATAGAGGCCCTTCGGCCCATCGTGTCCGCGCCGGCCATCAGCCCTGTCTACTCTAATCCCATATTCCAGCATTTGGTCCGTAGCCTTGTATGCGATGGCATTTCAAGTGCTCATCCAAATGCTTCTTGAATGTTGTGAGGGTTCCTGCCTCCACAACCCTTTCAGGCAGTGAGTTCCAGACTCCAACCACCCTCTGGGTGAAAAAGTTCTTTCTCAAATCCCCTCTAAACCTCCCGCCTTTTACCTTGAATCTATGTCCCCTTGTTATAGAACCCTCAACGAAGGGAAAAAGCTCCTTAGTATCCATCCTATCTGTGCCCCTCATAATTTTGTACACCTCAATCATGTCCCCCCTCAGCCTCCTCTGCTCCAAGGAAAACAAACCCAATCTTCCCAGTCTCTCTTCATAGCTGAAGCGCTCCAGCCCTGGTAACATCCTGGTGAATCTCCTCTGCACCCTCTCCAAAGCGATCACATCCTTCCTGTAGTGTGGCGACCAGAACTGCACACAGTACTCCAGCTGTGGCCTAACCAGTGTTTTATACAGCTCCATCATAACCTCCTTGCTCTTATATTCTATGCCTCGGCTAATAAAGGCAAGTATCCCATATGCCTTCTTTACCACCTTATCTACTTGTTCCGCCGCCTTCAGGGATCTGTGAACTTGCACACCAAGATCCCTCTGACCCTCTGTCTTTCCTAGGGTCCTCCCATTCATTGTGTATTCCCTTGCCTTGTTAGTCCCTCCAAAGTGCATCACCTCGCACTTTTCCGGGTTAAATTCCATTTGCCACTGTTCCGCCCATCTGACCAACCCATCTATATCGTCCTGCAGACTGAGGCTATCCTCCTCGCTATTTACCACCCTACCAATCTTTGTATCATCAGCGAACTTACTGATCATACCTTTTACATTCATATCCAAGTCGTTAATGTAGACCACAAACAGCAAGGGACCCAGCACCGATCCCTGTGGTACCCCACTGGCCACAGGCTTCCAGTCACAAAAACAACCTTCGACCATCACCCTCTGCCTTCTGCCACTAAGCCAGTTTTGTATCCAAAGTGCCAAGGCACCCTGGATTCCATGGGCTCGTACCTTCTTGACCAGTCTCCTGTGGGGGACTTTATCGAAGGCCTTACTGAAATCCATGTATACCACATGCACTGCGTTACCCTCATCCACACGCCGAGTCACCCCCTCAAAAAATTCAATCAAATTAGTCAGACATGATCTTCCCTTGACAAATCCATGTTGACTATCCCTGATTAATCCTTGCTTCTCCAAGTGGAGACTAATTTTGGGGACACACCGTGATACAGTCCATGGGGGACACACAGTGATACAGTCCATGGGGGACACACCGTGATACAGTCCATGGGGGACACACCGTGATAAAATCCATGGGGGACACACCATGATACAGTCCGTGGGGGACACACTGTTGTGCAGTCCATGGGGAACACACCGTGATACAGTCCTTGGGGAACACACCGTGATAAAGTCCATGGGGGACACACCATGATACAGTCATTGGGGAACACACCGTGATAAAGTCCATGAGGGACAGACTGTGATGCAGTCCTTGGGGGACACACCGTGATACAGTCCTTGGGGAACACACCGTGATAAAGTCCTTGGGGAACACACCGTGATAAAGTCCATGGGGGACACACCGTGATACAGTCATTGGGGAACACACCGTGATAAAGTCCATGAGGAACACACCGTGATACAGTCCTTGGGGAACACACCATGATACAGTCCATGGGGAACACACCGTGATACAGTCCTTGGGGAACACACCGTGATAAAGTCCATGGGGGACAGACTGTGATGCAGTCCTTGGGGGACACACCGTGATACAGTCCATGGGGATCAGACTGTGATACAGTCCTTGGGGAACACACCATGATACAGTCCATGGGGAACACACCGTGATACAGTCCTTGGGGAACACACCGTGATAAAGTCCATGGGGGACACACCATGATACAGTCATTGGGGAACACACCGTGATAAAGTCCATGAGGGACAGACTGTGATGCAGTCCTTGGGGGACACACCGTGATACAGTCCATGGGGATCAGACTGTGATACAGTCCTTGGGGAACACACCATGATACAGTCCATGGGGAACACACCGTGATACAGTCCTTGGGGAACACACCGTGATAAAGTCCATGGGGGACACACCATGATACAGTCATTGGGGAACACACCGTGATAAAGTCCATGAGGGACAGACTGTGATGCAGTCCTTGGGGGACACACCGTGATACAGTCCATGGGGATCAGACTGTGATACAGTCCTTGGGGAACACACCATGATACAGTCCATGGGGAACACACCGTGATGCAGTCCTTGGGGAACACACTGTGATACAGTCCATGGGGAACACACCGTGATAAAGTCCATGGGGGACACACTGTGATACAGTCCTTGGGGAACACACCATGATACAGTCCATGGGGAACACACTGTGATACAGTCCTTGGGGAACACACCGTGATACAGTCCATGGGGGACACACTGTGATACAGTCCTTGGGGAACACACCGTGAAAAAGTCCATGGGGGACACACTGTGATACAGTCCTTGGGGAACACACCGTGAAAAAGTCCATGGGGAACACACTGTGATACAGTCCATGTGGAACACACCGTGATACAGTCCTTGGGGAACACACTGTGATAAAGTCCATGGGGGACACACTGTGATACAGTCCATGGGGAGCACACCGTGATACAGTCCTTGGGGAACACACCGTGATAAAGTCCATGGGGGACACACTGTGATAAAGTCCATTGGGGACACACTGTGATACAGTCCATGGGGAGCACACCGTGATACAGTCCTTGGGGAACACACTGTGATAAAGTCCATGGGGGACACACTGTGATACAGTCCTTGGGGAACACACCGTGATAAAGTCCATGGGGGACACACTGTGATACAGTCCATGGGGAGCACACCGTGATACAGTCCATGGGGGACACACCGTGATCCAGTCCTTGGGGATCACACTGTGATACAGTCCATGCGGGAGACACTGTGATTATAGTCCATGGGGAACACACTGTGATACAGTCCTTGGGGAACACAGCGTGATACAGTCCTTGGGGAACACACCGTGATAAAGTCCTTGGGGGACACACCATGATACAGTCCGTGGGGGACACACTGTTATGCAGTCCATGGGGAACACACCATGATACAGTCCATGGGGAACACACCGTGATACAGTCATTGGGGAACACACCGTGATAATGTCCATGAGGGACAGACTGTGATGCAGTCCTTGGGGGACACACCGTGATACAGTCCATGGGGATCAGACTGTGATACAGTCCTTGGGGAACACACTGTGATCCAGTCCTTGGGGACACACCGTGATACAGTCCATGGGGATCACACTGTGATACAGTCTGTGGGGAACACACTGTGATCCAGTCCTTGGGGAACACACCATGATACAGTCCTTGGGGAACACGCCATGATACCATCCTTGGGAACACACCATGATAAAGTCCATGGGGAACACACCGTGATAAAGTCCATGGGGGACACACCGTGATACAGTCCTTGGGGATCACACCGTGATACAGTCCTTGGGGAACACACTGTGATACAGTCCATGCGGGAGACACTGTGATACAGTCCATGGGGAACACACTGTGATACAGTCCATGGGGAACACACTGTGATACAGTCCTTGGGGAACACAGCGTGATACAGTCCTTGGGGAACACACCGTGATAAAGTCCTTGGGGGACACACCATGATACAGTCCGTGGGGGACACACTGTTATGCAGTCCATGGGGAACACACCGTGATACAGTCCTTGGGGAACACACCGTGATAAAGTCCATGGGGGACACACCGTGATACAGTCCTTGGGGAACACAACGTGATAAAGTCCATGGGGGACACACCATGATACAGTCATTGGGGAACACACCGTGATAAAGTCCATGAGGGACAGACTGTGATACAGTCCTTGGGGACACACCGTGATACAGTCCATGGGGATCACACTGTGATACAGTCCTTGGGGAACACACTGTGATACAGTCCTTGGGGACACACAGTGATACAGTCCTTGGGGAACACACCGTGATAAAGTCCATGGGGAACACACCATGATACAGTCCATGGGGGACACACCGTGATCCAGTCCTTGGGGATCACACTGTGATTCAGTCCATGGGGGACACACCGTGATACTGTCCCTGGGGGACACACTGTGATGCAGTCTGTGGGGAACACACCATGATACAGTCCTTGGGGAACACACCATGATACAGTCCTTGGGGAACACACTGTGATACAGTCCATGGGGGACACACCGTGATACTGTCCCTGGGGGACACACTGTGATACAGTCTGTGGGGAACACACTGTGATCCAGTCCTTGGGGAACACACCGTGATAAATTCCATGTGGGACACACTGTGATACAGTCCATGTGGGACACACTGTGATACAGTCCATGGGGGACACACTGTGAAACAGTCTGTGGGGAAAACACTGTGATCCAGTCCTTGCGGAACACACCGTGATACAGTCCATGGGGGACACAATGTGATACAGTCTGTGGGGAACACACTGTGATCCAGTCCTTGGGGAACACACCATGATGCAGTCCTTGGGGAACAGACCATGATACAGTCCTTGGGAACACACCATGATACAGTCCATGGAGAACACACCGTGATACAGTCCTTGGGGAACACACCGTGATACAGTCCATGGGGGACACACCATGATCCAGTCCTTGGGGAACACACTGTGATACAGTCCTTGGGGAACACACCGTGATACAGTCCTTGGGGAACACACCGTGATACAGTCCATGGGGGACACACCGTGATACAGTCCTTGGGGAACACACTGTGATACAGTCCATGCGGGACACACCGTGATAAATTCCATGGGGGACACACTGTGATACAGTCCATGGGGATCAAACCGTGATACAGTCCTTGGGGAACTCACTGTGATACAGTCCATGCGGAACACACCATGATAAAGTCCATGGGGGACACACCGTGATACAGTCCATGGGGAACACACCGTGATGAAGTCCATGGGGGACACACCATGATAGAGTCCATGGGGGACACACTGTGATACAGTCCATGGGGGACACACCGTGATAAAGTCCATGGGGGACACACCATGATACAGTCCTTGGGGGATACACCGTGATACAGTCCTTGGGGAACACACTGTGATAAAGTCCATGGGGGACAGACCGTGATACAATCCATGGGGGACACACCGTGATACAGTCCTTCGGGAACACACCGTGATACAGTCCTTGGGGGACACACCGTGATACAGTCCATGGGGGACACACTGTGATACAGTCTGTGGGGAACACAATGTGATCCAGTCCTTGGGGAAAACACCATGATACAGTCCTTGGGGAACACACCATGATACAGTCCTTGGGAACACACCATGATAAAGTCCTTGGGGAACACACCATGATACAGTCCTTGGGGAACACACCATGATAAAGTCCTTGGGAACACACCATGATACAGTCCATAGGCGACACACAGTGATACAGTCCTTGGGGGACACACCGTGATACAGTCCTTGGGGAACACACCGTGATAAAGTCCATGGGGGACACACTGTGATACAGTCCTTGGGGACACACCGTGATACAGTCCTTGGGGAACACACCGTGATAAAGTCCATGGGGGACACACTGTGATACAGTCCATGGGGAGCACACCGTGATACAGTCCATGGGGGGGACACCGTGATCCAGTCCTTGGGGATCAAACCGTGATACAGTCCTTGGGGAACACACTGTGATACAGTCCATGCGGGACACACTGTGATATAGTCCATGGGGGACACACCGTGATAAATTCCATGGGGGACTCACTGTGATACAGTCCATGCGGGACACACTGTGATACAGTCCATGGGGGACACACCGTGATACAGTCCATGGGGGACACACTGTGATACAGTCCATGGGGGACACACCGTGATACAGTCCAAGGGGGACACACCGTGATACAGTCAATGGGGGACACACTGTGATACAGTCCATGCGGGACACACTGTGATACAGTCCATGGGGGACACACTGTGATACAGTCCATGGGGGACACACCGTGATACAGTCCATGGGGGACACACTGTGATAAAGTCTGTGGGGAACACACGGTGATCCAGTTCTTGGGGAACACACCGTGATGAATTCCATGGGGGACACACTGTGATACAGTCCATGGGGAACACACCGTGATAAAGTCCATGGGGGACACACCGTGATAAAGTCCATGGGGGACACACCATGATACAGTCCATGGGGAACACACTGTGATACAGTCCTTGGGGAACACACCGTGATACAGTCCATGGGGGACACACTGTGATACAGTCCTTGGGGAACACACCGTGAAAAAGTCCATGGGGGACACACTGTGATACAGTCCTTGGGGAACACACCATGATACAGTCCATGGGGAACACACTGTGATACAGTCCATGTGGAACACACCGTGATACAGTCCTTGGGGAACACACTGTGATAAAGTCCATGGGGGACACACTGTGATACAGTCCATGGGGAGCACACCGTGATACAGTCCTTGGGGAACACACCGTGATAAAGTCCATGGGGGACACACTGTGATAAAGTCCATTGGGGACACACTGTGATACAGTCCATGGGGAGCACACCGTGATACAGTCCTTGGGGAACACACTGTGATAAAGTCCATGGGGGACACACTGTGATACAGTCCTTGGGGAACACACCGTGATAAAGTCCATGGGGGACACACTGTGATACAGTCCATGGGGAGCACACCGTGATACAGTCCATGGGGGACACACCGTGATCCAGTCCTTGGGGATCACACTGTGATACAGTCCATGCGGGAGACACTGTGATTATAGTCCATGGGGAACACACTGTGATACAGTCCTTGGGGAACACAGCGTGATACAGTCCTTGGGGAACACACCGTGATAAAGTCCTTGGGGGACACACCATGATACAGTCCGTGGGGGACACACTGTTATGCAGTCCATGGGGAACACACCATGATACAGTCCATGGGGAACACACCGTGATACAGTCATTGGGGAACACACCGTGATAATGTCCATGAGGGACAGACTGTGATGCAGTCCTTGGGGGACACACCGTGATACAGTCCATGGGGATCAGACTGTGATACAGTCCTTGGGGAACACACTGTGATCCAGTCCTTGGGGACACACCGTGATACAGTCCATGGGGATCACACTGTGATACAGTCTGTGGGGAACACACTGTGATCCAGTCCTTGGGGAACACACCATGATACAGTCCTTGGGGAACACGCCATGATACCATCCTTGGGAACACACCATGATAAAGTCCATGGGGAACACACCGTGATAAAGTCCATGGGGGACACACCGTGATACAGTCCTTGGGGATCACACCGTGATACAGTCCTTGGGGAACACACTGTGATACAGTCCATGCGGGAGACACTGTGATACAGTCCATGGGGAACACACTGTGATACAGTCCATGGGGAACACACTGTGATACAGTCCTTGGGGAACACAGCGTGATACAGTCCTTGGGGAACACACCGTGATAAAGTCCTTGGGGGACACACCATGATACAGTCCGTGGGGGACACACTGTTATGCAGTCCATGGGGAACACACCGTGATACAGTCCTTGGGGAACACACCGTGATAAAGTCCATGGGGGACACACCGTGATACAGTCCTTGGGGAACACAACGTGATAAAGTCCATGGGGGACACACCATGATACAGTCATTGGGGAACACACCGTGATAAAGTCCATGAGGGACAGACTGTGATACAGTCCTTGGGGACACACCGTGATACAGTCCATGGGGATCACACTGTGATACAGTCCTTGGGGAACACACTGTGATACAGTCCTTGGGGAACACACTGTGATACAGTCCTTGGGGACACACAGTGATACAGTCCTTGGGGAACACACCGTGATAAAGTCCATGGGGAACACACCGTGATACAGTCCATGGGGGACACACCGTGATCCAGTCCTTGGGGATCACACTGTGATTCAGTCCATGGGGGACACACCGTGATACTGTCCCTGGGGGACACACTGTGATGCAGTCTGTGGGGAACACACCATGATACAGTCCTTGGGGAACACACCATGATACAGTCCTTGGGGAACACACTGTGATACAGTCCATGGGGGACACACCGTGATACTGTCCCTGGGGGACACACTGTGATACAGTCTGTGGGGAACACACTGTGATCCAGTCCTTGGGGAACACACCGTGATAAATTCCATGTGGGACACACTGTGATACAGTCCATGTGGGACACACTGTGATACAGTCCATGGGGGACACACTGTGAAACAGTCTGTGGGGAAAACACTGTGATCCAGTCCTTGCGGAACACACCGTGATACAGTCCATGGGGGACACAATGTGATACAGTCTGTGGGGAACACACTGTGATCCAGTCCTTGGGGAACACACCATGATGCAGTCCTTGGGGAACAGACCATGATACAGTCCTTGGGAACACACCATGATACAGTCCATGGAGAACACACCGTGATACAGTCCTTGGGGAACACACCGTGATACAGTCCATGGGGGACACACCATGATCCAGTCCTTGGGGAACACACTGTGATACAGTCCTTGGGGAACACACCGTGATACAGTCCTTGGGGAACACACCGTGATACAGTCCATGGGGGACACACCGTGATACAGTCCTTGGGGAACACACTGTGATACAGTCCATGCGGGACACACCGTGATAAATTCCATGGGGGACACACTGTGATACAGTCCATGGGGATCAAACCGTGATACAGTCCTTGGGGAACTCACTGTGATACAGTCCATGCGGAACACACCGTGATAAAGTCCATGGGGGACACACCGTGATACAGTCCATGGGGAACACACCGTGATGAAGTCCATGGGGGACACACCATGATAGAGTCCATGGGGGACACACTGTGATACAGTCCATGGGGGACACACCGTGATAAAGTCCATGGGGGACACACCATGATACAGTCCTTGGGGGATACACCGTGATACAGTCCTTGGGGAACACACTGTGATAAAGTCCATGGGGGACAGACCGTGATACAATCCATGGGGGACACACCGTGATACAGTCCTTCGGGAACACACAGTGATACAGTCCTTGGGGGACACACCGTGATACAGTCCATGGGGGACACACTGTGATACAGTCTGTGGGGAACACAATGTGATCCAGTCCTTGGGGAAAACACCATGATACAGTCCTTGGGGAACACACCATGATACAGTCCTTGGGAACACACCATGATACAGTCCTTGGGGAACACACCATGATACAGTCCTTGGGGAACACACCATGATAAAGTCCTTGGGAACACACCATGATACAGTCCATAGGCGACACACAGTGATACAGTCCTTGGGGGACACACCGTGATACAGTCCTTGGGGAACACACCGTGATAAAGTCCATGGGGGACACACTGTGATACAGTCCTTGGGGACACACCGTGATACAGTCCTTGGGGAACACACCGTGATAAAGTCCATGGGGGACACACTGTGATACAGTCCATGGGGAGCACACCGTGATACAGTCCATGGGGGGGACACCGTGATCCAGTCCTTGGGGATCAAACCGTGATACAGTCCTTGGGGAACACACTGTGATACAGTCCATGCGGGACACACTGTGATATCGTCCATGGGGGACACACCGTGATAAATTCCATGGGGGACTCACTGTGATACAGTCCATGCGGGACACACTGTGATACAGTCCATGGGGGACACACCGTGATACAGTCCATGGGGGACACACTGTGATACAGTCCATGGGGGACACACCGTGATACAGTCCAAGGGGGACACACCGTGATACAGTCAATGGGGGACACACTGTGATACAGTCCATGCGGGACACACTGTGATACAGTCCATGGGGGACACACTGTGATACAGTCCATGGGGGACACACCGTGATACAGTCCATGGGGGACACACTGTGATACAGTCTGTGGGGAACACACGGTGATACAGTTCTTGGGGAACACACCGTGATGAATTCCATGGGGGACACACTGTGATACAGTCCATGGGGAACACACCGTGATAAAGTCCATGGGGGACACACCGTGATAAAGTCCATGGGGGACACACCATGATACAGTCCTTGGGGAACACACCGTGATAAAGTCCATGGGGGACAGACCATGATACAATCCATGGGGGACACACCGAAATACAGTCCTTCGGGAACACAGTGTGATACAGTCCTTGGGGGACACACCGTGATACAGTCCATGGGGGACACACTGTGATACAGTCTGTGGGGAACACACTGTGATCCAGTCCGTGGGGAACACACCATGATACAGTCCTTGGGGAACACACCATGATACAGTCCTTGGGAACACACCATGATACAGTCCTTGGGGAACACACCATGATACAGTCCTTGGGGAACACACCATGATAAAGTCCTTGGGAACACACCAAGATACAGTCCATCGGGGACAGACCATGTGTAGTCCATGGGTGACACACCATGATACAGTCCATGGGGAACACACCGTGATACAGTCCTTGGGGAACACATGTGATAAAGTCCATGGGGGACACACCGTGATACAGTCCATGGGGGACACACCGTGATACAGTCCATGGGGAACACACCGTGATACAGTCCATGGGGAAGACACCATGATACAGTCCATGGGGAACACACCGTGATACAGTCCATGGGGAACACACCGTGATAAAGTCCATGGGGGACACACCGTGATACAGTCCATGTGGGACACACCGTGATACAGTCCTTGGGGAACACACCGTGATACAGTCCTTGGGGAACACACCGTGATACAGTCCTTGGGGAACACACCGTGATACAGTCCTTGGGGAACACACCGTGATACAGTTCTTGGGGAACACACCGTGATACAGTCCTTGGGGAACACACTGTGTTACAGTCCATGCGGGACACACTGTGATACAGTCCTTGGGGAACACACCGTGATAAAGTCCATGGGGGACACACTGTGATACAGTCCATGGGGGACACACTGTGATACAGTCTGTGGGGAACACACTGTGATCCAGTCCTTGGGGAACACACCATGATACAGTCCTTGGGGAACACACCATGATACAGTCCTTGGGGAACACACCGTGATAAGAACATAAGAACATAAGAAATTGGAGCAGGAGTAGGCCAATCGGCCCCTCGAGCCTGCTCCGCCATTCAATAAGATCATGGCTGATCTGATCCCAACCACAAATCTAAAGAACACAAGAAGTCGGAGCAGGACCCGGCCACATAGCCCCTGGGCCCTCTCCGCCACCCACAGGGCATTGACCGATCCGAACTCAGCTTCATGTCCAATTTCCTGCCCGCTCCCCATAACCCTTAATTCCCTTTACTTCTAGGAAACTGTCTATTTCTGTTTTAAATTTATCTAATGATGTAGCTTCCACAGCTTCCTGGGGCAGCAAATTCCACAGACCCACCACCCTCTGAGTGAAGAAGTTTCTCCTCATCTCAGTTTTGAAAGAGCAGCCCCTTATTCTAAGATTATGCCCCCTAGTTCTAGTTTCACCCATCTTTGGGAACATCCTTACTGCATCCACCCAATCAAGACCCTTCACAATCTTATATGTTTCAATAAGATCGCCTCTCATTCTTCTGAACTCCAATGAGTAGAGTCCCAATCTACTCAACCTCTCCTCATATGTCCGCCCCCTCATCCCCGGGATTAACCGAGTGAACCTTCTTTGTACTGCCTCGAGAGCAAGTATGTCTTTTCTTAAGTATGGAGACCAAAACTGTATGCAGTATTCCAGGTGCGGTCTCACCAATACCTTATATAACTGCAGCAATACCTCCTTGTTTTTATATTCTATCCCCCTAGCAATAAAAGCCAACATACCATTGGCTTTCTTGATCACCTGCTGCACCTGCATACCAACTTTTTGATTTTCTTGCACTAGGACCCCCAGATCCCTTTGTACTGCAGTACTTTCCAGTCTCTCGCCATTAAGAAAATAACTTGCTCTCTGATTTTTCCTGCCAAAGTGCATAACCTCACATTTTCCAATATTATATTGCATCTGCCAAATCTCCGCCCACTCACCCAGCCTGTCTATATCCCCTTGCAGGTTTTTTATGTCCTCCTCACTCTCTACTTTCCCTCCCATCTTTGTATCATCTGCAAATTTTGATATGTTGCACTCGGTCCCCTCCTCCAAATCGTTAATATAGATTGTAAAGAGTTGGGGACCCAGCACCGACCCCTGTGGAACACCACTGGTTACTGGTTGCCAGTCCGAAAATGAACCATTTATCCCAACTCTCTGCTTCCTGTTCGATAACCAATCCTCCACCCATGCCAGAATATCACACTGTGATACAGTCCTTGGGGAACACACTGTGATACAGTCCTTGGGGAACACACCGTGATAAAGTCCTTGGTGAACAGACCGTGATACAGTCCTTGGGGAACACACTGTGATACAGTCCTTGGGGAACACACTGTGATACTGTCCTTGGGGAACACACTGTGATACAGTCCATTGGGCCACACTGTGAAAAAGTCCACGGGGGACACACCGTGATACCGTCCTCGGGGAACATCCTGTAATACATTTCTTGCGGAATATACTCTGATACTGTCCATGGGGAGCACACTGTGATACAGTCTGTGGGGAACACACTGTGATACAGTCCGTGGGGGACACACTGTGATAAAGTCCTTGGTGAACACACCGTGATACAGTCCATGGGGAACACACCATGATACAGTCCTTGGGGAACACACCGTGATACAGTCCTTGGGGAACACACCGTGATACAGTCCTTGGGGAACACACCGTGATACAGTCCATGGGGAACACACCGTGATACAGTCCTTGGGGAAAACACCGTGATACAGTCCTTGGGGAGCACACTGTGATACAGTCCTTGGGGAACACACCGTGATACAGTCCTTGGGGAACACACCGTGATACAGTCCTTGGGGAACACACCGTGATACAGTCCTTGGGGAGCACACTGTGAAACAGTGCTTGGGAAACATTCTGTGATACAGTACTTGGGGAACACACTGTGATACAGTCCTTGGGGAACACACTGTGATACAGTCCTTGGGGAGCACACTGTGAAACAGTGCTTGGGAAACATTCTGTGATACAGTACTTGGCGAACACACTGTGATACAGTCCATGGGGGACACACTCTGATACTGTCCATTGGGAGCACACTGTGATGCAGTCCATGGGGGACAAACTGTGATATAGTCCAGGGGGCCACACTGTGATAAAGTCCACGGGGGACACACCGGGATACAGTCCTTGGGGAACATCCTGTAATACATTTCTTGCGGAATATACTCTGATACTGTCCATGGGGAGCACACTGTGATGCAGTCTGTGGGGAACACACTGTGATAAAGTCCTTGGGGACCACACTGTGATAAAGTCCTTGGGGAACACACTGTGATACAGTCTGTGGGGAACACACTGTGATAAAGTCCTTGGGGAACACACTGTGATACAGTCCTTGGGGAACACATTGTGATACAGTCTGTGGGGAACACACTGTGATACAGTCCTTGGGGGACACACCGTGATACAGTCCATGGGGGACACACCGTGATCCTGTCCATGGGTGAAACACCGTGATACAGTCCATGGGGGACACACCGTGATACAGTCCATGGGGGACACACCGTGATACTGTCCATGGGGGACACACCGTGATACAGTCCATGGGGGACACACCGTGATATCGTCCATGGGGGACACACTGTGATAAAGTCCACGGGGGACACACTGTGATACAGTCCATGGGGAACACACTGTGATACAGTCCTTGGGGAACACACTGTGATACAGTCCATGGGGAACACACTGTGATACAGTCCTTGGGGAACACATTGTGATGCAGTCCTTGGGGAACACACTGTGATAAAGTCCTTGGGGAACACACTGTGATACAGTCCTTGGGGAACACACTGTGATACAGTCCTTGGGGAACACACTGTGATACAGTCCATGGGGAACACACTGTGATACAGTCCATGGGGAACACACTGTGATACAGTCCTTGGGGAACACACTGTGATGCAGTCCTTGGGGAACACACTGTGATAAAGTCCTTGGGGAACACACTGTGATACAGTCCTTGGGGAACACACTGTGATACAGTCCATGGGGAACACACTGTGATACAGTCCATGGGGAACACACTGTGATACAGTCCTTGGGGAACACACTGTGATGCAGTCCTTGGGGAACACACTGTGATGCAGTCCTTGGGGAACACACTGTGATACAGTCCTTGGGGAACACACTGTGATGCAGTCCTTGGGGAACACACTGTGATAAAGTCCTTGGGGAACACACTGTGATACGGTCCTTTGGGAACACACTGTGATACAGTCCATGGGGAACACACTGTGATGCAGTCCTTGGGGAACACACTGTGATACAGTCCTTGGGGAACACACCGTGATACAGTCCTTGGGGAAAACACTTTGATACAACCCTTGGGAAACATTCTGTGCTACAGTCCATGGGGAATACACTGTGATACAGTCCATGGTGAACACACTGTGATACAGTCTATGGGGAACACACTGTGATACATTCCATGGGGAACACACCGTGATACAGTCAATGGGGAATACACTGTGATACAGTCCATGGTGAACACACTGTGATACAGTCTATGGGGAACACACTGTGATACATTCCATGGGGAACACACTGTAATACAGTTCTTGCAGAATATACTCTGATACTGTCCATGGGGAGCACACTGTGATACAGTCCATGGGGGACACACTGTGAAACAGTCCTTGGGAAACATTCTGTGATGCAGTTCTTGGGGAACGCACTGTGATACAGTCCATGGGGAACACACCGTGATACAGTCCTTGGGGAACACACTTTGATACAGTCCTTGGGGAACACACCGTGATACAGTCCTTGGGGAACACACTTTGATACAGTCCTTGGGGAACACACTTTGATACAGTCCATGGGGGACACACTGTGATCCTGTCCATGGGGGACACACTGTGATACAGTCCATGGGGAACACACCATGACACAGTCCATGGGGAACACACCATGACACAGTCCATGGGGAACACACCGTGATACAGTCCTTGGGGAACACACTGTGATACAGTCCATGGGGAACACACTGTGATAAGGTCCTTGGGGAACACACTGTGATACAGTCCATGGGGAACACACTGTGATAAGGTCCTTGGGGAACACACTGTGATACAATCCTTGGGGAACACACTGTGATACAGTCCTTGGGGAACACACTGTGATACAGTCCATGGGGAACACACTGTGATAAGGTCCTTGGGGAACACACTGTGATACAGTCCATGGGGAACACACTGTGATACAGTCCATGGGGAACACACTGTGATAAGGTCCTTGGGGAACACACTGTGATACAGTCCATGGGGAACACACTGTGATAAGGTCCTTGGGGAACACACTGTGATACAATCCTTGGGGAACACACTGTGATACAGTCCTTGGGGAACACACTGTGATACAGTCCTTGGGGAACACACTGTGATACAGTCCTTGGGGACACACCGTGATACAGTCCTTGGGGAACACACTGTGATACAGTCCTTGGGGAACACACTGTGATACAGTCCTTGGGGAACACACTGTGATACAGTCCATGGGGAACACACTGTGATAAGGTCCTTGGGGACACACCGTGATACAGTCCTTGGGGAACACACTGTGATACAGTCCATGGGGAACACACTGTGATACAGTCCATGGGGAACACACTGTGATACAGTCCATGGGGAACACACTGTGATACAGTCCTTGGGGAACACACTGTGATACAGTCCATGGGGAACACACTGTGATACAGTCCTTGGGGAACACACTGTGATACAGTCCTTGGGGAACACACTGTGATACAGTCCATGGGGAACACACTGTGATACAGTCCTTGGGGAACACACTGTGATACAGTCCTTGGGGAACACACTGTGATACAGTCCTTGGGGAACACACTGTGATACTGTCCTTGGGGAACACACTGTGATACAGTCCATTGGGCCACACTGTGAAAAAGTCCACGGGGGACACACCGTGATACCGTCCTCGGGGAACATCCTGTAATACATTTCTTGCGGAATATACTCTGATACTGTCCATGGGGATCACACTGTGATACAGTCTGTGGGGAACACACTGTGATACAGTCCATGGGGGACACACCGTGATACAGTCCATGGGGAACACACCATGATACAGTCCTTGGGGAGCACACCGTGATACAGTCCTTGGTGAACACACCGTGATACAGTCCATGGGGAACACACCATGATACAGTCCTTGGGGAACACACCGTGATACAGTCCTTGGGGAGCACACTGTGAAACAGTGCTTGGGAAACATTCTGTGATACAGTACTTGGGGAACACACTGTGATACAGTCCTTGGGGAACACACTGTGATACAGTCCTTGGGGAGCACACTGTGAAACAGTCCTTGGGGGCACAGTCTGATACTGTCCATTGGGAGCACACTGTGATGCAGTCCATGGGGGACAAACTGTGATATAGTCCAGGGGGCCACACTGTGATAAAGTCCACGGGGGACACACCGTGATACAGTCCTTGGGAAACATCCTGTAATACATTTCTTGCGGAATATACTCTGATACTGTCCACGGGGAGCACACTGTGATACAGTCTGTGGGGAACACACTGTGATACAGTCCATGGGGGACACACTGTGATACAGTCTGTGGGGAACACACTGTGATACAGTCCTTGGGGCAAACACTGTGATACAGTCTGTGGGGAACACACTGTGATACAGTCCTTCGGGAACACACCATGACACAGTCCATGGGGAACACACCGTGATACAGTCCTTGGGGAACACACCGTGATACAGTCCATGGGGAACAAACCATGATACAGTCCTTGGGGAACACACCGTGATACAGTCCTTGGGGAACACACCGTGATACAGTCCTTGGGGAACACACCGTGATACAGTCCATGGGGAACACACCATGATACAGTCCTTGGGGAACACACCGTGATACAGTCCTTGGGGAACACACTGTGATAGAGTCCTTGGGGAACACACTGTGATACAGTCCATGGGGAACACACTGTGATAAGGTCCTTGGGGAACACACTGTGATACAGTCCATGGGGAACACACTGTGATAAGGTCCTTGGGGAACACACTGTGATACATTCCTTGGGGAACACACTGTGATACAATCCTTGGGGAACACACTGTGATACAGTCCTTGGGGACACACCGTGATACAGTCCTTGGGGAACACACTGTGATACAGTCCTTGGGGAACACACTGTGATACAGTCCTTGGGGAACACACTGTGATACAGTCCTTGGGGAACACACTGTGATACAGTCCATGGGGAACACACTGTGATAAGGTCCTTGGGGAACACACTGTGATACATTCCTTGGGGAACACACTGTGATACAGTCCATGGGGAACACACTGTGATACAGTCCTTGGGGAACACACTGTGATACATTCCTTGGGGAACACACTGTGATACAGTCCATGGGGAACACACTGTGATACAGTCCTTGGGGAACACACTGTGATACATTCCTTGGGGAACACACTGTGATACAGTCCATGGGGAACACACTGTGATACAGTCCTTGGGGAACACACTGTGATACAGTCCTTGGGGAACACACTGTGATACAGTCCTTGGGGAACACACTGTGATACAGTCCTTGGGGACACACCGTGATACAGTCCTTGGGGAACACACTGTGATACAGTCCTTGGGGACACACCGTGATACAGTCCTTGGGGAACACACTGTGATATGGTCCTTGGGGGACACACTGTGATACAGTCCTTGGGGAACACAGTGTGATACAGTCCTTGGGGAGACACTTTGATACAGTCCTTGGGGGACCGACTGTGATATTGTCCTTGGGGACACACCGTGATCCAGTCCTTGGGGAACACACTGTGATATGGTCCTTGGGGAACATTTGGACTAACAGAGGACAAAACTGAAGAGTTCGACAAGCGTTTGTTCAATAGTTTAAGTTTTCAAGCACAGTGAGTCAGTCGAGTAGAGCTGAAATAAGAACATAAGAACATAAGAAATTGGAGCAGGAGTAGGCCAATCGGCCCCTCGAGCCTGCTCCGCCATTCAATAAGATCATGGCTGATCTGATCCCAACCACAAATCTAAAGAACACAAGAAGTCGGAGCAGGACCCGGCCACATAGCCTCTGGGCCCTCTCCGCCACCCACAGGGCATTGACCGATCCGAACTCAGCTTCATGTCCAATTTCCTGCCCGCTCCCCATAACCCCTAATTCCCTTTACTTCTAGGAAACTGTCTATTTCTGTTTTAAATTTATCTAATGATGTAGCTTCCACAGCTTCCTGGGGCAGCAAATTCCACAGACCTACCACCCTCTGAGTGAAGAAGTTTCTCCTCATCTCAGTTTTCAAAGAGCAGCCCCTTATTCTAAGATTATGCCCCCTAGTTCTAGTTTCACCCATCTTTGGGAACATCCTTACTGCATCCACCCGATCAAGACCCTTCACAATCTTATGTTTCAATAAGATCGCCTCTCATTCTTCTGAACTCCAATGAGTAGAGTCCCAATCTACTCAACCTCTCCTCATATGTCCGCCCCCTCATCCCCGGGATTAACCGAGTGAACCTTCTTTGTACTGCCTCGAGAGCAAGTATGTCTTTTCTTAAGTATGGAGACCAAAACTGTATGCAGTATTCCAGGTGCGGTCTCACCAATACCTTATATAACTGCAGCAATACCTCCTTGTTTTTATATTCTATCCCCCTAGCAATAAAAGCCAGCATTCCGTTGGCTTTCTTGATCACCTGCTGCACCTGCATACCAACTTTTGATTTTCTTGCACTAGGACCCCCAGATCCCTTTGTACTGCAGTACTTTCCAGTCTCTCGCCATTGAGAAAATAACTTGCTCTCTGATTTTTCCTGCCAAAGTGCATAACCTCACATTTTCCAATATTATATTGCATCTGCCAAATCTCCGCCCACTCACCCAGCCTGTCTATATCCCCTTGCAGGTTTTTTATGTCCTCCTCACTCTCTACTTTCCCTCCCATCTTTGTATCATCTGCAAATTTTGATATGTTGCACTCGGTCCCCTCCTCCAAATCGTTAATATAGATTGTAAAGAGTTGGGGACCCAGCACCGACCCCTGTGGAACACCACTGGTTACTGGTTGCCAGTCCGAAAATGAACCATTTATCCCAACTCTCTGCTTCCTGTTTGATAACCAATCCTCCACCCATGCCAGAATATTACCCCCAATCCCGTGATTTTTTATCTTAAGTAATAAATGTGGGGAGAATGCCCCAAAAATTGCCCTAAAGTGTCCTCAAATTGAATTCAGTCGCCAGACTGAATGATGTAAAATCTAAGGGCTAAGAACTGTGATTACTGGTGTGAAACAAGGCAAGCTCACCGAAACTAGAAAGGCAGAGGTCTGAGGCCCAGAGATAGCTCAGTTGGAGATATAAGCGGCCACTCCTTATTGGGTAGAGTAAGATGGAGTTTGGACGCTAAAAGTAGCTTCTTTTCTTAGTTCAGGGATTCTCGTAGAACTCAGTCCTGGGTTTCCTTAATTCTTCTATAGTTCTTGCTCTTTTAATAGTCTTTATTTTTGTATATAGAAAGATGTCTCTGCAAAAGGAAGAGTACACATCTCTGAGAGAGAGAGAGAGAGAGAGGTTACAAAATAAGATTGTAGACTATACAAGCCAGTTACAGGCAGTATAGCAGAATAACTGAGGGCCCTGATCCCCGAATAAGGGTATGGCCCTTTTAAGGACACCTCCCTCTAAGAGGAGGGGTGTGGTTCTTTTAAGAGGCCTCACCTTTAGAAATACTTAAGGCTGGAGTGGAGACCTTCCCCAGTCAGGTGAGAATAAAAGGGAGAGGTCGCGAGATGTAAAGAGTCCACTCCTGAACAGAGCCCCTGGCCCAACCCCACCCCCGCCCAACTCCAGCTACCTACACCTCCAACCCCAGCTTCTTCCCTGGTCCCCCGAAAGGCAGTTGCAGACAGCAGAAAGAGCCTGGGACTGGGAAAGTGTACTCGGTGTTGCCAAAGGTACCATAGTGCGAATTTGTGTGGAGTGAATTAGAAGGCAAGTGTTCTGAAGCATGACTTGGTCACGGACTATCGTTTGTTGTACGACCAAGATTATGAGACGGTGGGACTCTGTAACAGCAGATATAAACATGTCACATCAATGGGTAAGTTTCCTTGAGAACATGGGAGGTGAGATTAAGGCCAACTAGTTCGGATCGAGTGACCAGCGTGTAATGTGGATTTACCCGGAGCAGAGGATCCATGAGGAACAGTTAACATCTCTACAGATGGAGGTTCATGACCCTGATGTCCCACAAGGCAAATAGTATCGTCCCAGAGGAAGGCGAGACAACGCCAGATCATCAGGACAAGGTTAGTAAGTTCTGGAAATATTGCTAACTATGAGCACAAAGGTCTGTCTGATAGGCTGGCCACCGAGTGCTGTTAACCTCTCCGCTACCTAAGGTATTCATCCTAAATTAATCTCAACAATTTGTATCAATCTCAGGGATTGATCTTGACTGTAAATTGAGAATCAGCAAACTCTGTTAATGCTGAATTACTCTGATACAACGGCCTTTTGTAATCTCTTCTATTTATTTTGCTGGCTAACTCTGCCTACTAATTATTTGCGTACTCAATGTTTAGATTTCAGTGCTAGGAATCATGATTCTGAAATTAATAAACAATTATTAGTTCAAGACTTGTTGTCTGACATCTTCTTTGATGAAGTTAAGGTGAGAGAAGAGAAGAGAATGCCTGAAGAATGAAGACAAGGGCCACGGCTGATGAGTGTCCAGAGGTGAAACTACACCATCCTGAGTGTAGGATTCTCTCGTTCAGGCTACGAAAGGTCAAGGATCAAACGAGACACTGTCGTTATTTTCTAACTCTAAAGAGTTTGATTTGACATTCAGACACAACAGATTTTACCAGAAAGAAAGGAACAGCTTCTTGTACAACCTTTCTAGTGAAAACAACTCAAGACTGAAAGAGTGATCTGGCTCTTTGTCTTGGGAGATCAGAAGGTTCCTCTCCTACGCCATCTTGTTCAAATGTCTCACAGCGTGGCCTGTTTTCTGTGTATTTCTTCCTCCGGCCTGCTCCTGCCATAATGCCATATTTGGGCATGTTTCCCATTCGAACAGTTCAGCAACACTCTGCTCAGTTCTTCAGCCTCGTCTCTTATCTCTGTAACTGTCAGCATGTTTATCATATCATGGCCTTGTAGCCCACCAGGTCTCCGGCAAGTCTCACTGACACATACTTTTCTCTCCAAACATCGTGGACAGTAAACAAAGACCATCATGCACTCTGATTTTAGCCAAGCTGGCAGTTCTGTGTCCTTTGTCTTTGAACCAAATTCTGCTCTTTTACCAATTCCTTCTTTTATCCATCTCAGGGTTCCCGGACGAGTGTTGCTCGGACAGTTCCCGTTCCATACGCCTTAGTTAGCCTTCATTAATCAGGCACCAGAAAAGTCCATGTGAAAAAGTCCAAGATCCTCCATGAGGAAGGCAGAACTGGCCAATGCCACAGGTGCCACTGACTATACAACGAGAGTCTGTGGGTTGGATTATCCCCCATCCCCCAGATCACTGCCTGATGGGACTTCCAACCGCCCACGTGACACAGCTGGAAATCTGCAGCGTTTTCCTGGAGGGCCCTCATTTGATATGTAGCCGGGTTTTCAGCCATCTCTCCACCCCTGGGGGGTTACCAAATCTGGGAGTAATTGGAAACGGCTGGAGGAGGAACAGCACCTGGAGCTTCTGCAGTGGCTCGAGCTCCCGGAATCTCAGATACTCCCGTGGGTGAACTATAGGAGAACCTTCACCACACAGACTGCAGCAGTTCAAGGAGGCGGCTCACCACCACCTTCTCAAGGGCAATTAGGGATGGGCAATAAATGCCGGCCTCGCCAGTGACGTCCACATCCCATGAACGAATAAAAAAAAGACATAAGGGCAGGGAGAGACTGACTCGTCAACACACAAAACAGGGAGTCCCAGATGAGGGTGGAGAGGCAATATGGAGGGAGGAGGCTCAGGCTATCTGGGCCACCTTGATCACCTGACAAATGGTAACACAACTCCTGAAGTGGTTTAATGGCCTCACGAGGTTGGGTACAGTACGTAAAGCACAGCCTGTACCTGAAAGCATTCTCCCCATGGAATGTCTGCAGACTCCTGGCTAGAATTAAATGTTGTGTTAATCAGGGAACTTTCTCAATCTGCAGGGAAAATTCCCACAATCAGTGGTTGAAAGAAATGTTGTCGGAGAGGAAGTGAAACCATCTCACCACATGCACAAGGAGGAAGCTCTTCAATTCCTCTGGAGACACAACGGGGGAGGAGGGGGAGATACACCGGGGGAGGGGGCTGGAGATACACTAGGGGGAGGGGGTGGGAGATACACTAGGGGGAGGGGGTGGGAGATACACTAGGGGGAGGGGGCTGGACATACACCGGGAGGGGGGGGGGAGAAACACCGGGGGAGGGGGAGGGAGACACACTGGGGGAGGGGGCTGGAGATACAACGGGGGAGGGGGTGGGAGATATACTGGGGGGTGGCGGGAGATACACGGGGGGGAGGGGGGAGATACAATGGGGGAGGGGTAGGGAGATACACTAGGGGGAGGGGGTGGGAGATACACCGGGGGAGGGGGCTGGACATACACCGGGAGGGGGGGGGAGAAACACCGGGGGAGGGGGAGGGAGACACACTGGGGGAGGGGGCTGGAGATACAACGGGGGAGGGGGTGGGAGATATACTGGGGGGAGGGGGGGAGATACAATGGGGGAGGGGTTGGGAGATGCATCAGGGGGAGGGGTTGCAGATTGCAGACACACCAAGGGGAGGGGGTGGGAGACACACCAGGGGAGGGGGTGGGAAATACATCGGGGGAGGGGGTGGGAGACACACCGGGGGAGGGGTTGCAGACACACCAAGGGGAGGGGGTGGGAGACACACCAGGGGAGGGGGTGGGAGATACACCAGGGGGAGGGGGTGGGAGATACACTGGGGGAGGGGATGGGAGACACAACAGGGGGAGGGGGTTGGAGATACACCAAGGGGAGGGGGTGGGAGACACACCAGGGGAGGGGGTGGGAGATACACCAGGGGGAGGGGGTGGGAGATACACTGGGGGAGGGGATGGGAGACACAACAGGGGGAGGGGGTTGGAGACACACCAAGGGGAGGGGGTGGGAGATACACCAGGGGGAGGGGGTGGGAGACACTCCGGGGGAGGGGGTGAGAGACAAACCGGGGGAGGGGGTGGGAGATACACCGGGGGAGGGGGTGGGAGACACGCCGGTGGAGGGGGTGGGAGATAAACCAGGAGGAGGGGGTGGGTGACACACCAGGGTGAGGGGGTGGGAGATACACTAGGGGGAGGGGTGGGAGATACACCGGGGGGAGGGGGTGGGAGATGCACCGGGTGAGGGGGTGGGAGATAAATCAGTGGGAGGGGGTGGGTGACACACCGGGGGAGGGGGTGGGGGACACACCGTGGGAAGGGGTGGGAGACACACCGTGGGAGGGGGTGGGAGATACACGGGGGGGAGGGGGTGGGAGATACACAGGGGGGAGGGGGTGGGAGATACACAGGGGGGAGGGGGTGGGAGATACACAGGGGGGAGGGGGTGGGGGACACACCGGGGGAGGGGGTGGGAGATACACGGGGGGGAGGGGGTGGGAGATACACAGGGGGGAGGGGGTGGGAGATACACCAGGGGGAGGGGGTGGGATTTACACTAGGGGGAGGGGGTGGGAAATACACCGGGTGAGGGGGTGGGAGATACACTGGGGGATGGGAGACGAGACACTCCGAGGTAGGGTGTTGGAGACACACCAGGTGAGGGGGAGGGGAGATACACTGCAGAGGGGAAGGGGAGACACACCGGGGGAGGGGAGAGGAGACACTCCGGGGTGGTTTGGGAGACACAGCACAGAGGGGAATGGGAGACACACCAGGGGAGGGGAGAAATGACTGCCTTCACCTGAGGATCCTGATTGCTGGGTCCCAGTGCCTGAGAGTGAAATGATCCTGGAGTATTGAAGTCGTGCTGCTGAGTGTGTTTCGGTGAATGTGTGAGGGAATCAAACTCCATGCTTCATGCAGCTTGGTCGCGCTCTGGTGCTTTTACACATGAACCCGTTGAAGGTGTGAGTGAGATTATGGTTTTCTATTGTAAGTTCCATCTGCGATGTGTGTCCAATGGGTATACATGGTCAGCAATGAACGAGCTGTGATGTGTGCGGTCATTGCATTGGTCAGCAATGAACGAGCTGTGATGTGTGCGGTCATTGCATTGGTCAGCAATGAACGAGCTGTGATGTGTGCAGTCATTGCATTGGTCAGCAATGAACGAGCTGTGATGTGTGCGGTTATTGCATTGGTCAGCAGGAAATGAAGTAACAGGTTGCCCAGCAACAAACTGTGGGATGGATGTAGGGGCCATGAATCTGGCAACTGGTCCCATTGGGTGATCACCATGGAAACTTCCGTAAGAACATCTCCCACAACTGTTCCCAGGTCTTGCAGGTAATCCAAGCTGCGTTGATCATGGCCGCCTCCTCCAGCCAGGCCTGCTGCCCTGCTGTGCCCTGGGGAATCTGCCCTGGAGTGGAAAATGGGGCAATGCTCCTCCTTCTGTAACTATTGTGCCAGTCACAGGTCACCTCACTCAACATTTGGTCCCCAAAAACTTTGGGAGAAGCTCAAATATGCATTAAAATATTTACAACCTTTTAAAGACTGACATACTTTTTGCCGCCACAGGCAGCCACTTCCCTTTAAGTTGCTGCATCCCCTTATAGCTCCCCATCATTCCTTGTCATCGACCCTTTAAGACCTCTGACAAGTGATTTCCTTTCTCCCTCTGGTGATCACCCAGTGCCAGGCTCTAGCTCGCTGGGACCCACCACCTTGATTAAAATGAGACCGACTCTGGAAGTCCCAGTGAGACCAGCGCTCATCCAACTGGTCAAATCCTAGTCCAGTTTCAGCCACCTCTCACCGGGCCTGTTATTGGCCTGAAATTCAGCCCCAATAATTACAATAACAAGACCAAAACACGACGATTTGAACCAACCACGCCAAACGTTTCACTCCCACATCTGGTCATTGTGTCAGGTAAATTTAAAGAGTATTTTTCAATCTATATATGTCAAGTTACATCGAAACTACAGCAGAGAAACAGGCCATTCGGCCCAATGGGTCTATGCCAGTGTTTATGCTCCACACGAGCCTCCTCCCTCCCGACTTCCTCTAACCCTATCAGGATATACTTCTATTCCTTTGAGCACTAGTTTTGGAGTCTCACAAAAGAGTAAACATTTTCTCTACATCTACCCTATCAAACCCTTTCATTATCTTAAAGACCTCTATCAGGTCACCCCTCAGCCTTCTCTTTTCTCGAGGAAAGAGCCCCAGCCTGTTCGGCCTTTCCTGATAGGTATATCCTCTCAGTTCCGGTATCATTCTTGTGAATCTTTTTTGCACCTTCTTCAATCCTTCTATATCCTTTCTATAAAATGGAGACTAGAACTGTGCACAATACTCCAAGTGTGGTCTAACAAGTTTAACATAACTTCTCTGCTTTTCAATTCTTTTCCCTCTAGAAATGAACTCCAGTGCCTGGTTTACCTTTTTCATGGCCTTATTAACCTGTGTCGCTATTTTTAGTGATTTGTGTATCTGTACCCCCAGATCCCTCTGCTCCTCTACCCCATTTAGACTCTTATTATCCAAGCAGTATGTGGCCTCCTTATTCTTCCTACCAAAATGTACCACCTCACACTTATCTATATTGAAGTTCATTTGCCAATCACGCGCCCATTCTGCAAGTTTATTAATGTCCTCTTGCATTTTGATGGATTCTTCCTGTAGTAGGTACAGCACAGGATGAGGTCATTCAGCCCATCGTGCCTGTTCCGGCTCTTTGAAAGAGCTGTCCAATTAGACTCTGTCTATGACTCTGCCACTCTGTCTCTCTCTTTCTATATCTCTCTCACTCTCTTCCTCCTTCACTGTACCTCTCTCTCTCTCTGTGCCTATCTCTCTCTCTCTCTGTCTCTGTCTGTGTCTCTCTATTTTTATCTCCATCTCTGTATCTCTTTCTCTGCCCTTCCCTCTGTCTCTCTCGGTGAGTCTCCCTCTCTCTGTGTATGACTCTCTGTCTCTTTCTCTGCGTGTCACTTTCTCTGTCTATCTCTCTATCAGTGTCTCTCACTCTGTCCCTTGCTCTGCGTCTCTTTCTCTCTCTCCCTCTCTGTTTCTTTCTCGTTTTCTCTTTGTGTGTGTGTCTCTCTGTGTGTATGTCTTTCGCTCTGTGTGTGTGTCTCTCTCTGTCCGTCTCTCTCTCGATTTCCCTCTCGCTCTTGCTCTGTGTCTCTCTCGCTCTCTCTGTCTCCCTCTTTTCTTCTCTCTGTCTGACTCTCTTTGTCTCTCTCTCTCTGTCTCTCTCTGTCTCTGTGCCTCTCTCTCTTGCTCTCTCTCTCTCCGTCACTCTGCCTCTGTCTCGCTCACTGTGCCTCTTTCTTTCTCACCATCTCTCTCTCTCTGTCTCTCTCTGGTTCGATCTCTCTCTGTCTCTCTCTCTCTCTCTCTTTGCCTGTCTCTCTCCCTCTGTTTCTACCCCCTGAGTCAATCTCTCTGTCTCTCTCTCTCTGTCTCTCTGTCGACAATGACAGAATTGTTACAGCACAGTAATTATATTCCCTTCAATTATTTATCCAATTCCTTTTTGAAAGCCACAATTTAATCTGCTTCCATCACCCTTTAAGGCAGTGCATTCCAGATCACAATTACTGGCTGCATAAAAACCCTTTCCCTCATGTCCCCTTTGGTTCTTTGGCCAATCACCTTAAATCTGTGTCCTTTTGTTCACGACCCTTCGGCCAATGGGAACAATTTCTCTTTATTTACTTTATCTAAACCCATCATGATTTTGAACACCTCCATCAAATCTCCTCTTTACCTTCTCTGCTCTAAGGAGAACAACACCAGCTCCTCCAATCTATCCACGAAAGTGAAGTCCCTCATCCCTGGAACCAATCTAGTGAATATTTTCTGCATCCTCTCCGAGGCCTTGACATCCTTCCTAAAGTGTGGTGGGCAGAATTGTGTGGTGGCCAGCTGACGCCTAACCAGTGATTTATAAAGGTTTAGCATAAGTTCCTTGCTTTTGAACTCTATGCCTCTATTTATAAAGTCAACGACTCCGAATATTTTTTTTTTACAATCTGTTCAACTTGTCCTGCCACCTTCAAAGATTTGTGTACGTACACCCCCAGGTCTCTCTGTTCCTGCACCCCCTCTAAAATTGAACCATTTAATTTAAAGAGCTGGCACAGGCACGATGGGCCGAATGGCCTCCTGTGATTCTATGATTCTATGTTTTTGATAACATCTCTATGAAGCGCTTTGGGACATCCCCCAGAAGTGGGAGTGAGCAGTTCACTTTCTCCCTTCACACTTCCATCTGACCTGGGCTGGACTCAGTAGATGTTTTCCTGGTGTAATGGTTCTCATGTTGGCCTCACACGCGAAAAATCCCCGGGTCAGAAACAATTTGCTGGAACTTGCTCCTCACAAACTTCCAGGCGCGAGCTTTCTCTCGGATA
Source organism: Heptranchias perlo (assembly GCF_035084215.1). Taxonomy (NCBI): domain Eukaryota; kingdom Metazoa; phylum Chordata; class Chondrichthyes; order Hexanchiformes; family Hexanchidae; genus Heptranchias; species Heptranchias perlo. Next base: position 432,752 of record NW_027138214.1, on the reverse strand, counting down.
AATTGGGCTGCAATCCTTTCACATTCAACAACGGCTGCACCAGATTCCTGGTCTCAGAACCACTGAGTACTTTTCAGCAGACTCCGAAAATAAAGTGCGTAAAATGAGAAGGGATGAAAGTCAGAAAAGTTAGCGTAGATTCGACAGTCACTCGGCAAACTTGTTAGCATTTCGTTCAGGGCGAAACAGAAAGTTGTGGGTTTATGAATGGGAACTAAAAGAATCATTCGGCGTGTCAGAGACTTGAATTATTTTGTGTAATTAGTGAACTGTTTTGTAAAAACAAATTCCCTGATCGAGAATCGAACCCGGGCCGCGGTGTTGAAAGCACCGAATCCTAACCACTAGACCACCAGGGAACACTGCAACAGAGTTTTGCCATAATTATATATATATTAGGCTGCAGCCGTGTTAGGTAAATATATATTTCTGATTTGTGAGGTGTAAATGCATTTCACGACTGCTGCTTACAAATGTATTTCCATGTATCTCTATTATTTATTCATTTATTGGGGTGTATATATTGTAAATGTATTTTCTGGATATTTATTTCTCTATGTCTTATTTTTCAATTACACACAAATACATAACACAGATACACACAGGTATAATGACAACCACCACACAGTTATACCCAAATGCATTTATAAGTGTCACAGATGCAACATGTATATTTATAACAAGATATATCATATTATAAAAATAATCCAAATAAATTTATAAATGACACATATGATATAAACACTCACATTATAAAGAAGCATGACATCCATTTATACACACCCATAGTTTATATTTTCACACCGTCCCGTTCGCAGTCCTGAACAAAGTCCACACACCGAAAGTCTCATCGTTTTTTCAGATGCTGCCAGTCCTGTTATGCATTTTGAGCAGTTCTTTTCCTGTGATGTGACGATTCTGGGTGCCGGGTGTGTGTAATTGGATTTGCTGCAGTCATGCTGCCGCGGACAGGTGACGGCTGCTTCTGAGGCTGCCTGACACCTGGTGGGAGAGGGCGGGGATTTGGTCATCTGTAAAAGATGAAACGGTGTATGAGAAACTTTCATAAAGGTAAACATCCACCTCTCTGTCATCAGAGCTCGTGGCGCAACGGTAGCGCAGAAAGCTGCGTGTTCAAATCACGTCTGGATCAGAGATGTTTTTAGCGCTGGTTGAAATCTGAATAATTCCGGAATTCATATCGCATGCCCTTTTTCACAATGGACAGAACCCTGATCTGAATTCTGGCTCACTCGTCCCCCAGTGTCAGGGAGAGAAGCGTCTGATTCCTTCATTTATTTATTGTAAGAAACATACACAAACACACTTATTAATTCAAAATCAGCCTGCAGCTCCACACGCACAGAGATAGACACAGCCAGAGAGACAGGCGGTATCGGCAAACACCGGGTAATAGACGAGGCCATTCGGCCCTCCGCTTGCTTGACTGTCAGTGCAAGAGACGAGTGTGTAAGTGCCGCGTCGTGTGCAAGGGACAAAACTTCAAATGGAGCAAGAAGGTGTTTGGGGTTCAGATACACAAACCTCTCTGATGAGCCTGAGATTTTGTCAGAGGTTGCTGCCTCCCCTGCGTCTCTTGCCCTCTTACGAGGCACTTGCTCCGGTTTCAATTCACAAACTGGGTGAGTTGGTGATCGGGTGTCGGAGACCAGGTTGGTGATCTCAGTCGGAGACTCAGCGGCCACGGGTGAGACAGAGAAAAAAAAATCAATCCGGGCCCGGCCCCAATCTGCGGATGTGGAAGAAAACAAGGGAGAGTGGGTGCGAACAAAGCTGGCCACAGTCACAGAATCATAATGGCTACTTCCTGGTTCATGTGGAAAACGAACCGGACGAGAATGATCTGATTCATAAAGTTAGGGGAGCGAAATTAGGGAGCTCCTTCGGAACGTTAATTACTTGAAAATGAAGACTTTTTCCTGTGTGGTTTTTGATGAATGAAATGTTTGTAAAAAGGCATCCGTGGGGAAGGATTGAGAGCTTTTAGGACTAGAGGGGAAATGAGGAGATTTTTTTTTCACACAGAGGTTTATTACGATCTGGTAGCCACTCCCTGACAGGGTGGTGGAAGCAGCTTCCATGGGAACTTTCAAAAGGCAATTGGACAGGTCCTTGAAGAGGACTGATTCGCAAGGTTACGGGGAAAAGGCCGGGTTGCTTGGACTGAATTGGACAGCTCTTTCAAAGAGTCGGCTGGTCAACACGGCCGAATGGCCTCCTTCTGTGCTGTAATATTCTATGATTCTATTCCATGATTTTAGTGTGGGACAGGAGAGATTTTGACGAAAGAGAGGTAAAACTGTCCCAATCAGAGCAGAGTGTGGTAACTGGTCAGTTCCCCTCTGTCCAGTATAAGTCACCAGCGGTTTTTTGTGGTGTCGTGGTTACCAGTTCGCTTTACACGCGAATGGCCCTGCTTTCGATCCTGGGCGGACAATTTATTTTGCAATTGCTGTTTACATTCTATATTAATGACTTAGATAAGGGGACCGAGAGCAACGTATCCAAATTTGCTGATGATACAAAGGAAAGTGGGAAATCAAGCCGTGAGGAGGACGCAAAGGGAGGTGGACAGGTTAAGTGATTCGGTAAGAAGGTGGCAGTTGTTGTATAAGGTGGGAAAATGTGAAATTGTCCACTTTGGTAGGAAGAATAGAAAAGCAGAATATTTTTTGAAAGGTGAGAGTCCAATAAATGTTGGTATTCAGAGGGAGTTGGGTGTACTTGTAAACGAATCACAGAAAGTTAACAAGCAGGTACAGCAAGCAATTAGGAAGAAAAATGGTATGTTGGCCTTTATTGCAAGGAGGTTGGAGTACAAGAGTAAGGAAGTCTTGCTGCAATTAAATAGGGCTTTGGTGAGAACACACCTGGAGTACTTTGATGTAGTGTACATGGATTTTAGCAAGGCTTTTGACAAGGTCCCACATGGCAGACTGGTCAAAAAAGATATGATTGCACTAGAGAGGGTACAGAGGAGATTTACGAGGAGGTTGCCAGGGCTGTAGAATTTTGGCTGTGAGGAAAGATTGGACAGGCTGGGGTTGTTTTCTTTGGAACAGAGGAGGCTGAGGGGTGATTAATGAGTGTACAAAATTATGAGGGGCCTGGATAGAGTGGGCAGGAAGGACCTATTTACCTTAGCAGAGGGGTCAATAACCAGGGGGCATAGATTTAAAGTGATTGGTAGAAGGATTACAGGGGACATGAGGAGGACTTTTTTCAGCCAGAGAGTGGTGGGAGTCTGGAACTCACTGCCTGAAAGGCTGGTAGAGGCAGAATCCCTCGTTACATTTAAAGAATACTTGGTTGTGCACCTGAATTGCCGTAACCGACAAGTCTACGGACCAAGTGCTGGAAAGTGGGATTAGGCTGGTGGCGCATTTTCGGCCGGCGCGGAGGCGATGGGCGTAATGGCCTCGTTCTGTGCCGTAAATTTGCTATGATTCTACAAAATTGGCATTTGTTTTTTGCAACAACAAATTCCCTGAAACGGAATCGAACCCGGTTCGGGGCGGTGAGAGCGTCCACCAGGGAAAGCATGAGAGATTTCGAAATATGTCTGGGAGTGTTTGAATTCGGCACAAATAATATTTCTGGTTTCTTGACTCTGTTAGTTGCAAATGTATTTACATTTATCTGTGTTATGTATTTATTTATTGGGGTGTTTATATTGTAAAGCTACTTTTGGCGCTGATAAGAGTCTGTATAATTCCGCAATTAATGTTTTATTTGCGTTTGCACAATAACAAGTCTGTCTCACTGGTCCCAGTGTCAGGGAGGGAAGCGTCTGATGCCCTCTTTTATTTAATGTTACAAACAGAAGACAAACACTCGTATTCGTTCAAAATCAACCTGCAGGTGGACACACACACAAAGAAAAAGACGTTTTGTTGGGATTGCTGCACATGGACACCCAGGGATGAATTTACTGCAATGACAGATAAGAGTGGCTCGGCCTTTCAGGCCCAGCTAGCTCAGTCGGTCGAAAATGAGATTCTTAATCTCAGAATCGTGGGTTCGATCCCCACGTTTGGCGAATTCTGTTTTCAACTTTTCATGTTGCTTTCAGGGGTGAACCCCACCTCTGACCTCCACCACCCCCGTGCAGAGTCACCGCGCACATTGAGGCCGCGCCCGGGCTGATTTCTCTCTCTCTCACCCGGGACCGCTGAGCCTGCTGTGCCGTGATCATCAACTAACGCAGTTTGTAAATTTAAACCGGAACAGGCCTCGCAAAGGGCAAGAGAAGGAGGGAGGGCTGCAACCTCTGACAAAATCTCATTCCCATCAGAGAGGTTTGTGTATCTGTACCCTCAACACTATCTGCACCTTTTAAAAGTCTTGACATTCACTGTACAGGACGCGGCCCCGAGAGTCTCTTACATTCACAGTGATGCGTAGGGCCGTTTTCACTCGTGAACCAGCCATTGTGATATTGTGATATTGTCCTGAACTCCATCACCAGCTTGTCTATCTACCTTTCAAAATCCTAAAAAGCCATCCATATTCCAGGGAATAAAAGGATGTAACCGCTCCTCATAATTTAACCCTTCGATCCCTGCTAACATTCTGGTAAATCTGGGCTGCGGTCCTTCCAAGGCCAGTATAACCTTTTACAGTAAAAGGAAATAAAACTTGAAATGAGCGTCACTGAGGATCAGTTTTTTCTCACTCAAAGTTATCTGTTTAGTGAAGTAAAAGATGCAGCTTTTCAAGAATAAGGGAGCAGACACTGTCGCCCTTTTTGGCAGGAGAAAAAATCTCCTCCTTGGATGTTTATGGAGAGCAAGTTCCAACATAATGTTTCCGCTCGGGAACCTTTCGCGTGTAAAGCAAGCGGGATAACCGCAACACGACGGAAACCGCTGCTATCTTGTTAAAAACAATGGGGAACTGACTTAATCTCCTGTCTCTGATTTGGAATATGTTGCTTCTCCGTTCAGCAACATTTCATATGTTACAACACAGAAGGAGATCATTCGGCCCATCGTGCCTGTGCTAGCTCTTTGAAAGAGCTATCCAAGTAGTCTCACCACGCATAAGATCTTTCCTCATAAGCCCTGCAAATTTTTCTCCTTCAAGTTTTTATCCAATCCCCTTTTGAAAGTTACTATTGAATCTGTTTCCACCGCCCTTTCAGGCAGCGCATTCCAGATCATAACAACTCGCTGCGTAAATTATGATCCCTCATGTCGCCTCTGGCTCTTTTGCCAATTACCTTAAATCTGTGTCCTCTGGTTACCGACCCTTCTGCCACTGAAAACATTTTTTCCTAATTTTATTCTTTCAAAACCCCTTCATGATTTTGAACACCGCCATCCAATCTCCCCTAAACCTTTTCTACTCTAATCCCAGCTTCTCCAGTCTCGCCACATAACTGAAGTCCCTCATCCCTGGTACCATTCTAGTAAATCTCCTCTGCACCCTCTCTAAGGCCTTGATATCCTTCCTAAAGTGTGGTGCCCAGAATTGAACACAATATTCCAGCTGCAGCCTAACCAGTGTTTTATAAATGTTTAGCATAACTTTGCTTTTGTACTCTATGCCTCTATTAATAAAGTCCATTTCACCAGGCTGTCTATGTCCTCCTGAAGACTGACATTATCCATCACATTGTTTACTACATTCCCGAGTTTCATGTCATCTGCAAACTTTGAAATTATACCCTGTATACCCAATCCAGGTCATCAATGTATGTATCAAAAATGAAAACTTTTTGCACTGTGACTTGTGTGATTTTCACCTAGTTTATGTAACCACTTCTCATAATTTAACGCATTGCACCCTGGTAACAATCTGGTGAATCTGAGCTGCACTCCTTCCAAGGCCAATATATCCTTTCAGATTAAAAGGGTATAAACTTGAAATAAGCCTCACTGTGGATCAGTTTTCGCTCAATCAAAGTTATCTGTTGATTGAAATAAAAGAAAGAGCTTTCAAAGAATAAGGAAGCAGCCACTCTCGCCCCTTTTGACGAGCCTATTTTGTGGCACTTTGTCAAACGCCTTTTGAAAGGCCATATACACAACATCAACCACATTGCCCTCATCGGCCCTCTCTGTTAACTCATCACAAAACTCAATCATGATTTGCCTTTAACAAATCCGCAGTGGCTTTCTATTATCAATACACACTTGTTCAAATGACTATTAATTTTGTCCCAGATTAACATTTCCAAAAGCTTCCCACCTCCATGGTTAAACTGACTGGCCTGTAGTTGCTGGGTTTATCCTTACACTCTTTTTTGAAGAAGGGTGTAACATCTGCAATTCTCTAGTCCTCAGGCACCAAACCCTGTATCTAAGAAGGATTGAAAGACTATGGCCAGGACCTCTGCAATTTACATCCTTACTTCCCTCAGCAATATAGGATGCATTCCATTCGGACCAGGTGACTTATCTACATTAAGTACAGCTAGCCTTTCTAGTACCTCTTCTTTATCAATTTTCACCCCATCCAGTATCTCAACTTCGTCCCCTTTTACTGTGACTTTGGCAGCATGTTCTTCCTCGTTAAAAACAGTATTTATTGAGTACATCTGCTTCCATGCGTAGATCTTCTTTTTGGTCCCTAATCGGTCTTACCTCTCCTCTTACTATCCGTTTACTATTTATATGCCTTTAGAAGACTTTTAATGACTTGATGAAGGAATCGAGTGTAATGTATCCAAGTTTGCAGATGACACAAAGCTAGGTGGGAAAGTAAGCTGTGAGCAGGACACAAAGTGTCTGCAAAGGGATATATACAGGGATATATATGGAAAGAACAGAAAAAACAGAATATTTTTAAATGGTGAGAAACTATTCAATTTTGATGTCCAGAGAGACTTGGGTGTCCTGGACACCTGAACTCCAGGTTGTGCTAACCTAGTATAACATACATAACCTGATGATGGAGAAAGGCTAAATAAACATTAAGACATTAAACAATCCTTTGTGGTTTCTGAGAGTCAACAAAGTGGGATGGTTTACGATCATAAGTTAAGATCAGTGGTGCTTAAGCACAGAACAATGCAGCCGAATCTGATAAAGACAGGGCATGCTCCCTTCTCAAATGTTCGAGCTCTCAATAGGGGACAGTCAGAAGTCCATTGCCACAGGCAGTCCGCAAAGGTCAGGTCTGATCTAACTGGATTCGCAGACAGGTCAGGTTGTGTGGATTGCTTGTCATTAATGTAATCTGTAGACAGTTGTATTATAATTATAATACAGTTGAATGTAATGTTGAAGACAGCTGAAGTGCAACTCTGTTGTAAGTCAATCTATTAAACTTGCTATTTTGTAACCACTCGGGCTAAAATCAAGCGGAAGTTATTGTTGATGGATTAACAACCCATAGTTGCGACAGTAACGGGAGAAATTCGCTAACAAACATTCACTTTATATATAAACATCACACCCATAATTTATCTTTTCGCACGTTCTTATTTGCAGTTCTAACCAAAGTCCAAACATCGAAAGTCGAAGTGTTTTTCAGAAGTTTCCCGTCCTGTTATGTATCTTGAGCATTTTCCTCCATCCTTTTCCTGTGATGTGATAATTCTGGGTGCAGGATGAATGTATAATTGGATTTGCTGCAGTCCGCTGACAGCAGGCGATGGAAGCGAGCGCCGTGCTGCCGCTGACAGGTGAAGGCAACTTCTGATGCTGCCTGACATCCGGTAAAAGTGGGCGGGGATTTGAAAGCCAACCCATTCGACCAATATTGGAGAAATAAAGCGGTGCTTGATAAACATTCATATAAACAAACACCAATAGGCGCACCCAGGCCTCGTGGCGTATCGGTAGCGCGTCTGATTCCAGATGAGAAAGTTGCGTGTTTAAATAACGTCGGGGTTCCACTTTTTCCTTCGAGCTGGTTTGGAGAATTCCGCAATTAATGTTTTCTTTGCGTCTTCACAATTAACAGAACCCTGCTCTAAAGTCTGCCTCTGGCTCCCCCGTGTCAGGGAGGGAAGCTCCTGATGCCCTCATTTATTTAATGTTATAAACAGAAGACAAACACACGTCTTCGTTCAAAAACCACCCTGCAGGTGGACACACAGTGAGAGAAACACAGGGCACAGATGCAGACAGTATCCGGAAACACCGGGAAATAGACAAGAGAAATAGATTGAGCGCTTTCATAGAATCATAGAAGTTACAACATGGAAACAGGCCCTTCGGCCCAACATGTCCATGTCGCCCAGTTTATACCACTAAGCTAGTCCCAATTGCCTGCACTTGGCCCATATCCCTCTATACCCATCTTACCCATGTAACTGTCCAAATGCTTTTTAAAAGACAAAATTGTACCCACCTCTACTACTGCCTCTGGCAGCTCGTTCCAGACACTCACCACCCTTTGAGTGAAAAAATTGCCCCTCTGGACCCTTTTGTATCTCTCCCCTCTCACCTTAAATCTATGCCCCCTCGTTATAGACTCCCCTACCTTTGTTATCAGAAAATTGTCGGAACCTCCACGGTCAATGAAAGGGCTTTTGTTGGTCGGTTTCCCATTGCACCTCAGAATTCAGGAGAACTTGGAAGATGATTGGTTCGGTTCCCTTGTCCCCCATCAGCGGAAAAGATTTGTCGATTTCACTCCACCAACTCCTTTCAAAAGCCACTCTGTCCAAAGCCAATATATCCTTCCAGATTCAAAGGGAATAAAACTTAAAATGAGCGTCATTGTGGATCAGTTTTCTCTCACTCAAAGTTATCTCTTTAATGAAGTAAACGATGCAGCTTTTAAAGAATAAGGGAGGAGCCACTGTCTCCCTTTTTGGCAAGAGAAGAAAATCGGTCTCGATGTTTATGGAGACCAAGTTCCAAAATAATGGTTTCGATCAGGATTGAACCGATGACTTTTCGCGGATAAAGTGAACGTTATAACATTGACACGACGGAAAACGATGGCATCCCACTAAGCACAATGGGTAACTGAATGGTGTCCTCTCTCTGCGCTCACTTGGCATGTGTTGTTTCAAGGACAGCAAGAGATACAGACAGTGGCTGCTTCACTTTTTCTTTAAGAACTCTTCATTTTACTTCAATAAACAGATAACTTTGAGCAAGAGGAAACTGATCTACAGCGACGCTCATTGCGAGAGCATAAGATCTCAGGGTTGTGGGTTTGAGCCCCACGTTGGGCGAGTACCGCTTGAAACGTTTATGCTGCTTCCACCGGTGAGCCCCAGCTCTGACTGCCCCCACCCCCGTCTCACCGCGCACGAAAGGGGCCGCGCCCGGGCTGAATCTCTCCAATTAGGTTTCCACCCCTGTCGCAGCATGAAATCGTCCTGATCAAAGTCACAAATGATACCCGATGTGACTTCCACCATGATAAACTATCCCTCCTCATCCTTCTCAAGTACAATATCTCACCGTGCTGTTGTGCTGTTCGACTAGTTTCCTCTCTCTGCTCTTATTTGGAATGTGTTGCTTTTCTGTCCGACAACACTTAGTATCATCGTATTATGTGAGTCCACAAGAGGAGATCATTCGGCCCATCGTGCCTGTGCCGGGTCAAACGCACGGATTCGTTCAAAATTCGTTCAAAGAGAAATAGATTGAGTGCTTTGTTATCAGAAAATTGCCTGAACCCCCTCAGTCGACAGCTTTCCTCCTCGCTATCAACCACACGGCCTATTTTTGTGTCACCCGCAAATTTCTTAATCATGCCCCCGACGTTTATGTCCAAATCGTTAATGCATAACACAAGAAGCAAAGGACCTCGTACCGAGCCCTGCGGCACCCCACTGGAAACAGCCTTCTAGCCCAAAACACCCATCGACCATCACCCTCTGCTTCCTGCCACTGAGCCAATTTTGGATCCAACAAGCAAAATTGCCTTGGATTCTATGGGCCTTTACTTTTTTGACCAATCTGCTGTGTGGGAACTTCTCAAAAGACTTGCTAAAATCCATGCAGATTACATCAATTGCGCTCCCCTCATCGATCCTCCTTATCACCTCCTCGAAAAATTCAATCAAGTCAGTCAGACACGACCTACCCTCAAGAAATCCGTGCTAACTGTCCTTGATGAGTCCATGCCGTGCAAAGTGACACTTTATCCTGTTCCTCAGAATTAATTCCAATAATTTGGAAATGGAGTCTTATGCTTGCTACAATAACAGATGAGGCGGAGAGGTGCACTTAAGCCCGGCTAGCTCAGTCGGTAGAGTGTGAGACTTTTAATCTCAGGGTGGTGGGCGAGAGTCCCACGTTGGACAATGCCATTTTCAACTTTTATGCTGCCTTCACTGGCGGACAGTGCAGAAGTCATGGAGAATGAAATGGTCACATGTCATTCATGATAGCGGAGGGGTCTAAGGCGCTGCGTTTACGTCCCAGTTTTTTTCTGGAGACGTGGGTTCGAATCCCCCTTCCGACGTTTCTTATTTTTAATGCTCCATGGAAATATTTTTTTGTGGATTGGGCTGCACCTGATTTTTCTACCAAGTCGATTTTCTCCTCTAATAAAAGCAACTGACTTTGTCATGGATATGTGACTTGAGAAGTTTTGAACGGTGAAATGTTTGACATGTTAATGACCTGGACAAAGAAATAGAACAGCAGTGGGAAACTTTTAAAACGGTGATCAATAAAGTCCAGGAGAAATATATCCCACTAAAATGCAAGAACAAACTAGCCAGAAATGGCACACCAGGGATGAATAAAGAAATACGGGCAAAATTGAAACTATTGAAAAAGGCACACAATAGACAATAAAGGAGAGGATGACAAATGAGAACGTGAGAAGACTGGGAAAGAAGTCAAACAAACTATTAGAAAGGCGAAAAGGAAGATCAAAAAACAAAATATTCTGGACACATTAACAGCCAAAGTAAATTTAGGACAGGAATAGGGGCACCAAGGGATACACACGACAAACTCACAGGCAATGACAGCGAAATGGCAGAAATATTAAATAATCACTTTGCTTCAGTATTTACCAGGGACAATAATTTTGTGGGCATGACAGTAGAAGAAGAGATCAAAAAAATATGTAAAGACATTTAAGATCGAAAGGGGGAGATAATTGATAAACTAATCAAATTTAGAGAGGAAATTTCCTGTTCGGAGCAAAACCAGTTTTAAACCGCTCAGCCACGCTCATTTCCGAATTACTGTTCAGGAGCTCATTTCACAGGGATACGATTACTGCGCTCCATTTCGGGAAGCTCAGAGAAAGGCGGAAATTGATCTATTAATGGAATCATAGAATAAGACAGCGCCATTCGGATGCCATTCGGCCCATCGTGCCTGTGCCAGCTCTCTGAAAGAGCTGTCCAGTTAATCCCACTCGCCTGCTGTTTCCACATCGCCCTGAAAATGTTTCCATCCAAGCGATTATCCAATTCACTTTAGAAAACTGTGAGTTAAGAAAAACAATATTGAAAGGGGTGCTGGGGCCTCTGCAGCGTCGATGTAGAGTGTGTGATGATTGAAGTTATCAAGATGGTTGCTTCACACGTGGTATGTTGTGCAATCATCCTGAAATTGGAATATCTTCAATATCCAAGACAAATTGAATTGCAAACCTGACGGACAAACATTGGAAAACAAGTCACGAGTGAACGTACATCATCTGGGACCTGTTTTCAGCCTCACGGCAGTCGCCCTTTGGGTAAAGTGAAATAACTTTGCATTGAAAAGATTTGGAACTTGCATCTGTGCCTTTATCTGTTCTATTTCTTAAAGTTGCTGGTGTCTGATGATGCACAAGCCTCTGCTCCCTCTGTTGAACAAGAAAGGAGGTGTTTGACGTTGACGGGACCTGCTGGTTATGAGCTTATCCTTTCCATTCAGTGGGTTCGTGTCCTTTAAACGGCGTCAGCTTTAGCCCAGCGGTGACTTCATAGCAAACAAGTTCCTCACAAGTTCGATACCGTCTCACCGCGGGCGCTGACTGACGTTTTTATTGTTATTTCTTTCAGACCTCAATAAATAGTAACCGTGATTTTAAATTTGCTCGAAGTGATTTTAGGAGTCGCCTTTAAATGTTTCAAAGGCGACTCCTAATTTATGACAGTTCGGCCATTTCACCAGACGTGTTGAAAACAAAACATGTCTCTGCTTTTCGCATCTTTTTTCAAAAGGCAAAAATATATTTCCCGCGACCTCTGAAGGATGGACAAGTACATTTCAGAATGCTGAAGCACGTTCACCGAGATTAAATCATCTAACCACATTTTACTATGTTAAAGACGCTATAAATATATATATATATATACAAGTCGTTGCTGTCTGTTTCTGTCTTTGTCTTTTTTCTGTGTGTGTCCATCTGCAGGTCGATTTTGAATCAATACCAGTGTTCGTGTCTGTTTGTTGCATGAAATAAATGAGAGTATCAGGCGCTCCCCTCCCTGCCACTGGGTAGGTACTGAGTCAGGGTTCAGAGCAAACTTCTGGGTTTTTTCTGTGAAAAAGCAATTAATACCTTCATTCGGGAATTATCCAGTCTCATGTGAGCGGTGAAAGAAACAGTGACCCCGATGTGATGTGAACACGCAGCCTTTTGATCTGGAGTCAGACCTTTGCGCCACTCACTCTGAAGACAGGATCCTGGATGTTTTTTTTATATGAATGTTTCTCAAACACCGTTTCATTTATCCGACTTTGGTTGAATAGATGGGGTTTATCAAATCTCCGCCAGGTCCCACCGGGTGTGAGAGAGTGTTGGAAGCAGCCTTCACCCCCAATGTCACACTGGCTTTCATCGCCTGCTCCCAGCGGACTGCAATAACAGGGCTGGGAGTTATGGACTTTGTTCACATTTAATCAGCAGTGTGAATCGTTAAATGTTTACTCATTTTTAATGGAACAAGGTTTCAAAACGTTTCCGCCCGGGGACCTTTCGCGTGTAAGGCGAACGTGATAACCTCTACACTACGGAAACTTGATGGCTGAAACTTCGTGTTCGGGACAGAACCCCTCAGCCGAACTAATTTGCGGATCACTGTCCAGGAGCTCATTTCACGGGGAGAGATTTCCTGCGCTGTATTTCGGGAGGCTGCAGAGAAGGACAGGCGGCGATGTTCAGACAGAGAATCCCAGAGCATCGCGTCCACACAAACATTTCACTGTTTTTTTTTCAAGTGCCTGATATCCGATCGCAGTGTAAATTATAGCGTATCAGGCATGCTCAGATCACATTGTTCACAGAGTGTTTTCATGCAGCCAAATCACACATCAAAAGCTTGAAACGAGATGAAGAGATCGGAGCCATGAAAAGGCTTCCAGTTACTGCAGATCAGGAATTAAAACACGGCACCGGTTTCAGAATGAGGCAATGAATCCTAAAGTGAGATAGAAAGGTACAATTTTCGTTTAATCGGTAGTCTCGAACCACCAACTTTTTAATTAATAGTTGAACGCGCTAACCAATTGCGCCACAGAAACCAATCGGTTTTTTTTGCTTGCAAGATACGCTAAAGCAGCGTGTCACCGAGCCAAAGTTTAATGTTGTAGCCACAGAAATGCAATTGTCCACTATCAGTGTTACTTTTCCAGAAATAAAGGATGGAGCATTGTTTGTGGAAACATGGAAACGGTCTGGGCTCGCTCACAGCATCGATATCACCGCGATCCAGCTCGACTGCAACCACCGCGCCCATTGGTTCTTTGTCTGTTACTAAGTATTCTGAGCCTCCTGATGCTGATGTCAGGTTTTGATCACTGGTCTGCAGTAACGGGGAACACTTTAAATGGCTCCGACCTCTGAATTTCATCCACAACATCAGAGTAAATGTTCCAGGGGGACATGCCGACTCAGCTGCGTCTTGGCCGATTCCGTTTCCCAAAGCGTATCTACAGATTCAAAAAGCTGTTTGTCATTTCGGTTCATTTCGATTTGTCCAGCTCCCGACTGGCAATAATTTGCAAACCTAGTTGCAACCATCCGCCTTGCATCGTGTCCAGGGGTGGGTTATGTGGAGAGACTGGAGAAGCTGGGATTGTTCTCCTTCGAGCAGAAAAAGGTTAAGGGGAGATTTAATCTAGGTGTTCAAAATTATGAGGGGATTTTGATAGAATGGATGGGGAGAAGCTGTTTCCATTAGCAGGAGGGTCGATAACCAGAAGACACAACAATAACAACCTGCATTTATAAAGCGCCTTTAACGTAGTAAAATGTCACAAGGCGCTTCACAGGAGCGTTATTAAATAAAACTTGACACTAAGCCACATAAGGAGATATTGGGACAGGTGACCAAAATCTTAGTCGAAGAGGTAGGTTTTAAGGTATGTGTTAAAGGAGAGAGAGGCGGAGAGGTTTAGGGAGTGAATTGCAGAGCGTAGGGCCTAGGCAGCTGAAGGCACCGCCGCCAATGGTGGAGTGATTCAAATCGGGGATGCGCAAGAGGACAGAATTGCAGGGGCGCAGAGATCCTTTTTAAAATTTGTTCATGGAATGTGGGCGTCGCTGCCGACCAGCATTTATTGCCCATCCCTAATTGCCGTTGAGAAGGTGGTGGTGAGCTGCCTTCTTGAACCACTGCAGTCCGTGTGGTGACGGTTCTCTCACAGTGCTGTTAGGCACGGAGTTCCAGGATTTTGACCCAGCGACAATGAAGGAATGGCCAAAGTATTTCCAAGTCAGGATGGTGTGTGACTTGGAGGGGAACGTGCAGGTGGTGTTGTTCCCATGTGCTTGCTGCTCTTGTCCTTCCAGGTGGTAGAGGTCGCGGGTTTGGGGAGTGTTTTCGACGAAGCCTTGGTGAGTTGCTGCAGTGCATCCTGTGGATGGTGCACACTGCAGCCATGGTGCGCCGGTGGTGAAGGGAGTGAATGTTTAGGGTGGTGGATGGGGTGTCAATCAAGCGGGCTGCTTTGTCCTGGATGGTGTCGAGCTTCTTGAGTGTTGCTGGAGCTGCACTCATCCAGGCAAGTGGAGAGTATTCCATCACACTCCTGACTTGTACCTTGTAGATGGTGGAAAGGCTTTGGGGAGTCAGGAGGTGAGTCACTCGACGCAGAATACCCAGCCTCTGACCTGCTCTTGTAACCACATGATCTCGGAGGGTTGTAGGGCTGGAGGAAGTTACAGAGATAGGGAGGGGCGAGGGCATGGTGGGATTTGAAAGCAACGATTAGAATTTTAAAATCAAGGCGTTCCCGGACAGGGGGTTTGACTGGAACGTCACACCGCCCCCTCCCATGTTTACTTCCACAAACGTATATTGGGACACGGATTGGATGATTTTTTCTGTGTCTCACCCGGGGCCGCTGAGTCTCCTGCAGTCCCCCCGATCACCAACTCACCCAGTTTGTAAATTTAAACCGGAACGAGTGTCTCGCAAAGGGCAAGAGATGAAGGCAAGGCTGGAACCTCTGACAAAAAATCTCTTGCCCACCAGCGAGGTTTGTGTACCTGAATCGCTAACTCTTCTTTCAAAGTTTTGACATTCATTGGACGCCACGCGGCACCTACAGACTTGTCTCTTGCACTCACAGTGAAGCGGAAGGCCGTTTACACTCTCACACCAGCAATTGTGGTATCAAGAAAAAGGTGGCGGAGAAATTCTCCATTTCAATCCGGCGACAGTGCCGGGGAAAATGGAGCGCTGGGGTCCGCTCACGAGTGCAGCGTAAAAGTTGAAACCAGCACCCACGATCCTGAGGTGAAAGTTCCACCGACTGAGCTCGCCAAGTCTGAGGAAACTGCTACTTCCTTGTCTGTTGTTGCAGCGATCCGGCTGTTGGCTCCGCTCCAAGGGTTCAGTTTGTTCTCCTGAATTCCATGGTGTAGAAGGCAATCGAGTAACAAATCGAGCAATGTATTCCGCTCAATCATTGATAATTCCATTCAGATCTTCAGCTTTTCAGCTGCACTTCCCCCCAAACATTCCAATTCATTTTGCTCAGTATTTGTTCGCCGGTTTTGCCAGATTAACATTTCATTTCAATTATCAATGACAGGGAGCAATGAACATCATTTGTCAAATTCCCTCGGGCCCAGAAATGTGTCAGAATCAAGCACCCGGGCGTTTAAGCACCAACCAACTGAACTAAGACGGTTCACTCACTTGTCCCAACACCTGCTGTGCCTTAACTTGCTCACTGCTACCAGGAGTTTATTTTTTAAATGACGCTTCCCTCCCTGACACCGCAGAACTAGTGAGCAAAGTTCCGTTTATTGTTAAAAAGCAAAGAAAATATTAATTCCGAAATTATCCAGGTTCATATGAACAGTGACCTCAATGTGATTTAAACACGCAGATCTTTTAACATTGCAATCAAACGCGCTACCATTGCGCCACGAGGACTGCTAACGGCTAGTTTTGTATATATAATTATAGATACTTAAACATATATGTTTGATGCAGTGTTCCCTCGTGGTAGCGAATAGTTCATTGCACAAAGATAATTCAAGTCTGTGAGACACTTGATGTTTTTTTAATCACCATTAATAAACCTGCAACGTTCTGTCGCACACTGAAGGAAATGTTAACTTGTTTGCCAAGTGACAATTTAGCCGTTAATAAATCTTTGTGTTTTGCTTGTCAGGAATTTTTATCCCTCCCCATTTTACAGACTGTATTTTAGGAGTCTGCTGAAAAATGTTTAGTGCTTATTATTCCAGGAATCTGGTGCAGCCGCTGTTAAATTTAAAAAGGTTTGTAGCCACTGTCACGCTGGAAGAAACTCGACCCTGGAGGTTTGTGCGGAATCAAATCCCAACAAAATGCTTCCCTCCGAGATCAAATCGGGGACTTTCTGCGTGTAACTGGTGAACATGATAACCGCTACACTAAAGAAACGACAAATTTTTCGGTCTCAGGTCTGAAGGAAGAGTCTCGGGAAAACATGAACTGCTGACTCTCTTGGCACTGACTCTTTTCACGAACATTTCATCGATCGAAACTACACAAGTCACAGGGAAAAAATGTCAAAGTCATTAAACTCCCGAATTCGCCCCAAAACCTACCGATCTCAGTTTTGAAATTTTTATTTGACCCCCAGCCTCAACAGCTTTTGGGGGGAGAAAGTTCCAGATTTCCACTCCCCTTTGTATCAAGAAGTGCTTCCTGACATCACCCCTGAAAGGCCTCGCTCTAATTTTAAGGTTACGCCCCTTGCTCTGGACTCCCCCACCAGAGGATATAGTCTCTATCTGCCCTGTCAAATCCTTTAATCATCTTAAACACCTCAATTGGATCACCTATTAATATTCGATACTCAAGGGAATGCAAGTCTTGTCTGTGCAACCTGTCCTCATAATTGCTTATCAAGGATATCCACCAAAAAGGGTTTTACGATGGCTGGCGCTTGAGTGAACTGATTGGTATAAGTGGGCTCGTTGGTCTAGGGGTTTGATTCTCGCTTCGGGGCTGTTAATTCAAATATGTGAGAGGGCCCGGGTTCAAATCCCGGACGCGCCCTTATTTTACTTTTGATCTTGAACTTCCAAAGAGGGAAAAGTCCCCAAATCACCCCACATAAGGGAAACAATTCCAATGTTTCACACTATTACCGAACACAACTGCCCAACTTGGTTCTGATGAAAGGTCATTGACCTGAAACGTGAACTCTGTTTCTCTCTCCACAGAGGCTGCCCGACCTGCTGAGGGTTTCCAGCATTTTCGATGTTATTCGAGTATCACTTCCCTTCGCACCTAACTACACTCCTCCAATAGATGTTGCCTTGTCGTGCAAACCTGCTCCTTCCGCACAGCTAGGTGTTCTGCTTTAGGCATTAATTATAACAATAACTTTTGAACTTGTTCGTTAAAACATATGGCCTTGCTCATTGACCAGATAGCAGAATGTGTTTATCTCTCACCAGTACAGCCCTTTCCCGCTGCGTCAGCTTGGAATGATACGTAGATCTCACACCTCTCCTGCTTCCCTGTGAAGCTGGTAAGACGAATAGCACACAATGTTTTCTGACACACATACACACCAGCTCTGAATGATTTAAAGGCCTTGCTAGGATTGCCAGAGAATTGTTTCCATCAAAAGGATCATTAAACTTACGAGAATTATGATATCAGCTACAATTCAAGAGTTTCTGGACTTCAGAATCTACTCGTCTCTATATAAACATATGCATGCATATAAAATGAAGCAAATCTGTCTTATGATTGTAGTTTCATTCTCCCAACAGAGATTTATACTTCCTTACTTAAGAGGCAAAAGCTTAAGGTTAATATTACTACAATATAAAGACTAACTCTTTCCTTGCAATACAGATACCCCAAAGTAATACAACGCCTCAAACTGATAGAGCTTCTCAAACTAAAACAGCACCTCAAACAAATACAGTACCTCAAACCGATACAGAACCTGAAACTAATATAATACCTCACCTAATACAGCATCTCAATCGAATACAGTATCTCAAACTAATAAAGTACCTCAAACTAATAGAACACCTTAATCCAATACAGTACTTCAAACTGATACAGAATCTGAAATTAATAGAATGCCACAAACTACTACAGCAGCTCAAACTAACACAGCACCTTCAAATAATTCAGCACCACAAAATAATACTGTACCTCAATCGAATACAGTACCTCAAACTTAGACAGTACCTCAAACTAATAGCGCACTCAAGCTGATAGAGCACCTCAAACTAAAAAGTACCTCAAACTATTAGAGTACCTCAAACTAATAGAGCACCTAAAAATAATACAGCACCTCAATCTAATACAGTACCTCAAACTAATACAGTACCTCAAATTAGTGCAGCATCTTAAACTAATACAGCAGCTCAAAACTAATCATTAACTGAAATGTCAAAGTGCGAAAGCACAAGCAGTTTAACCTTGACAGGCGGCGGGTCTGTTCAGAGGATATCAAACTGCAGGAGAAAGTCCCGTTCAGGAACTGCAGTTGTATTCAATTAATTTCGAGTCTTTTCTCAACATTAGAGCAGAGAAACACGTGATACGTAATATCACCGCAGGGCCTTCCATGGTCGGCATAATTCAGTACAACATCCCCAGTCCATTCAGTCTGAAGCTCATAACGAGATGCCTTTCAAGTAATCTTTGCTGATTTGTTGCAGTTCAGTTTGGGTTTAAATGGAGTTGTTTCTTTCCCAGCATAGCTTTATTGGGGCGAGGGGTATTTGAGTTTCTTCCGGGCAATTTTTAGCTGCCCATTGTTAATTGGTCTTCAACTGACTCAATACATTTCAATTAAACTATCACAAAAAGACGGACTATTCCTGCACCCACTCCCCGCCCCCCGCCCCATATTCCAACTGACTGAGCTTCTCCATCCCTGCCTCTGCCAATCTCTAACTCTGTCTCTACTTATAAATCTGTCCAGCGTGCTCTCTTTCTACTAATTTTATGTTTCTTTGTCTCTTTCAACTATATCCATTGTTATTTTCACCTTATTAAAATCAATATAAATCTCCTTCGACCGATTCGTATGTATCGTTGTCTCTCCACTGCTTTAAATCTATCTATTTATCGATCTATCTATCTATTTATCTCTCCATCTATCTGCCTATATATCTCGCTAACCAGCTATCTATCGATCTATATATCTCTATCTATCTTTCTATCTATGTAACTATCTATCTATCTATCTATATCTCTATCTATATTTCTATCTATGTAACTATCTATCTATCTATCTATCTATCTTTCTATCTATCTATCTATGTATCTATTTATCTATCCAAATATCCATCTATCTATCTATCTATCTGACTATCTATCTTTCTATCAGTCTATCTATCTATCTACCTATCTATCTAAATATACATCTATCTATATATCTCTCCATCTATCTCTCCATCTATCTATCCATCTACCTATCTATCTATCTGCCTTTATCTCCCGATCTCTCTATATCTGTTTCTCTCTTCACCTGTTTATTGCTCTTTCCTCTGTTGTTGTTTCTCTATCGCTTTCTGTCTCTCCTCCTTCATTACTCAAGTTGATCAAATAACTTTCTAATCTTTATCAAAAAATATAATATTAAAGCATGAGCACGAGGTAAATTAGCAAATTCTAATTCTCTAATCTCAAATCAAATATTTGCAACTAAGATACTGAAGTTCAAAGGGAAGGTAAAGGTCGAGTCTGGTCGCTCAGCCGCCTGTTTATGAGAGAAAATATTAACTTACAGCGAAACATTTGCTCTGTACAATTTTCGACGAAGAAAACATGCAGTAAGTTTTAAAGAAACCTCCAATGTAATGAATGTTTAATAAGCATTTTTCACTGGTGTAGGGTTTTATTCCAAAGAAACGTTTATTTAAACGAAAATGTAGTTGTTTTCTCAAGATCGTCAATAAATTAGCCGCGTTCACGAGGAACTTATAAATTGATAAAATAAATTTTTCATAAAGTTTGATCATGTACATTTTCCAATATTTCACCGTCTTGAATTTAGCTTTTATCGAACAGAGAAAAATACTTAAACCAATTATTTACCACCTATTCAATATTAATTTGCATTTTTTATATGCTGGTTTATTTTAAGGATCTGATGTGGGCTGTATCATCCGTGCAAGGAAACGAAATGAAAGCGAACATCCGGACACACACACACACAGACCCATACAAGTACACAGACACACACATTCAAATACACAGAGAGACACACACACACACAAATACACAGAGACACACACACACACACAGACCCATACAAATACACAGACACAGGCACACACAGACCCATACAAATACACAGACACGGGCACACACAGACCCATACAAGTACACAGACACACACACACATACAGACCCATACAAAAACACAGACACAGGCATACACACACAGAACCATACAATTACACAGACACAGGCACACAGAGACCCATACAAATACACAGAGACACACACACATAGAGTCATAGAGTCATAGAGTTATACGGCACGGATAGAGGCCCTTCGGCCCATCGTGTCCACGCCGGCCATCAAGCCCTGTCTACTCTAATCCCATATTCCAGCATTTGGTCCGTAGCCTTGTATAAAAATACACAGACACACACACAAAAATATGCAGCCGCATAAAAATACACAGACACACACACAGACCCATACAAATACACAAAGATACACACACACAGACCAATACAAATACAGACACAAACACACACACACACATACAAATACACAGAGACAGAGGAGCACACAGACCCATAAAATACACAGAAATACAGGCACACACAGACCCATACAAACACACAGAGACACAGGCACACACTTACAGACTCAGACAAATACACAGACACACACACAGACCCATACAAATACACAGAGACAGGCACACACACACAGACCCATACAAATATACAGCCACAGGCACACAAATCCCCATACAAATACACAGCCACAGGCACACACACATAGACCCATACACATACACAGAGACACACACACAGACCCATACAAATACACAGACACATACACAGTTCCATGCAAATACACAGACACAAACACACACAGAGACCCATACAAATACACAGAGAACACACACACAGACACATACAAATACACAGAAACACAGGCACACACAGACCCAGACAAATACACAGAGACACAGGCACACACAGACCCAGGCAAATACACAGACACACACACACACACATACACACATACAGACCCATACAAGTACACAGTGACATTAAAGCCGCGATATTAATGCGGGTTGTTGTGTCTATGTATGCATCCATTGGTGATGATTTTTCTGTATGTTTCTCCAGAATTGCTACGATCAATTCTAACAGAGATATGTAATTGATTTCTCACAGGCCACCTGTATTTGTGTTACTAATGATTCCCGCATCCGGTACCATTCATCTCAATCAACCTTTTGGAGAACTCTCCTCTCCCAACCACCCCCTGCGATTTCCAGCAAACTGCAATGAGGCCTGGGACATCTCAGCACCACAAGTTTACATTATCAAAAATTATGAAAGATCGGAAGGATGTTAAACAAACCATATGAAGGTAATGTGACTATTTGCGTTCGTGATCGCTGTTATTCGTGCAGAAGGCGTGGGACACACTGGACTATCAGAGGATGCTCCTTGAGGAAGGAATGACTTGAGGCTGAGGAAGTAAATTATGAACGATCTGTGGAGCAGTGGCATCGACGAGGTTTCCTTGAATTTCTCTTTACTTTGCTCTTCTGAAGACGGACGTCCCCTGCATATACCCTACCCCACGGGCTGGGCTTTGGAAACTCGTTAATCTTCATGGCTGAGTCTGGACAACGTGTGCCGTTACGACAAAGAGCCCCCGAGGCTCCAGAAGTGGATTTGATCGTGAACTCGTCCATCATCTGCACACACGCACAAATGAACAAACACAAACACACACATACACAAATACACACACATACGCACACAAACACATATGCGCAAACACACACACACACACAAACACAAACACACACACACATACACACTTTACGTGATGAAAGGATTGCAGTGAGAAGCAATATAACTAACTGCCTTTTCGTTGTTCAGTCACCCAGTGTTCACTCCCTAAAAACTGTATGGAGCCACTGACTTCAGGTCTGCGCAGATTCACTGACTCCCCGGCCTGTACAGAGTCACTGACTTCCTGTCTGTACAGAATCACTGACACCCGGACTGTATAGAGCCACTGACACTCGGTCTGTGCAGAGCCACTGAATCCAGGTCTGTACAGATTCATTGACTCACTGTCTGTACAGAGTCACTGATTCCGGTCTTTGCAGGGTCACTGACTCCCGGTCTGTGCAGAGTCACTGACTCCAGTTCTGAACAGAGTGGCTAACTCTCGGTCCGTTCAGAGTTACTGACTCCGGGTCTATGAAGACTCATTGCCTCCCGGTCCATAGAGAATCATTGCCTCCCGGTCTGTGGAGAGTCACTGACATTCCGTCTGGACAAAGTCACTGACTACTGGTCTGTAGAGATTCACTGACTCCCTGTCCGTACAGATTAACTGATTCCGGTCTGTACAGAGTCACTGATTCTGTTCTGTACAGAGTAACCGACTTCCCGTCTGCACAGAGTCACCGACTCCAAGTTCGTACAGAATCACCGACTCCCGGTCTGTACATAGTCACTGACTACCGGTCTGCACAGACTTACTGACTCCCGATCGATGAAGACTCACTGACACCGGGTCTGTAAAGAGTCACTGACACCCGGCCTATAGAGAGCCACTGACTGCAGGTCTGTTCAGATTCACTGACTCACTGTCTGAACAGAGTCACTGATTCCGGTCTGTACAGAGTAACCGACTTCCGGTCGGTACAGAATCACTGACTCCCGCTCTGTACAGAGTCGCTGACTCCAGGTCTGTAAATAATGAATGATTCCGAACTGCTTAGAGGCACTGATTCCAGGTCTGCACAGCATCACTGACTCCCGGTCGTACAGCGTCACTGACTCCCGGTTGGACAGAGTCACTAACACTCGGTCTGTTCAGAGTTACTCACTCCAGGTCTGTAAAGACTCATTGACTTCCTCCCGGTCTGGACAGAATCACTGACACCGGGTCTGCACAGTTTCACAGACTCACTGTCTGAATAGAGTCACTGATTCCGGTCCATACAGAGTCACGAATTCCCGGCCTGTACAGATTCACTGAGTCCCTTTCTGTACAAATTCACTGATTCCAATCTGTACAGAGACACAGACTCCCGGCCTGTACAGTCACTGTCTCCAGGTCTGTACAGAGTCACGAACTCTCGGTGTCAGTGACTCTGTACAGACCGGAAGGCAGTGACTCTGTTGAGAGTCACCGACACCCCGTCTGTACAAAGTCACTGACTCCCGGTCCGTACAGAGTCACTGACTGCAGGACTGTACAGAGTTACTGATTCCCGGTCTTACAGAGCCACTGACTACCGGTCTGTACAGATTCACTGACTCCCTCTCTGTACAGAGTCAATGATTCCGATCTGTACAGAGCCACTGACTCCAGGTCTGTACAGCATCACTGACACCCCGACTGCACAGTGTCACTGACTCCCGGTCTGTACAGACTGCCAGACTCAGGGTCTCTACGGAGTCACTGACGCCCGGTCTGTACAGAGTTACCGACTCCCTGTCTCACAGAGCCTCTGAGTTCCGGTCTCTACAGATTCACTGACTTCCGGTCTGTGCAGAGTCACTTACACCCGATCTATAGAGAGCCACTGAATCCAGGCCTGCACAGGTTCACTGACTCAATGTCTGAAAAGGGTCACTGATTCCGGGCCATACAGTGTCACGGACTCCCGGCCTTTAGCGATTCACTGATTCCCTGTCTGTACAGATTCACTGATTCCGACTGTACAGGGTCACTGACTGCAGGACCGTACAGAGTTACTGATTCACAGTCTGTACAGAGTCACCGACTTCCGGTCGGTACAGAATCACTGACTCACGGTCTGTACAGAGTCGCTGACTCCAGGTCTGTACATAATCAATGATTCCGAACTGCACAGAGACGCTGACTCCCGGCCTGTACAGAGTAATTGAATCCCGTTCCATACAGAGGAACTGTCTCCTGGTCTGTACAGCATCACTGACTCCCGGTCGTACAGCGTCACTGACTCCCAGTTGGACAGAGTCACGAACCCTCGGTCTGTTCACAGTTACTGACTCCCGGTCTGTAAAGACTCACTGAAACCCGGTCTGTACAGAATCACTGACATCCGGTCTGTACAGAATCACTGACTCCCGCTCTGAACAGAGTCGCTGACACCAGGTCTGCGCATAATCAATGATTCCGAACTGCACAGAGTCGCTGACTCCCGGCTTGTACAGAGTAATTGATTCCTGTTCTATGCAGAGTAACCGACTCCCGGTCTGTGCAGAGTCACTGAATCCAAGTCTGTACAGCATCACTGACTCCCAGTCGTACAGCGTCACTGACTCCCGGTTGGACAGAGTCACTTACACTCGGTCTGTTCAGAGTTACTGACTCCACGTCTGTAAAGACTCAATGACTCCCTCCCGGTCCGGACAGAGCACTGAGACCCGGTCTGCACAGTTTCACAGACTCACTGTCTGAACAGAGTCACTGATTCCGGTCCAGAGAGATTCACGGACTCCCGGCCTGTACAGATTCACTGAATCCCGCTCTGCACAGAGTCGCTGACTCCAGGTCTGCACATAATCAATGATTCCGAACTGCACAGAGTCGCTGACTCCCGGCCTGTACAGAGTAATTGACTCCCGGTCTGTGCAGAGTCACTGACTCCAGGTCTCATAGAATCATAGAATCATAGAAGTTACAACATGGAAACAGGCCCTTCGGCCCAACATGTCCATGTCGCCCAGTTTATACCACTAAGCTAGTCCCAATTGCCTGCACTTGGCCCATATCCCTCTATACCCATCTTACCCATGTAACTGTCCAAATTCTTTTTAAAAGACAAAATTGTACCCGCCTCTACTACTGCCTCTGGCAGCTCGTTCCAGACACTCACCACCCTTTGAGTGAAAAAATTGCCCCTCTGGACCCTTTTGTATCTCTCCCCTCTCACCTTAAATCTATGCCCCCTCGTTATAGACTCCCCTACCTTTGGGAAAAGATTTTGACTATCTACCTTATCTATGCCCCTCATTATTTTATAGACTTCTATAAGATCACCCCTAAACCTCCTACTCTCCAGGGAAAAAAGTCCCAGTCTGTCTAACCTCTCCCTATAAGTCAAACCA
This sequence comes from Heptranchias perlo, assembly GCF_035084215.1. Taxonomy (NCBI): domain Eukaryota; kingdom Metazoa; phylum Chordata; class Chondrichthyes; order Hexanchiformes; family Hexanchidae; genus Heptranchias; species Heptranchias perlo. The sequence goes on along the minus strand of NW_027138214.1, from coordinate 407,129 downwards.
TCAAGTCCCGGTAGCATCCTAGTAAATCTTTTCTGCACTCTTTCTAGTTTAATAATATCCTTTCTATAATAGGGTGACCAGAACTGTACACAGTATTCCAAGTGTGGCCTCACCAATGCCCTGTACAACTTCAACAAGACATCCCAACTCCTGCATTCAATGTTCTGACCAATGAAACCAAGCATGCCAAATGCCTTCTTCACCACCCTATCCACCTGTGACTCCACTTTCAAGGAGCTATGAATCTGTACTCCTAGATCTCTTTGTTCTATAACTCTCCCCAACGCCCTACCATTAACGGAGTAGGTCCTGGCCCGATTCGATCTACCAAAATGCATCACCTCACATTTATCTAAATTAAACTCCATCTGCCATTCATCGGCCCACTGGCCCAATTGATCAAGATCCCGTTGCAATCCTAGATAACGTACAGCATCACTGACTCCCGGTCGTACAGCGTCACTGACTCCCGGTTGGAAAGAGTCACTAACACTCGGTCTGTTCAGAGTCACTGACTCCCGGTCTGGACAGAATCACTGACATCCGGTCTGCACAGTTTCACAGACTCACTGTTTGAACAGAGTCACTGATTCCGGTCGATACAGTGTCATGGGCTCCCGGCTTGAACTTATTCACTGAGTCCCTTTCTGTACAGATGCACTGACTCCAGGTCTGTGCAGAGTCACGAACTCTCGGTGTCAGTGACTCTGTACAGACCGGAAGGCAGTGACTCTGTTGAGAGTCACCGACACCCCGTCTGCACAAAGTCACTGACTCCCGGTCCGTACAGAGTCACTGACTGCAGGACTGCACAGAGTTACTGATTCCCGGTCTTACAGAGCCACTGACTACCGGTCTGTGCAGATTCACGAACTCACTGCCTGTACAGAGTCACTGATTCCCGATCTGTGAAGACTCACTGACGCCCTGTCTGTACAGAGTCACTGACGCCCTGTCTGTACAGAGTCACTGACACCCGGTCTGTACAGAGCCACTGACTCCAGGTCTGTGCAGATTCACTAACTCACTCTCTGCACAGAGTCACCGACTTCCTGTCGGTACAGAATCACTAACTCCCGGTCTGTAAAGATTCACTGACTCCCGGTCTGCACAGAGCCATTGAATCCCGGTCTGCACAGGGACACTGACTCCAGGTCTGTACAGAGTCAGTGACACCCGGTCTGTACAGAGCCACTGACTTCCGGTCTGTACAGATTCACTGACTCACGGTATGTACAGATTCACTGATTCCCTGTCTGAACAGAGTCATTGATTCGGGTCTGCACAGAGTCACTGACTGCAGGACTGTACAGAGATCCTGATACCTGGTCTCACAGAGTCACTGACTCCCTCTCTCCACAGAGTCAATGATTCCGATCTGTACAGAATCACTGACTCCCCGGTCTGTACCGAGTCACTGACTCCCGGTCTGTGCAGATTCACTGATTCACTGTCTGCAGAGAGTCACTGATTCCGGTCTGCACAGAGTCACCGACTTCAGGTCCGTACAGAATCACCGACTCCCGGTCTGCACAGAGCCATTGAATCCCGATCTGCACAGGGACACTGAGTCCAGGTCTGCACAGAGACACTGACTCCCAGACTGTACATAGAAACTGGCTCCAGGTCTGTACTGAATCAATGACTCCCTGTTTGTACAGATTCACTGATTCCGGTCTGTACAGTGTCACTGACTCCCGGTCTGTTCAGAGTCACTGACTCCAGGTCTGTACTGATTCACTGACTAACTGTCTGTACAGAGAAACTGACTCCAGGTCTGTACAGAGTCAGTGACTCCCAGTCCTACAGAGTCACTGACTCCCGGTCGGCACTGATTCACTGAATCTCGGTTTGTACAGATTCACTGACTCCCTGTATGTACCGAGTCACTGACTCCCGGTCTGCACAGTGTCAATGATTCCCGGTCTATGCAGAGTCACTGACTCCCTTTCTGTCGAGAATCACTGACTTCCGTTCTATGCAGAGTCACTGACACCCTGTTTGTTCAAAGTCACTGATCCAAGACAGACCGAGAGTTAATGATTCCCTGTCTGTACAGATTCACTGACTCCCGGTCCGTTCAGAATCACAGTCTCCAGGTCTGTGCACAGTAACTGATTCCAGGTGTGTACAGAATCACGGACACCCGGTCTGTTCAGAGCGACCGACTCCCGGTTTGCAAAGAGTCACTGACGCCCGGTCTGTACAGAGTTACCGAGTTCCGGTCCGTACAGAAACACCGATTCCCGGTCTGGACAACGTCACTGAGTTCAGGTCTGTAATGAATCACTGACGACTGGCCTGTACAGAATCAATGACTCCCCGACTGTACAGAATCACTGAATCCCGGTCTGCACAGACTCACTGACTCTCGGTCCGAACAGAATCACTGACTACCGGTCTGTACAGAGTCACTGACCGGTCAGTACAGAGTCAGTGAAACCCGCTCTGTGCAGAGTCACTGACACCCAGTCTGTACAGAGCCACTGTCTCCAGGTCTGTGCAGAATCACTGACACCCGGACTGTACAGAGCAACTGACACTCGGTCTGTGCAGAGGCACTGAATCCAGGTCTGTACGGATTTATTGACTCACCGTCTGTACAAAGTCACTGATTCCGGTCTTCACAGGGTCACTGACTCCCGGTCTGCACAGAGTCACTGACTCCAGCTCTGAACAGAGTGGCTCACTCTCGGTCCGTTCAGAGTTACTGACTCCGGGTCTATGAAGACTCACTGCCTCCCGGTCTGTACAGAATCATTGCCTCCCGGACTGTGGAGAGTCACTGACTCCCAGTCCGTAAAGAGTAATTGACTTCCGGTCTGTACAGATTCAATGACTCCCGGTCTGTACAGAGTGACTGACTCCTGTCCTGTACAGATACACTGACTCCCAGTCTGCACAGAATCACTGATTCCGGTCCGTACAAAGTCAGTAACTCCCGTCCTATACAGAGAGGGAGTCAGTGACTCTGTACAGACCGGTCGTCAGTGGCTCTGTAAGACCGGGAATCAGTAACTCTGTACAGCCCTGCAGTCTGTTACTCTGGACAGACCGGAGTCAGTGACTCTGCACAGATCGGGAGTCAGTGATTCTGTCCAGGCCTGGAGTCAGTGAGTCTGAACATACCTGGAGCCAGTGACGCTGTACAGACCGGGAGTAATTGATTCTGTACAGACCGGTTGTCTGCGACTCTGTACAGACATCGAGTCAATGAATCTGTAAAGACCTGGAGTCAGTGTCTCTGCACAGACCGGGTGTCAATTGTTCCGTACCGACCGGAAGTCTGTGATTAGGTGCAGACAGGGAGTCAGTGATCCTGTACAGACCGGGAGTCGGCGACTCTGCATGGACCGGAATTCAGTGTCTCTGTGCAGACCGGGAGTCAGTGATTCTGTACAGACTGGGAGTCAGTGACTCTGTACAGAGGGAAATCATTGATTGTGTGCAGACCTGGAGTCAGCGAATCTGTGCAGAACTGGAGTCAGTCTCTCTATACAGACCGGCATTCGGTGATTTTGTGCAGACCGGGAGTCAGCAATTCTGTGCAGTCCTGTAGTCAGTGTTTCTGTGCAGACCGATTGTGGATGATTCTGTACGGACCGGAAATCCGTGACTCTGTACAGACCGCGAGTCAGTGACTCTGCATCGTCCGGAATTCAGTTATTCTGTCCAGACCTGGAGTCAGTGAGTCTGCACAGACCTGGAGCCAGTGACGCTGCACAGACCGGTAGTCATTGACTCTGTACAGACCGGGTGTCAGTGTCTCGGTGCAGACCGGGTATCAGTTGTTCTGTACCGACCAGAAGTCTGTGATTCTGTACAGACCGGGAGTCGGCGACTCTGTATGGACCGGAAGTCAGTGAGTCTGTGCAGGCCGGGAGTCAGTGACTCTGTACAGACCTGGAGTCAGTGAGTCTGTACAGACGAGAGTCGGTGACTGCACAGACTGGGAGTCAGTGACTCTGTACAGACCTGGAGTCAGTGAGTCTGTACAGACGAGAGTCAGTGACTCTGCACAGACTGGGAGTCAGTGACTCTGTACAGACCGGGTTTCATTGACCCTGTAACGACCTGAAGTCAGTTTCTCTGTACAGACCGGTAGTCAGTGGCTCTGTGCAGATCGGGAGTCAGTGGTTCTGTGCGGACCGGGAGTCAGTGACTCGGTACAGACCGGGAGTCAGTGACTCTGCACAGACCGGGATTCAGTGTCTCTGGACAGACTGGAAGTCAGTGGCTCTGTGCAAACGGGGAGACAGCGTCTCTGTACAGACTGGTCGTCAGTGGCTCTGTGCAGACCGGGAGTCAGCGACTCGGTGCAGACGGGGAATCATTGATGATGTAGAGACCTGGAGTCAGTGACTGTGTCCAGACTTGGAGTCAGTGAGTCCTCACAGACCTGGAGCCAGTGACGCTGTTCAGACCGCGAGTTGGTGACTCTCTACAAACCTGGAGTCAGTGTCTCTGTACAGACCGGAACTCAGTTACTCTGTACAGACCTGGAGACACTGACTCTGTACAGACGAGGAGTCAATGGCTCGAACAGACCGGGAGTCAGTGACTCGGTACAGACGGGGAATCATTGATTATGTACAGACCTGGAGTCAGCGATTCTGTGCAGACCTGGAGTCAGTGTCTCTGTGCAGACCGGGAGTCGGTGATTCTGTATGGACCGGGGATCAGTGACACTGTACAGAACGGGAGTCAGTGACTCTGTGCAGACCGGGATTCGGTGCCTCTGTACGACCTGGAGTCAGTGACTCTGTGCAGACCGGGATTCGGTGCCTCTGTACGACCTGGAGTCAGTGACTCTGTGCAGGCCGGGTTTCATTAGGTCTGTACAGACCTGAAGTCAGTGACTCTGTACAGACCGGTAGTCTGTGCAGGCCAGGAGTTAGTGATTTTGTACGGACCGGAATCAGTGATTCTGTACAGACAGGGAGTCCATGAATATGTACAGGACGGGAGTCAGTCACCCTGTGCAGGCCGGGAGATTGTGACTCTGTACGGACCGGAATCAGTGATTCTGTAAGGAAAGGGAGTCAGTGGCTCTGTACAGACCTGGAGATTGTGACTCTTTACGGACCGGAATCAGTGATTCTGTAAGAAAGGGAGTCAGTGACTCTGTACAGACCTTGAGTCAGTCACGCTGTGCAGAAAGGGAGTAAGTGACTCTGTACAGACCTGGAGTCGGGTTGTCCGTACAGACCGGGAGTCTGTGGTTCTGTACAGAACGGGAGTCTGTGGTTCTGTACACACCTGGAGTCAGTGACTCTGCACAGACAGGGAGTCAGTGACTCTGTCCAGAACTGGGGAAAGTGAGTCTGTACAGACCTGGAGCCAGTGACGCTGCACAAACCTGGAGTCAGTGTCTCTGCACAGACCGAGAATCAGTAACTCTGAACAGACCGGGAGTTACTGACTCTGTACGACCGGGAGTCAGTGACGCTGTACGACGGGGAGTCACTGACTCTGCACAGGACGGGAATTAATGTCCTTGTACGGACCGGAATCAGTGATTCTGTGCAGACTGGGAGTCAGTGTATCTGTACAGGACGGGAGTCAATTACTCATTACGGACTGGGAGTCAGTGGCTCTACACAGTCCGGGAGGCAATGATTCTGTCCAGACCGGGAGGCAGTGAGTCTTCATAGAACCGGAGTCAGTGACTCTGTACGGACCTGGAGTCAGTTTCTCTGTACAGACAGTTAGTCAGTGAATCTGTACAGACCTGGAGTCAGTGGCTCTGTACAGACCTGGAGTCAGTGTCTCTGTGCAGACCGGGATTCAATGGCTCTGTGCAGACCGGGAGTTAGTGATTTTGCACGGACCGGAATCAGTGATTCTGTGCAGACTGGGAGTCAGTCATTCGGTACAGACCTGGAGTCAGTAACTCTGAACGGACCGAGAGTTAGCCACTCTGTTCAGAGCTGGAGTCAGTGACTCTGCACAGAACAGGAGTCAGTGACCCTGTAAAGACCGGAATCATTGACTCTGTACAGACAGTGAGTCAATGAATCTGTACAGACCTGGATTCAGTGGCTCTTTACAGAGTCACTGATTACCCGGCCTGTACCGAGTCACTGACTCGCGCTCTGTACAGACTTACTGACTCCCGATCTATGAAGACTCACTGACACCCGGTCTCTAAAGAGTCACTGACACCCGGCCTGTACAGTGTCACTGAATCCAGGACTGTGCAGATTCACTGACTCACTGTCTGCACAGAGTCACTGATTCCAGGCCTTTACAGAACGTCGGACACCCGGTCTGTACCGAGTGACCGACTCCCGGTCTGCAAAGAGTCACTGACGCCCGGTCTGTACAGAGTCACCGAGTTCCGGTCCGGACAGAAACGCCGATTCCCGATCTGGACAACGTCACTGAATTCAGGTCTGTGCAGATTCACTGACTCCCCGGCCTGTACAGAGTCACTGACTTCCTGTCTGCACAGAATCACTGACACCCGGACTGTACAGAGCCACTGACACTCGGTCTGTGCAGAGCCGCTGAATCCAGGTCTGTACAGATTCATTGACTCACTGTCTGTACAGAGTCACTGATTCCGGTCTTTACAGGGTCACTGACTCCCGGTCTGTGCAGAGTCACTGACTCCAGCTCTGAACAGAGTGGCTAACTCTCGGTCCGTTCAAAGTTACTGACTCCGGGTCTATGAAGACTCACTGCCTCCCGGTCTGTACAGAATCATTGCCTCCCGGACTGTGGAGAGTCACTGACATCCCGTCTGGACAAAGTCACTGACTACTGGCCTGTACAGAGTCACTGACTACTGGTCTGTAAAGAGTAATTGAATTCCGGTCGATGCAGATTCACTGACTCCCGGTCTGTACAGTGTAACTGACTCCCGGTCCGTACAGAATCACTGACTCCCGGTCTGTAGGGAGACAGTGACTCCAGGTCTCTACAGAATGACTGACACCCGTCCTGCACAGATACACTGACTCCCAGTCTGCACAGAATCACTGATTCCGGTCCGTACAGAGTCACTAACTCCCGGCCTGTACAGCGTCAATGACTCCCGTTATATACAGAGCAACTGACTCCAGGTCTGCACAGAGCGACTGACTCTCGTCCTGTACATATTCACGGACTCCCTGTCTGTACAGAATCACTGATTCCGGTCCGTACAAAGTCACTAACTCACGGCCTGTACAGAGTCACTGACTCCGGTTCCATACAGAGTAACTATCTCCCGGTCTGTGCAGAGTTACTGACTCCAGGTCTGCTCAGAGTCACTGACTCCCGTCGCAAAGCGTCACTGACACCCGGTCTTACAGAGTCAGTAACTCTCCATCTGTTCAGAGTTACTGATTCTCGGTCTGTACAGAGTCACTGACTCCCGGTCTGCACAGAGTCATTGATACCCGGTCTGAACAGAGTAAATGACACTCGGTCTGGAGAGAGTTTCTGACTCCCGGTCCATGAAGAATCGCTGACTCCCAATCTGTACAGAATCATTGCCGCCCGGTCTGTAGAGAGTCACTAGCAGCCCATCTATACAAAGTCACTGAATCCCGGTCTGGACAGAGCAACTGACTCCAGGTCTGTGCAGATTCAATAACTCACTGTCTGTACAGAGTCACTGATTCCCGATCTATGATGACTCACTGACACCCGGTCTGTACAGAGCCACTGACTCCAGGTCTATGCAGATTCACTAACTCACTGTCTGTACGGAGTCACTGGTTCCGGTCTGTGCACAGTCAACGACTTCCGTTCGGTACAGAATCACTGACTCCCGCTCCGTACAGAGTCGCTGACTCCAGGTCTGCACATAATCAATGATTCCGAACTGCACAGAGTCGCTGACGCCCGGCCTGTACAGAGTAATTGACTCCCGTTCCTAACAGAGTAACTGACTGCCGGTCTGTGCAGAGTCACTGACTCCAGGTCTGTACAGCATCAATGACTCCCCGACTGTACAGAATCACTGACACCCGATCTGTATCGAGCCACTGAATCCAGGTCTGCACATGTTCACTGACACACTGTCTGAAAAGAGTCACTGATTCCTGTCCATACAGAGTCACGGACTCCCGGCCTGTAGAGATTAACTGACTCCCTGTCTCTACAGATTCACCGATTCCGGTCTGTACAGAGTCACTGACTGCAGGACCGTACAGAGTTACTGATTCCCGGTCCTACAGAGCCACTGACTACCGGTCTGTACAGATTCACTGACTCCCTCTCTCTGCAGAGTCAATGATTCCGATCTGTACAGAGTCACTGACTCCCCGGCCTGTACCGAGTCACTGACTCCCGGTCTGTACAGACTTACTGACTCCCGATCTATGAAGACTCACTGACACCCCGTCTGTACAGAGTCACTGAGACCCGGTCTGTACAGAGCCACTGACTCCAGGTCTGTGCAGATTCTCCAACTCACTGTCTGCACAGAGTCACTGATTCCGGTCTGTACAGAGTCACCGACTTCCGGTTGGTACAGAATCACTGACTCCCATTCTGTACAGAGTCGCTGACTCCAGGTCTGTAAATAATCAATGATTCCGAACTGCACAGAGACGCTGACTCCCTGCCTGTACAGAGTAACTGACTCCCGGTCTGTACAGCATCACTGACTCCCGGTCGTACAGCGTCACTAACTTCCGGTTGGACAGAGTCACTAACACTCGGTCTGTTCAGAGTTACTGACTCCCGGTCTGTAAAGACTCACTGAAACCCGGTCTGGACAGAATCACCGACTCCCGGTCTGCACAGAGCCATTGAATCCCGGTCTGCACAGGGACACTGACTCCAGGTCTGTACAGAGTCACTGACGCCCCGGCCTGTACAGAGTCACTGGCTTCCTGTCTGGACAGAATCACTGACTCCCGGTCTGAAAAGAGTAATTGATTCCGGTCTGTACAGATTCACTGACTCCCGGTCTGTACAGAGTAACTGACTCCAGGTCTGTACCGAGTGACTGACTCCCGTCCTGCACAGATAAACTGACTCCATGTCTGTACAGAATCACTGATTCCGGTCCGTACAAAGTCACTAACTCCCGTCCTGTACAGAGTCACTGACGTCTGTTCTTTTCAGAGTAACTGTCTCCCGTTCTGTGCAGAGTCACTGACTCCAGGTCTACACAGAGTCACTGACGCCCGTCGGACAGCGTCACTGACAACGGGTCGTACACAGTCAGAAACTCTCCGTCTGTTCAGAGTTACTGACTTCCGTTCTGTGCAGAGTCACTGACTCCAGCTCTGAACAGAGTGGCTAACTCTCGGTCCGTTCAGAGTTACTGACTCCGGGTCTATGAAGACTCACTGCCTCCCGGTCTGTACAGAATCATTGCCTCCCGGACTGTGGAGAGTCACTGACTCCCAGTCCGTAAAGTGTAATTGACTTCCGGTCTGTACAGATTCACTGACTCCCGTGCTGTACAGAGTGATTGACTCCAGGTCTGTACAGAGTGACTGACTCCTGTCCTGTACAGATACACTGACTCCCAGTCTGCACAGAGTCGCTGACTCCAGGTGTGCACATAATCAATAATTCCCCGTCTGTGCAGATGCACTGACTCCCGGTCTGCACAGAGTCACTGACTCCCGGTCTGTGCAGAATCACTGAATCCGGTCTACACAGAGACACTGACTCCAGGTCTGCACAGAGAAACTGACTCCCGGTCTGTACAGAGGCACTGACTCCAGGTCTGTGCACAGTCACTGAGTCCCGGTCAGCACAGGGCCACTGACTCTCGGCATGTTCAGATTCACGGACTACCTGTCTGTACAGAGTCACTGATTCCGGTCTGCACAGAGTCACTGACTCTCGGTCTATACAGTGTCACTGACTCCCCGTCTGTGCAGAGTCACTGACTCCAGGTCTGTACAGACTCACTGACTCACTGTCTGAAAAGAGTCACTGATTCCGGTCCATACAGAGTCACTGACTCCGGTTCTATACAGAGTAACTGTCTCCCGGTCTGTGCAGAGTCACTGACTCCCGGTCTGGCCAACGTCACTGACTCCCGGTCTGTACAGAGTCACTGACTCCCGGTCCGGCCAGAATCACAGACGCCCAGCCTGTACAGAGTCACTGACTCCCAGTCTTTACAGAGTCACTGGCTCTCGTCTGTACAGACTCACTGACTCCCGGTCTGTACCGAGTCACTGACTTCCGGCCTGTACAGCGTCACTTGCTCCAGGTCTGTACAGACTCACTGCCTCAAGGTCAGTACAGAGTCACTGACTCGCGGTCCGTAGTGTCATCAACTCCCGGTTTGTACAGAATCACTGACATCGGTCTGTACAGACACACTGACCCCCGTTCTGTACAGAGTCGCTGACTCCAGGTCTGTACAGGGTCACTGACACCCGGTCTGTACAGCTTCCCTGGCTCCAGGTCTGTGCAGACTCACTGACTGCCGGTCCGTACAGTACCACTAACTCCCGGTCTGCACAGAGCCACTGATTCTCGGTCCGTACAGAACCACTGGCTCCCGGTCTGCACGGAGCCACTGACTACCGGACTGTACAGAGCCACTGACACTCGGTCTGTGCAGAGCCACTGAATCCAGGTCTGTACAGATTCATTGACTCACTGTCTGTACAGTCACTGATTCCGGTCTTTACAGGGTCACTGACTCCCGGTCTGTGCAGAGTCACTGACTCCAGCTATGAACAGAGTGGCTAACTCTCGGTCCGTTCAAAGTTACTGACTCCGGGTCTATGAAGACTCAGTGCCTCCCGGTCTGTACAGAATCATTGCCTCCCCGTCTGGGGAGAGTCACTGACATCCCGTCTGGACAAAGTCACTGACTACTGGCCTGCTCAGAGTCACTGACTCCCGGTCTGTCAGAGTAATTGACTTTCGGTCGATGCAGATTCACTGACTCCCGGTCTGTACAGATTCACTGACTCCCGGTCCGTACAGAATCACTGACTTCCGGTCTGTAGGGAGAAAGTGACTCCAGGTCTCCACAGAGTGACTGACTCCCGTCCTGTACAGATACACTGACTCCCAGTCTGCACAGATTCACTGATCCCGGTCCGTACAGAGTCACTAACTCGCGGCCTGTACAGAATCCCTTGCTCCCGGTCTGCACAGAGTCACTGACTTCCGGTCCAGACAGAGTCGCCGACTCCCGGTCTGTACAGGATCACTGACTCCCTGTCTGCACAGAATCACAGATTTCCGGTCGGTACAGAACAAATGACACCCGGTCTGTACAGAGACAATGACTCCAGGTCTGTACAGAGTCATTGGCTCCAGGTGTGTTCAGACTCACGAACTCCGGTCTGTACAGAGTCACTGACTGCAGGACTGTACAGAGTTACTGATTCCCGGTCTTACAGAGCCACTGACTCCTGGTCTGTACAGAGTAACTGACTTCCAGTCTATGCACGGTCACTGATATCCGGTCTGCATAGAGTCACCGGCTTCAGGTCCATACAGAATCACCGACTCCCGGTCTGCACAGAGCCATTGAATCCCGGTCTGCACAGTGACACTGACTCCAGGTCTGCACAGAGACACTGACTCCCATTCTGTACAGAGAAACTGACTCCAGGTCTGCACTGAATCAATGACTCCCTGTTTGTACAGATTCATTGATTCAGATCTGAACTTTGTCACTGACTCCCGGTCTGTGCAGAGTCACTGACTCCAGGTCGGTACAGAGTTACTGATTCCCGGTCTTACAGAGCCACTGACTACCGGTCTGTACAGAGTCACTGACTCCCTCTCTCTTCAGAGCCAATGATTCCGATCTTTACAGAGTCACCGATTACCCGGCCTGTACCGAGTCACTGACTCACGGTCTGTACAGACTTACTGAGTCCCGATCTATGAAGACTCACTGACACCCGGTCTGTAAATAGTCACTGACACCCGGCCTGTACAGAGCCACTGACTCCAGGACTGTGCAGATTCACTGAATCACTGTCTGCACAGATTCATTCACTCACTGTCTGTACAGAGTCACCGATTCCGGTCTTTACAGGGTCACTGACTCCCGGTCTGTGCAGAGTCACTGACTCCAGCTCTGAACAGAGTGGCTAACTCTCGGTCCGTTCAGAGTTACTGACTCCGGGTCTATGAAGACTCACTGCCTCCCGGTCTGTACAGAATCATTGCCTCCCGGACTGTGGAGAGTCACTGACATCCCGTCTGGACAAAGTCACTGACTACTGGCCTGTACAGAGTCACTGACTCCCGGTCTGTAAAGAGTAATTGACTTTCGGTCGATGCAGATTCACTGACTCCCGGTCTGTGCAGAGTAACTGACTCCCGGTCCGTACAGAATCACTGACTCCCGGTCTGCAGGGAGACAGTGACTCCAGGTCTCTACAGAGTGACTGACTCCCGTCCTGTACAGATACACTGACTCCCAGTCTGCACAGAGTCACTGACATCCGATCTGTATCGAGCCACTGAATCCAGGTCTGCACATGTTCACTGACACACTGTCTGAAAAGAGTCACTGATTCCTGTCCATACAGAGTCACGGACTCCCGGCCTGTAGAGATTAACTGACTCCCTGTCTCTACAGATTCACCGATTCCGGTCTGTACAGAGTCACTGACTGCAGGACCGTACAGAGTTACTGATTCCCGGTCCTACAGAGCCACTGACTACCGGTCTGTACAGATTCACTGACTCCCTCTCTGTACAGAGTCAATGATTCCGATCTGTACAGAGTCACTGACTCCCGGTCTGTACAGACTTACTGACTCCCGATCTATGAAGACTCACTGACACCCCGTCTGTACAGAGTCACTGAGACCCGGTCTGTACAGAGCCACTGACTCCAGGTCTGTGCAGATTCTCCAACTCACTGTCTGCACAGAGTCACTGATTCCGGTCTGTACAGAGTCACCGACTTCCGGTTGGTACAGAATCACTGACTCCCGTTCTGTACAGAGTCGCTGACTCCAGGTCTGTAAATAATCAATGATTCCGAACTGCACAGAGACGCTGACTCCCTGCCTGTACAGAGTAACTGACTCCCGGTCTGTACAGCATCACTGACTCCCGGTCGTACAGCGTCACTAACTTCCGGTTGGACAGAGTCACTAACACTCGGTCTGTTCAGAGTTACTGACTCCCGGTCTGTACAGAGCCATTGAATCCCGGTCTGCACAGGGACACTGACTCCAGGTCTGTACAGAGTCACTGACGCCCCGGCCTGTACAGAGTCACTGGCTTCCTGTCTGGACAGAATCACTGACTCCCGGTCTGAAAAGAGTAATTGATTCCGGTCTGTACAGATTCACTGACTCCCGGTCTGTACAGAGTAACTGACTCCAGGTCTGTACCGAGTGACTGACTCCCGTCCTGCACAGATAAACGGACTCCATGTCTGTACAGAATCACTGATTCCGGTCCGTACAAAGTCACTAACTCCCGTCCTGTACAGAGTCACTGACGTCTGTTCTTTTCAGAGTAACTGTCTCCCGTTCTGTGCAGAGTCACTGACTCCAGGTCTACACAGAGTCACTGACGCCCGTCGGACAGCGTCACTGACAACGGGTCGTACACAGTCAGAAACTCTCCGTCTGTTCAGAGTTACTGACTTCCGTTCTGTGCAGAGTCACTGACTCCAGCTCTGAACAGAGTGGCTAACTCTCGGTCCGTTCAGAGTTACTGACTCCGGGTCTATGAAGACTCACTGCCTCCCGGTCTGTACAGAATCATTGCCTCCCGGACTGTGGAGAGTCACTGACTCCCAGTCCGTAAAGTGTAATTGATTTCCGGTCTGTACAGATTCACTGACTCCCGTGCTGTACAGAGTGATTGACTCCAGGTCTGTACAGAGTGACTGACTCCTGTCCTGTACAGATACACTGACTCCCAGTCTGCACAGAGTCGCTGACTCCAGGTGTGCACATAATCAATAATTCCCCGTCTGTGCAGATGCACTGACTCCCGGTCTGCACAGAGTCACTGACTCCCGGTCTGTGCAGAATCACTGAATCCGGTCTACACAGAGACACTGACTCCAGGTCTGCACAGAGAAACTGACTCCCGGTCTGTACAGAGGCACTGACTCCAGGTCTGTGCACAGTCACTGAGTCCCGGTCAGCACAGGGCCACTGACTCTCGGCATGTTCAGATTCACGGACTACCTGTCTGTACAGAGTCACTGATTCCGGTCTGCACAGAGTCACTGACTCTCGGTCTATACAGTGTCACTGACTCCCCGTCTGTGCAGAGTCACTGACTCCAGGTCTGTACAGACTCACTGACTCACTGTCTGAAAAGAGTCACTGATTCCGGTCCATACAGAGTCACTGACTCCGGTTCTATACAGAGTAACTGTCTCCCGGTCTGTACAGAGTCACTGACTCCCGGTCTGTACCGAGTCACTGACTCCCGGTCTGCAGGGAGACAGTGACTCCAGGTCTCTACAGAGTAACTGACTCCCGTCCTGTACAGATACACTGACTCCCAGTCTGCACAGATTCACTTTTTCCGGTCCGTACAGAGTCACTAACTCCCGGCCAATACAGGATCACTGACTCCCGGTCTGCACAAAGTCACTGACTTCCGGTCCATACAGAGTCGCCGACTCCCGGTCCGGACAGGATCACTGACTCCCAGTCTGCACAGAATCACAGACTTCCGGTCGGTACAGAACAATTGACACCCGGTCTGTTCAGAGAAACTGACTCCAGGTCTGTACAGAGTCATTGACTCAAGGACTGCGCAGAATCGCAGAAACCCGGTCTGTACAGCGCCACTGGCTCCAGGTATGTTCAGACTAACTGACTCCAGGCCTGGACAGAATCACTGACTCCGGTCTGTACAGTCAGTGACTTCCGGTCTGTATAGAGTCACTGACTGCAGGACTGTACAGAGTTACTGATTCCCGGTCTTACAGAGCCAGTGACAACGGGTCTGTACAGAGTCAATGACTACCTGTCTGTGCAGAGTCAATGATTCCGATCTTTACAGAGTCACTGATTACCCGGCCTGTACCGAGTCACTGACTCCCGGTATGTACAGACTTACTGACTCCCGATCGATGAAGACTCACTGACACCCGGTCTCTAAAGAGTCACTGACACCCGATCTGTAGAGAGCCACTGAATCCAGGTCTGCACAGACTCACTGACTCGAGGTCTGTCCAGAGTCCCTGACACCCGGTCTGTGCAGCGTCACTGACTCCAGGTCTGGACAGAATCACTGACTCCCGGTCGATGCAGAGTCACTGACTCCCGGTCTGTACAGAGTCACTGATTTCCGGTCCGTACAGAATCATCGACAGCCGGACTGCACAGAGACACTGACTAGAGGACTGTACAGAGTCGCTGACTCCCGGTCCGGCCAGAATCACAGACGCCCAGCCTGTACAGAGTCACTGACTCCCAGTCTTTACAGAGTCACTGGCTCTCGTCTGTACAGACTCACTGACTCCCGGTCTGTACCGAGTCACTGACTTCCGGCCTGTACAGCGTCACTTGCTCCAGGTCTGTACAGACTCACTGCCTCAAGGTCAGTACAGAGTCACTGACTCGCGGTCCGTAGTGTCATCAACTCCCGGTTTGTACAGAATCACTGACATCGGTCTGTACAGACACACTGACCCCCGTTCTGTACAGAGTCGCTGACTCCAGGTCTGTACAGGGTCACTGACACCCGGTCTGTACAGCTTCCCTGGCTCCAGGTCTGTGCAGACTCACTGACTGCCGGTCCGTACAGTACCACTAACTCCCGGTCTGCACAGAGCCACTGATTCTCGGTCCGTACAGAACCACTGGCTCCCGGTCTGCACGGAGCCACTGACTACCGGTCTGTACAGAGAAAATGACTCTAGGTCTGCACAGAGCCACTGACGACCGGTCTGTACAGAGTCACTGACTTCAGGTCTGTACAGACCCAATGAAATCCGGCCTGCACAGAGTCACTGACTCCAGGTCGTACAGAGTCACCGAATCCCGGTCTGCTCAGAGTCACTGCCTCCCATTCTGTACAGAGTCACTGATTCCCGGTCCATACAGAATCACGGACTCCCGGTCTGCACAGAGACACTGACTCCAGGTCTGTACAGAGTCACTGACTCCAGGTCTGTTCGAGCCATTGACTCCTGGTCTGTACAGAGTCAGTGTCTCCAGGTCTGTACAGAGTAACTGACTTCTGGTCTGTACAGAGACACTGACTCCAGGTTTGTAGAGAGTCACCAACTCCCAGTCTGTACAGCGTCACTGGCTCCAGGTCTGTGAGGACTCACTGACTCCAAGTCTGGACACAGTCACTGACTCCAGGTCTCTACATCATCAATGATTCCCCGTCTGTACCGAGTCGCTGACTCCCGGTCTGCACAGAGCCACTGACGACCAGTCTGTACAGAGACGCTGTCTCCCCGTTTGCACAGAGCCACTGACTACCAGTCTGTCCAGAGACACTGAATCCCGGTCTGTACAGAGTCACCGACTCCCGGTCTGTACCGATTCACTGACTCCCGGTCTGCGGAGAGGCATTGATTAACGGTCTGTACAGACACACTGAATTAAGGTCTGTACAGAGTCACTGACTCCAGGTCCGTATAGATTCACTGAATCCCGGTCTGTACAACGTTCGTGACTCAAACTCTGTGCCGAGTTTCTGATTTCCTGTCCGCACAGAATCAATGACTTCCGGTCTGCACAGAATCACTGACTCCCGTTCTTTGCAGGCTCACCGACTCCAGGTCTGTAGAGAGACACCAATTCCCTGTCTGGACAGAGTCACTTTGACTCCCGGTCTGTGCAGATTAACTGACTTCCGGTCTATGCTGAGTCACTGACTTCCGGTCTGCGCAGATTCGCCAACTCCCGGGCCGAAGAGAATCACTGACTCCCGGTCTGTACAGAGGCATTGACTCCAGTTCTGTACAGAGAAACTGACTCCACGTCTGTACAGAGTCAATGGCTCACGGTCCGTACAGAGTCACCAACTCCCGGTTTGTACAGAATCACTGACTTATGTCCATACAGACACACTGACTCCCGTTCTGCACAGAGTCTCTGACTCCAGGTCTGTTCAGAGAAACTGAGTCCAGGTCTGTAATGAGTCTGTACAGAGTCAATGATTCCCGGTCTGTACAGCTTCACTTGCTCCAGGTCTGTGCAGACTCAATGCCTCCCGGTCTGCACAGAGTCACTGACTCCCGTTCTGTACAGAGTCACTGATTCCCGGTCCATACAGAATCACCGACTCCCGGTCTGCACAGAGACACTGATTCCAGGTCTGTACAGAACCGCTGACTCCAGCTCTGTACATAATCAATGATTCCCCGGCTGTACAGAGTCACTGACTCCAGGTCTGTTCGAGTCACTGACTCCCGGTCCGTCCAGAATCACAGACGCCCGGCCTGTACAGAGTCACTGACTCCCAGTCTGTGCAGAGTCACTGATTCTCGTCTGTGCAGACTCACTGACTTCAGGTCTGGACAGAGTCGCCGACTCTCGGTCTGTACAGAATCACTGACTCCCGGTCTGCACAGAATCACAGACTTCTGGTCCGTACAGAACAACTGATACCCGGTCTGCACCGAGACACTGATTCCAGGTCTGTACAGAGTCGCTGAAACCCGGTCTGTACAGAATCACCAAATGCCGGTATGTATAGAGAGACTGACTCCAGTTCTGCACAGATTCGCTGACTCCAGGTCTGTACATCATCAATGATTCCCGTCTGTACCGAGTCGCTGACTCCCGTTCTGCACAGAGCCACTGACGACCAGTCTGTACAGAGACGCTGTCTCCCCGTTTGCACAGAGCCACTGACTACCAGTCTGTCAAGAGACACTGAATCCCGGTCTGCACAGAGACACTGACACCCGGTCTGTACAGAGTCACTGACTCCCGGTCTGTACCGAGTCACTGACTCCCGGTCTGCAGGGAGACAGTGACTCCAGGTCTCTACAGAGTAACTGACTCCCGTCCTGTACAGATACACTGACTCCCAGTCTGCACAGATTCACTTTTTCCGGTCCGTACAGAGTCACAAACTCCCGGCCAATACAGGATCACTGACTCCCGGTCTGCACAGAGTCACTGACTTCCGGTCCATACAGAGTCGCCGACTCCCGGTCCGGACAGGATCACTGACTCCCAGTCTGCACAGAATCACAGACTTCCGGTCGGTACAGAACAATTGACACCCGGTCTGTTCAGAGAAACTGACTCCAGGTCTGTACAGAGTCATTGACTCAAGGACTGCGCAGAATCGCAGAAACCCGGTCTGTACAGCGCCACTGGCTCCAGGTATGTTCAGACTAACTGACTCCAGGCCTGGACAGAATCACTGACTCCGGTCTGTACAGTCAGTGACTTCCGGTCTGTATAGAGTCACTGACTGCAGGACTGTACAGAGTTACTGATTCCCGGTCTTACAGAGCCAGTGACAACGGGTCTGTACAGAGTCAATGACTACCTGTCTGTGCAGAGTCAATGATTCCGATCTTTACAGAGTCACTGATTACCCGGCCTGTACCGAGTCACTGACTCCCGGTATGTACAGACTTACTGACTCCCGATCGATGAAGACTCACTGACACCCGGTCTCTAAAGAGTCACTGACACCCGATCTGTAGAGAGCCACTGAATCCAGGTCTGCACAGACTCACTGACTCGAGGTCTGTCCAGAGTCCCTGACACCCGGTCTGTGCAGCGTCACTGACTCCAGGTCTGGACAGAATCACTGACTCCCGGTCGGTACAGAGTCACTGACTCCCGGTCTGTACAGAATAACTGAATTCCGGTCGATGCAGAGTCACTGACTCCCGGTCTGTACAGAGTCACTGATTTCCGGTCCGTACAGAATCATCGACAGCCGGACTGCACATAGACACTGACTAGAGGACTGTACAGAGTTGCTGACTCCAGGTCTGCACATAATCACCGAATATCGGTCTGTAGAGACAGACTGACTCCAGTTCTGCACAGATTCGCTGACTCCAGGTATGTACATAATCAATGATTCCCCTCTGTACTGAGTCACCGACTCCCGGTCTGTACAGAATCACTGACTCCCGGTCGGTACAGACTTACTGACTCCCGATCTATGAAGACTCACTGACACCCGGTCTGTAAAGAGTCACTGACACCAGGACTGTGCAGATTCACTGACTCACTGTCTTCACAGAGTCACTGATTCCAGGTCTTTACAGAACCACGGACACCCGGTCTGTACCGAGTGACCGACTCCCGGTCAGCAAAGAATCACTGACGCCCGGTCTGTACAGAGTCACCGAGTTCCGGTCCGGACAGAAACGCCGATTCCCGATCTGGACAACGTCACTGAATTCAGATCTGTGCAGAGTCACTGACTCCCCGGCCTGTACAGAGTCACTGACTTCCTGTCTGTACAGAATCACTGACACCCGGACTGTACAGAGCCACTGACACTCGGTCTGTGCAGAGCCACTGAATCCAGGTCTGTACAGATTCATTGACTCACTGTCTGTACAGTCACTGATTCCGGTCTTTACAGGGTCACTGACTCCCGGTCTGTGCAGAGTCACTGACTCCAGCTATGAACAGAGTGGCTAACTCTCGGTCCGTTCAAAGTTACTGACTCCGGGTCTATGAAGACTCAGTGCCTCCCGGTCTGTACAGAATCATTGCCTCCCCGTCTGGGGAGAGTCACTGACATCCCGTCTGGACAAAGTCACTGACTACTGGCCTGCTCAGAGTCACTGACTCCCGGTCTGTCAGAGTAATTGACTTTCGGTCGATGCAGATTCACTGACTCCCGGTCTGTACAGATTCACTGACTCCCGGTCCGTACAGAATCACTGACTTCCGGTCTGTAGGGAGAAAGTGACTCCAGGTCTCCACAGAGTGACTGACTCCCGTCCTGTACAGATACACTGACTCCCAGTCTGCACAGATTCACTGATCCCGGTCCGTACAGAGTCACTAACTCGCGGCCTGTACAGAATCCCTTGCTCCCGGTCTGCACAGAGTCACTGACTTCCGGTCCAGACAGAGTCGCCGACTCCCGGTCTGTACAGGATCACTGACTCCCTGTCTGCACAGAATCACAGATTTCCGGTCGGTACAGAACAAATGACACCCGGTCTGTACAGAGACAATGACTCCAGGTCTGTACAGAGTCATTGGCTCCAGGTGTGTTCAGACTCACGAACTCCGGTCTGTACAGAGTCACTGACTGCAGGACTGTACAGAGTTACTGATTCCCGGTCTTACAGAGCCACTGACTCCTGGTCTGTACAGAGTAACTGACTTCCAGTCTATGCACGGTCACTGATATCCGGTCTGCATAGAGTCACCGGCTTCAGGTCCATACAGAATCACCGACTCCCGGTCTGCACAGAGCCATTGAATCCCGGTCTGCACAGTGACACTGACTCCAGGTCTGCACAGAGACACTGACTCCCATTCTGTACAGAGAAACTGACTCCAGGTCTGCACTGAATCAATGACTCCCTGTTTGTACAGATTCATTGATTCAGATCTGAACTTTGTCACTGACTCCCGGTCTGTGCAGAGTCACTGACTCCAGGTCGGTACAGAGTTACTGATTCCCGGTCTTACAGAGCCACTGACTACCGGTCTGTACAGAGTCACTGACTCCCTCTCTCTTCAGAGCCAATGATTCCGATCTTTACAGAGTCACCGATTACCCGGCCTGTACCGAGTCACTGACTCACGGTCTGTACAGACTTACTGAGTCCCGATCTATGAAGACTCACTGACACCCGGTCTGTAAATAGTCACTGACACCCGGCCTGTACAGAGCCACTGACTCCAGGACTGTGCAGATTCACTGAATCACTGTCTGCACAGATTCATTCACTCACTGTCTGTACAGATGTGGAGATGCCGGTGATGGACTGGGGTTGACAATTGTAAACAATTTTACAACACCAAGTTATAGTCCAGCAATTTTATTTTAAATTCACAAGCTTTCGGAGATTTTCTCCTTCCTCAGGCAAATGTTTCAAGATCTCCTTGAAGCCTACGCATGTCACCGATTCCGGTCTTTACAGGGTCACTGACTCCCGGTCTGTGCAGAGTCACTGACTCCAGCTCTGAACAGAGTGGCTAACTCTCGGTCCGTTCAGAGTTACTGACTCCGGGTCTATGAAGACTCACTGCCTCCCGGTCTGTACAGAATCATTGCCTCCCGGACTGTGGAGAGTCACTGACATCCCGTCTGGACAAAGTCACTGACTACTGGCCTGTACAGAGTCACTGACTCCCGGTCTGTAAAGAGTAATTGACTTTCGGTCGATGCAGATTCACTGACTCCCGGTCTGTGCAGAGTAACTGACTCCCGGTCCGTACAGAATCACTGACTCCCGGTCTGCAGGGAGACAGTGACTCCAGGTCTCTACAGAGTGACTGACTCCCGTCCTGTACAGATACACTGACTCCCAGTCTGCACAGAGTCACTGACATCCGATCTGTATCGAGCCACTGAATCCAGGTCTGCACATGTTCACTGACACACTGTCTGAAAAGAGTCACTGATTCCTGTCCATACAGAGTCACGGACTCCCGGCCTGTAGAGATTAACTGACTCCCTGTCTCTACAGATTCACCGATTCCGGTCTGTACAGAGTCACTGACTGCAGGACCGTACAGAGTTACTGATTCCCGGTCCTACAGAGCCACTGACTACCGGTCTGTACAGATTCACTGACTCCCTCTCTGTACAGAGTCAATGATTCCGATCTGTACAGAGTCACTGACTCCCGGTCTGTACAGACTTACTGACTCCCGATCTATGAAGACTCACTGACACCCCGTCTGTACAGAGTCACTGAGACCCGGTCTGTACAGAGCCACTGACTCCAGGTCTGTGCAGATTCTCCAACTCACTGTCTGCACAGAGTCACTGATTCCGGTCTGTACAGAGTCACCGACTTCCGGTTGGTACAGAATCACTGACTCCCGTTCTGTACAGAGTCGCTGACTCCAGGTCTGTAAATAATCAATGATTCCGAACTGCACAGAGACGCTGACTCCCTGCCTGTACAGAGTAACTGACTCCCGGTCTGTACAGCATCACTGACTCCCGGTCGTACAGCGTCACTAACTTCCGGTTGGACAGAGTCACTAACACTCGGTCTGTTCAGAGTTACTGACTCCCGGTCTGTACAGAGCCATTGAATCCCGGTCTGCACAGGGACACTGACTCCAGGTCTGTACAGAGTCACTGACGCCCCGGCCTGTACAGAGTCACTGGCTTCCTGTCTGGACAGAATCACTGACTCCCGGTCTGAAAAGAGTAATTGATTCCGGTCTGTACAGATTCACTGACTCCCGGTCTGTACAGAGTAACTGACTCCAGGTCTGTACCGAGCGACTGACTCCCGTCCTGCACAGATAAACGGACTCCATGTCTGTACAGAATCACTGATTCCGGTCCGTACAAAGTCACTAACTCCCGTCCTGTACAGAGTCACTGACGTCTGTTCTTTTCAGAGTAACTGTCTCCCGTTCTGTGCAGAGTCACTGACTCCAGGTCTACACAGAGTCACTGACGCCCGTCGGACAGCGTCACTGACAACGGGTCGTACACAGTCAGAAACTCTCTGTCTGTTCAGAGTTACTGACTTCCGTTCTGTGCAGAGTCACTGACTCCAGCTCTGAACAGAGTGGCTAACTCTCGGTCCGTTCAGAGTTACTGACTCCGGGTCTATGAAGACTCACTGCCTCCCGGTCTGTACAGAATCATTGCCTCCCGGACTGTGGAGAGTCACTGACTCCCAGTCCGTAAAGTGTAATTGATTTCCGGTCTGTACAGATTCACTGACTCCCGTGCTGTACAGAGTGATTGACTCCAGGTCTGTACAGAGTGACTGACTCCTGTCCTGTACAGATACACTGACTCCCAGTCTGCACAGAGTCGCTGACTCCAGGTGTGCACATAATCAATAATTCCCCGTCTGTGCAGATGCACTGACTCCCGGTCTGCACAGAGTCACTGACTCCCGGTCTGTGCAGAATCACTGAATCCGGTCTACACAGAGACACTGACTCCAGGTCTGCACAGAGAAACTGACTCCCGGTCTGTACAGAGGCACTGACTCCAGGTCTGTGCACAGTCACTGAGTCCCGGTCAGCACAGGGCCACTGACTCTCGGCATGTTCAGATTCACGGACTACCTGTCTGTACAGAGTCACTGATTCCGGTCTGCACAGAGTCACTGACTCTCGGTCTATACAGTGTCACTGACTCCCCGTCTGTGCAGAGTCACTGACTCCAGGTCTGTACAGACTCACTGACTCACTGTCTGAAAAGAGTCACTGATTCCGGTCCATACAGAGTCACTGACTCCGGTTCTATACAGAGTAACTGTCTCCCGGTCTGTACAGAGTCACTGACTCCCGGTCTGTACCGAGTCACTGACTCCCGGTCTGCAGGGAGACAGTGACTCCAGGTCTCTACAGAGTAACTGACTCCCGTCCTGTACAGATACACTGACTCCCAGTCTGCACAGATTCACTTTTTCCGGTCCGTACAGAGTCACTAACTCCCGGCCAATACAGGATCACTGACTCCCGGTCTGCACAGAGTCACTGACTTCCGGTCCATACAGAGTCGCCGACTCCCGGTCCGGACAGGATCACTGACTCCCAGTCTGCACAGAATCACAGACTTCCGGTCGGTACAGAACAATTGACACCCGGTCTGTTCAGAGAAACTGACTCCAGGTCTGTACAGAGTCATTGACTCAAGGACTGCGCAGAATCGCAGAAACCCGGTCTGTACAGCGCCACTGGCTCCAGGTATGTTCAGACTAACTGACTCCAGGCCTGGACAGAATCACTGACTCCGGTCTGTACAGTCAGTGACTTCCGGTCTGTATAGAGTCACTGACTGCAGGACTGTACAGAGTTACTGATTCCCGGTCTTACAGAGCCAGTGACAACGGGTCTGTACAGAGTCAATGACTACCTGTCTGTGCAGAGTCAATGATTCCGATCTTTACAGAGTCACTGATTACCCGGCCTGTACCGAGTCACTGACTCCCGGTATGTACAGACTTACTGACTCCCGATCGATGAAGACTCACTGACACCCGGTCTCTAAAGAGTCACTGACACCCGATCTGTAGAGAGCCACTGAATCCAGGTCTGCACAGACTCACTGACTCGAGGTCTGTCCAGAGTCCCTGACACCCGGTCTGTGCAGCGTCACTGACTCCAGGTCTGGACAGAATCACTGACTCCCGGTCGGTACAGAGTCACTGACTCCCGGTCTGTACAGAATAACTGAATTCCGGTCGATGCAGAGTCACTGACTCCCGGTCTGTACAGAGTCACTGATTTCCGGTCCGTACAGAATCATCGACAGCCGGACTGCACAGAGACACTGACTAGAGGACTGTACAGAGTCGCTGACTCCCGGTCCGGCCAGAATCACAGACGCCCAGCCTGTACAGAGTCACTGACTCCCAGTCTTTACAGAGTCACTGGCTCTCGTCTGTACAGACTCACTGACTCCCGGTCTGTACCGAGTCACTGACTTCCGGCCTGTACAGCGTCACTTGCTCCAGGTCTGTACAGACTCACTGCCTCAAGGTCAGTACAGAGTCACTGACTCGCGGTCCGTAGTGTCATCAACTCCCGGTTTGTACAGAATCACTGACATCGGTCTGTACAGACACACTGACCCCCGTTCTGTACAGAGTCGCTGACTCCAGGTCTGTACAGGGTCACTGACACCCGGTCTGTACAGCTTCCCTGGCTCCAGGTCTGTGCAGACTCACTGACTGCCGGTCCGTACAGTACCACTAACTCCCGGTCTGCACAGAGCCACTGATTCTCGGTCCGTACAGAACCACTGGCTCCCGGTCTGCACGGAGCCACTGACTACCGGTCTGTACAGAGAAAATGACTCTAGGTCTGCACAGAGCCACTGACGACCGGTCTGTACAGAGTCACTGACTTCAGGTCTGTACAGACCCAATGAAATCCGGCCTGCACAGAGTCACTGACTCCAGGTCGTACAGAGTCACCGAATCCCGGTCTGCTCAGAGTCACTGCCTCCCATTCTGTACAGAGTCACTGATTCCCGGTCCATACAGAATCACGGACTCCCGGTCTGCACAGAGACACTGACTCCAGGTCTGTACAGAGTCACTGACTCCAGGTCTGTTCGAGCCATTGACTCCTGGTCTGTACAGAGTCAGTGTCTCCAGGTCTGTACAGAGTAACTGACTTCTGGTCTGTACAGAGACACTGACTCCAGGTTTGTAGAGAGTCACCAACTCCCAGTCTGTACAGCGTCACTGGCTCCAGGTCTGTGAGGACTCACTGACTCCAAGTCTGGACACAGTCACTGACTCCAGGTCTCTACATCATCAATGATTCCCCGTCTGTACCGAGTCGCTGACTCCCGGTCTGCACAGAGCCACTGACGACCAGTCTGTACAGAGACGCTGTCTCCCCGTTTGCACAGAGCCACTGACTACCAGTCTGTCCAGAGACACTGAATCCCGGTCTGTACAGAGTCACCGACTCCCGGTCTGTACCGATTCACTGACTCCCGGTCTGCGGAGAGGCATTGATTAACGGTCTGTACAGACACACTGAATTAAGGTCTGTACAGAGTCACTGACTCCAGGTCCGTATAGATTCACTGAATCCCGGTCTGTACAACGTTCGTGACTCAAACTCTGTGCCGAGTTTCTGATTTCCTGTCCGCACAGAATCAATGACTTCCGGTCTGCACAGAATCACTGACTCACGTTCTTTGCAGGCTCACCGACTCCAGGTCTGTAGAGAGACACCAATTCCCTGTCTGGACAGAGTCACTTTGACTCCCGGTCTGTGCAGATTAACTGACTTCCGGTCTATGCTGAGTCACTGACTTCCGGTCTGCGCAGATTCGCCAACTCCCGGGCCGAAGAGAATCACTGACTCCCGGTCTGTACAGAGGCATTGACTCCAGTTCTGTACAGAGAAACTGACTCCACGTCTGTACAGAGTCAATGGCTCACGGTCCGTACAGAGTCACCAACTCCCGGTTTGTACAGAATCACTGACTTATGTCCATACAGACACACTGACTCCCGTTCTGCACAGAGTCTCTGACTCCAGGTCTGTTCAGAGAAACTGAGTCCAGGTCTGTAATGAGTCTGTACAGAGTCAATGATTCCCGGTCTGTACAGCTTCACTTGCTCCAGGTCTGTGCAGACTCAATGCCTCCCGGTCTGCACAGAGTCACTGACTCCCGTTCTGTACAGAGTCACTGATTCCCGGTCCATACAGAATCACCGACTCCCGGTCTGCACAGAGACACTGATTCCAGGTCTGTACAGAACCGCTGACTCCAGGTCTGTACATAATCAATGATTCCCCGGCTGTACAGAGTCACTGACTCCAGGTCTGTTCGAGTCACTGACTCCCGGTCCGTCCAGAATCACAGACGCCCGGCCTGTACAGAGTCACTGACTCCCAGTCTGTGCAGAGTCACTGATTCTCGTCTGTGCAGACTCACTGACTTCAGGTCTGGACAGAGTCGCCGACTCTCGGTCTGTACAGAATCACTGACTCCCGGTCTGCACAGAATCACAGACTTCTGGTCCGTACAGAACAACTGATACCCGGTCTGCACCGAGACACTGATTCCAGGTCTGTACAGAGTCGCTGAAACCCGGTCTGTACAGAATCACCAAATGCCGGTATGTATAGAGAGACTGACTCCAGTTCTGCACAGATTCGCTGACTCCAGGTCTGTACATCATCAATGATTCCCGTCTGTACCGAGTCGCTGACTCCCGTTCTGCACAGAGCCACTGACGACCAGTCTGTACAGAGACGCTGTCTCCCCGTTTGCACAGAGCCACTGACTACCAGTCTGTCAAGAGACACTGAATCCCGGTCTGCACAGAGACACTGACACCCGGTCTGTACAGAGTCACTGACTCCCGGTCTGTACCGAGTCACTGACTCCCGGTCTGCAGGGAGACAGTGACTCCAGGTCTCTACAGAGTAACTGACTCCCGTCCTGTACAGATACACTGACTCCCAGTCTGCACAGATTCACTTTTTCCGGTCCGTACAGAGTCACTAACTCCCGGCCAATACAGGATCACTGACTCCCGGTCTGCACAGAGTCACTGACTTCCGGTCCATACAGAGTCGCCGACTCCCGGTCCGGACAGGATCACTGACTCCCAGTCTGCACAGAATCACAGACTTCCGGTCGGTACAGAACAATTGACACCCGGTCTGTTCAGAGAAACTGACTCCAGGTCTGTACAGAGTCATTGACTCAAGGACTGCGCAGAATCGCAGAAACCCGGTCTGTACAGCGCCACTGGCTCCAGGTATGTTCAGACTAACTGACTCCAGGCCTGGACAGAATCACTGACTCCGGTCTGTACAGTCAGTGACTTCCGGTCTGTATAGAGTCACTGACTGCAGGACTGTACAGAGTTACTGATTCCCGGTCTTACAGAGCCAGTGACAACGGGTCTGTACAGAGTCAATGACTACCTGTCTGTGCAGAGTCAATGATTCCGATCTTTACAGAGTCACTGATTACCCGGCCTGTACCGAGTCACTGACTCCCGGTATGTACAGACTTACTGACTCCCGATCGATGAAGACTCACTGACACCCGGTCTCTAAAGAGTCACTGACACCCGATCTGTAGAGAGCCACTGAATCCAGGTCTGCACAGACTCACTGACTCGAGGTCTGTCCAGAGTCCCTGACACCCGGTCTGTGCAGCGTCACTGACTCCAGGTCTGGACAGAATCACTGACTCCCGGTCGGTACAGAGTCACTGACTCCCGGTCTGTACAGAATAACTGAATTCCGGTCGATGCAGAGTCACTGACTCCCGGTCTGTACAGAGTCACTGATTTCCGGTCCGTACAGAATCATCGACAGCCGGACTGCACAGAGACACTGACTAGAGGACTGTACAGAGTTGCTGACTCCAGGTCTGCACATAATCACCGAATATCGGTCTGTAGAGACAGACTGACTCCAGTTCTGCACAGATTCGCTGACTCCAGGTATGTACATAATCAATGATTCCCCTCTGTACTGAGTCACCGACTCCCGGTCTGTACAGAATCACTGACTCCCGGTCGGTACAGACTTACTGACTCCCGATCTATGAAGACTCACTGACACCCGGTCTGTAAAGAGTCACTGACACCAGGACTGTGCAGATTCACTGACTCACTGTCTTCACAGAGTCACTGATTCCAGGTCTTTACAGAACCACGGACACCCGGTCTGTACCGAGTGACCGACTCCCGGTCAGCAAAGAATCACTGACGCCCGGTCTGTACAGAGTCACCGAGTTCCGGTCCGGACAGAAACGCCGATTCCCGATCTGGACAACGTCACTGAATTCAGATCTGTGCAGAGTCACTGACTCCCCGGCCTGTACAGAGTCACTGACTTCCTGTCTGTACAGAATCACTGACACCCGGACTGTACAGAGCCACTGACACTCGGTCTGTGCAGAGCCACTGAATCCAGGTCTGTACAGATTCATTGACTCACTGTCTGTACAGTCACTGATTCCGGTCTTTACAGGGTCACTGACTCCCGGTCTGTGCAGAGTCACTGACTCCAGCTATGAACAGAGTGGCTAACTCTCGGTCCGTTCAAAGTTACTGACTCCGGGTCTATGAAGACTCAGTGCCTCCCGGTCTGTACAGAATCATTGCCTCCCCGTCTGGGGAGAGTCACTGACATCCCGTCTGGACAAAGTCACTGACTACTGGCCTGCTCAGAGTCACTGACTCCCGGTCTGTCAGAGTAATTGACTTTCGGTCGATGCAGATTCACTGACTCCCGGTCTGTACAGATTCACTGACTCCCGGTCCGTACAGAATCACTGACTTCCGGTCTGTAGGGAGAAAGTGACTCCAGGTCTCCACAGAGTGACTGACTCCCGTCCTGTACAGATACACTGACTCCCAGTCTCAACAGATTCACTGATCCCGGTCCGTACAGAGTCACTAACTCGCGGCCTGTACAGAATCCCTTGCTCCCGGTCTGCACAGAGTCACTGACTTCCGGTCCAGACAGAGTCGCCGACTCCCGGTCTGTACAGGATCACTGACTCCCTGTCTGCACAGAATCACAGATTTCCGGTCGGTACAGAACAAATGACATCCGGTCTGTACAGAGACAATGACTCCAGGTCTGTACAGAGTCATTGGCTCCAGGTGTGTTCAGACTCACGAACTCCGGTCTGTACAGAGTCACTGACTGCAGGACTGTACAGAGTTACTGATTCCCGGTCTTACAGAGCCACTGACTCCTGGTCTGTACAGAGTAACTGACTTCCAGTCTATGCACGGTCACTGATATCCGGTCTGCATAGAGTCACCGGCTTCAGGTCCATACAGAATCACCGACTCCCGGTCTGCACAGAGCCATTGAATCCCGGTCTGCACAGTGACACTGACTCCAGGTCTGCACAGAGACACTGACTCCCATTCTGTACAGAGAAACTGACTCCAGGTCTGCACTGAATCAATGACTCCCTGTTTGTACAGATTCATTGATTCAGATCTGAACTTTGTCACTGACTCCCGGTCTGTGCAGAGTCACTGACTCCAGGTCGGTACAGAGTTACTGATTCCCGGTCTTACAGAGCCACTGACTACCGGTCTGTACAGAGTCACTGACTCCCTCTCTCTTCAGAGCCAATGATTCCGATCTTTACAGAGTCACCGATTACCCGGCCTGTACCGAGTCACTGACTCACGGTCTGTACAGACTTACTGAGTCCCGATCTATGAAGACTCACTGACACCCGGTCTGTAAATAGTCACTGACACCCGGCCTGTACAGAGCCACTGACTCCAGGACTGTGCAGATTCACTGAATCACTGTCTGCACAGATTCATTCACTCACTGTCTGTACAGAGTCACCGATTCCGGTCTTTACAGGGTCACTGACTCCCGGTCTGTGCAGAGTCACTGACTCCAGCTCTGAACAGAGTGGCTAACTCTCGGTCCGTTCAGAGTTACTGACTCCGGGTCTATGAAGACTCACTGCCTCCCGGTCTGTACAGAATCATTGCCTCCCGGACTGTGGAGAGTCACTGACATCCCGTCTGGACAAAGTCACTGACTACTGGCCTGTACAGAGTCACTGACTCCCGGTCTGTAAAGAGTAATTGACTTTCGGTCGATGCAGATTCACTGACTCCCGGTCTGTGCAGAGTAACTGACTCCCGGTCCGTACAGAATCACTGACTCCCGGTCTGCAGGGAGACAGTGACTCCAGGTCTCTACAGAGTGACTGACTCCCGTCCTGTACAGATACACTGACTCCCAGTCTGCACAGAGTCACTGACATCCGATCTGTATCGAGCCACTGAATCCAGGTCTGCACATGCTCACTGACACACTGTCTGAAAAGAGTCACTGATTCCTGTCCATACAGAGTCACGGACTCCCGGCCTGTAGAGATTAACTGACTCCCTGTCTCTACAGATTCACCGATTCCGGTCTGTACAGAGTCACTGACTGCAGGACCGTACAGAGTTACTGATTCCCGGTCCTACAGAGCCACTGACTACCGGTCTGTACAGATTCACTGACTCCCTCTCTGTACAGAGTCAATGATTCCGATCTGTACAGACTCACTGACTCCCGGTCTGTACAGACTTACTGACTCCCGATCTATGAAGACTCACTGACACCCCGTCTGTACAGAGTCACTGAGACCCGGTCTGTACAGAGCCACTGACTCCAGGTCTGTGCAGATTCTCCAACTCACTGTCTGCACAGAGTCACTGATTCCGGTCTGTACAGAGTCACCGACTTCCGGTTGGTACAGAATCACTGACTCCCGTTCTGTACAGAGTCGCTGACTCCAGGTCTGTAAATAATCAATGATTCCGAACTGCACAGAGACGCTGACTCCCTGCCTGTACAGAGTAACTGACTCCCGGTCTGTACAGCATCACTGACTCCCGGTCGTACAGCGTCACTAACTTCCGGTTGGACAGAGTCACTAACACTCGGTCTGTTCAGAGTTACTGACTCCCGGTCTGTACAGAGCCATTGAATCCCGGTCTGCACAGGGACACTGACTCCAGGTCTGTACAGAGTCACTGACGCCCCGGCCTGTACAGAGTCACTGGCTTCCTGTCTGGACAGAATCACTGACTCCCGGTCTGAAAAGAGTAATTGATTCCGGTCTGTACAGATTCACTGACTCCCGGTCTGTACAGAGTAACTGACTCCAGGTCTGTACCGAGTGACTGACTCCCGTCCTGCACAGATAAACTGACTCCATGTCTGTACAGAATCACTGATTCCGGTCCGTACAAAGTCACTAACTCCCGTCCTGTACAGAGTCACTGACGTCTGTTCTTTTCAGAGTAACTGTCTCCCGTTCTGTGCAGAGTCACTGACTCCAGGTCTACACAGAGTCACTGACGCCCGTCGGACAGCGTCACTGACAACGGGTCGTACACAGTCAGAAACTCTCCGTCTGTTCAGAGTTACTGACTTCCGTTCTGTGCAGAGTCACTGACTCCAGCTCTGAACAGAGTGGCTAACTCTCGGTCCGTTCAGAGTTACTGACTCCGGGTCTATGAAGACTCACTGCCTCCCGGTCTGTACAGAATCATTGCCTCCCGGACTGTGGAGAGTCACTGACTCCCAGTCCGTAAAGTGTAATTGACTTCCGGTCTGTACAGATTCACTGACTCCCGTGCTGTACAGAGTGATTGACTCCAGGTCTGTACAGAGTGACTGACTCCTGTCCTGTACAGATACACTGACTCCCAGTCTGCACAGAGTCGCTGACTCCAGGTGTGCACATAATCAATAATTCCCCGTCTGTGCAGATGCACTGACTCCCGGTCTGCACAGAGTCACTGACTCCCGGTCTGTGCAGAATCACTGAATCCGGTCTACACAGAGACACTGACTCCAGGTCTGCACAGAGAAACTGACTCCCGGTCTGTACAGAGGCACTGACTCCAGGTCTGTGCACAGTCACTGAGTCCCGGTCAGCACAGGGCCACTGACTCTCGGCATGTTCAGATTCACGGACTAGCTGTCTGTACAGAGTCACTGATTCCGGTCTGCACAGAGTCACTGACTCTCGGTCTATACAGTGTCACTGACTCCCCGTCTGTGCAGAGTCACTGACTCCAGGTCTGTACAGACTCACTGACTCACTGTCTGAAAAGAGTCACTGATTCCGGTCCATACAGAGTCACTGACTCCGGTTCTATACAGAGTAACTGTCTCCCGGTCTGTGCAGAGTCACTGACTCCCGGTCTGGCCAACGTCACTGACTCCCGGTCTGTACAGAGTCACTGACTCCCGGTCCGGCCAGAATCACAGACGCCCAGCCTGTACAGAGTCACTGACTCCCAGTCTTTACAGAGTCACTGGCTCTCGTCTGTACAGACTCACTGACTCCCGGTCTGTACCGAGTCACTGACTTCCGGCCTGTACAGCGTCACTTGCTCCAGGTCTGTACAGACTCACTGCCTCAAGGTCAGTACAGAGTCACTGACTCGCGGTCCGTAGTGTCATCAACTCCCGGTTTGTACAGAATCACTGACATCGGTCTGTACAGACACACTGACCCCCGTTCTGTACAGAGTCGCTGACTCCAGGTCTGTACAGGGTCACTGACACCCGGTCTGTACAGCTTCCCTGGCTCCAGGTCTGTGCAGACTCACTGACTGCCGGTCCGTACAGTACCACTAACTCCCGGTCTGCACAGAGCCACTGATTCTCGGTCCGTACAGAACCACTGGCTCCCGGTCTGCACGGAGCCACTGACTACCGGTCTGTACAGAGAAAATGACTCTAGGTCTGCACAGAGCCACTGACGACCGGTCTGTACAGAGTCACTGACTTCAGGTCTGTACAGACCCAATGAAATCCGGCCTGCACAGAGTCACTGACTCCAGGTCGTACAGAGTCACCGAATCCCGGTCTGCTCAGAGTCACTGCCTCCCATTCTGTACAGAGTCACTGATTCCCGGTCCATACAGAATCACGGACTCCCGGTCTGCACAGAGACACTGACTCCAGGTCTGTACAGAGTCACTGACTCCAGGTCTGTTCGAGCCATTGACTCCTGGTCTGTACAGAGTCAGTGTCTCCAGGTCTGTACAGAGTAACTGACTTCTGGTCTGTACAGAGACACTGACTCCAGGTTTGTAGAGAGTCACCAACTCCCAGTCTGTACAGCGTCACTGGCTCCAGGTCTGTGAGGACTCACTGACTCCAAGTCTGGACACAGTCACTGACTCCAGGTCTCTACATCATCAATGATTCCCCGTCTGTACCGAGTCGCTGACTCCCGGTCTGCACAGAGCCACTGACGACCAGTCTGTACAGAGACGCTGTCTCCCCGTTTGCACAGAGCCACTGACTACCAGTCTGTCCAGAGACACTGAATCCCGGTCTGTACAGAGTCACCGACTCCCGGTCTGTACCGATTCACTGACTCCCGGTCTGCGGAGAGGCATTGATTAACGGTCTGTACAGACACACTGAATTAAGGTCTGTACAGAGTCACTGACTCCAGGTCCGTATAGATTCACTGAATCCCGGTCTGTACAACGTTCGTGACTCAAACTCTGTGCCGAGTTTCTGATTTCCTGTCCGCACAGAATCAATGACTTCCGGTCTGCACAGAATCACTGACTCCCGTTCTTTGCAGGCTCACCGACTCCAGGTCTGTAGAGAGACACCAATTCCCTGTCTGGACAGAGTCACTTTGACTCCCGGTCTGTGCAGATTAACTGACTTCCGGTCTATGCTGAGTCACTGACTTCCGGTCTGCGCAGATTCGCCAACTCCCGGGCCGAAGAGAATCACTGACTCCCGGTCTGTACAGAGGCATTGACTCCAGTTCTGTACAGAGAAACTGACTCCACGTCTGTACAGAGTCAATGGCTCACGGTCCGTACAGAGTCACCAACTCCCGGTTTGTACAGAATCACTGACTTATGTCCATACAGACACACTGACTCCCGTTCTGCACAGAGTCTCTGACTCCAGGTCTGTTCAGAGAAACTGAGTCCAGGTCTGTAATGAGTCTGTACAGAGTCAATGATTCCCGGTCTGTACAGCTTCACTTGCTCCAGGTCTGTGCAGACTCAATGCCTCCCGGTCTGCACAGAGTCACTGACTCCCGTTCTGTACAGAGTCACTGATTCCCGGTCCATACAGAATCACCGACTCCCGGTCTGCACAGAGACACTGATTCCAGGTCTGTACAGAACCGCTGACTCCAGGTCTGTACATAATCAATGATTCCCCGGCTGTACAGAGTCACTGACTCCAGGTCTGTTCGAGTCACTGACTCCCGGTCCGTCCAGAATCACAGACGCCCGGCCTGTACAGAGTCACTGACTCCCAGTCTGTGCAGAGTCACTGATTCTCGTCTGTGCAGACTCACTGACTTCAGGTCTGGACAGAGTCGCCGACTCTCGGTCTGTACAGAATCACTGACTCCCGGTCTGCACAGAATCACAGACTTCTGGTCCGTACAGAACAACTGATACCCGGTCTGCACCGAGACACTGATTCCAGGTCTGTACAGAGTCGCTGAAACCCGGTCTGTACAGAATCACCAAATGCCGGTATGTATAGAGAGACTGACTCCAGTTCTGCACAGATTCGCTGACTCCAGGTCTGTACATCATCAATGATTCCCGTCTGTACCGAGTCGCTGACTCCCGTTCTGCACAGAGCCACTGACGACCAGTCTGTACAGAGACGCTGTCTCCCCGTTTGCACAGAGCCACTGACTACCAGTCTGTCAAGAGACACTGAATCCCGGTCTGCACAGAGACACTGACACCCGGTCTGTACAGAGTCACTGACTCCCGGTCTGTACCGAGTCACTGACTCCCGGTCTGCAGGGAGACAGTGACTCCAGGTCTCTACAGAGTAACTGACTCCCGTCCTGTACAGATACACTGACTCCCAGTCTGCACAGATTCACTTTTTCCGGTCCGTACAGAGTCACTAACTCCCGGCCAATACAGGATCACTGACTCCCGGTCTGCACAGAGTCACTGACTTCCGGTCCATACAGAGTCGCCGACTCCCGGTCCGGACAGGATCACTGACTCCCAGTCTGCACAGAATCACAGACTTCCGGTCGGTACAGAACAATTGACACCCGGTCTGTTCAGAGAAACTGACTCCAGGTCTGTACAGAGTCATTGACTCAAGGACTGCGCAGAATCGCAGAAACCCGGTCTGTACAGCGCCACTGGCTCCAGGTATGTTCAGACTAACTGACTCCAGGCCTGGACAGAATCACTGACTCCGGTCTGTACAGTCAGTGACTTCCGGTCTGTATAGAGTCACTGACTGCAGGACTGTACAGAGTTACTGATTCCCGGTCTTACAGAGCCAGTGACAACGGGTCTGTACAGAGTCAATGACTACCTGTCTGTGCAGAGTCAATGATTCCGATCTTTACAGAGTCACTGATTACCCGGCCTGTACCGAGTCACTGACTCCCGGTATGTACAGACTTACTGACTCCCGATCGATGAAGACTCACTGACACCCGGTCTCTAAAGAGTCACTGACACCCGATCTGTAGAGAGCCACTGAATCCAGGTCTGCACAGACTCACTGACTCGAGGTCTGTCCAGAGTCCCTGACACCCGGTCTGTGCAGCGTCACTGACTCCAGGTCTGGACAGAATCACTGACTCCCGGTCGGTACAAAGTCACTGACTCCCGGTCTGTACAGAATAACTGAATTCCGGTCGATGCAGAGTCACTGACTCCCGGTCTGTACAGAGTCACTGATTTCCGGTCCGTACAGAATCATCGACAGCCGGACTGCACAGAGACACTGACTAGAGGACTGTACAGAGTTGCTGACTCCAGGTCTGCACATAATCACCGAATATCGGTCTGTAGAGACAGACTGACTCCAGTTCTGCACAGATTCGCTGACTCCAGGTATGTACATAATCAATGATTCCCCTCTGTACTGAGTCACCGTCTCCCGGTCTGTACAGAATCACTGACTCCCGGTCGGTACAGACTTACTGACTCCCGATCTATGAAGACTCACTGACACCCGGTCTGTAAAGAGTCACTGACACCAGGACTGTGCAGATTCACTGACTCACTGTCTTCACAGAGTCACTGATTCCAGGTCTTTACAGAACCACGGACACCCGGTCTGTACCGAGTGACCGACTCCCGGTCAGCAAAGAATCACTGACGCCCGGTCTGTACAGAGTCACCGAGTTCCGGTCCGGACAGAAACGCCGATTCCCGATCTGGACAACGTCACTGAATTCAGATCTGTGCAGAGTCACTGACTCCCCGGCCTGTACAGAGTCACTGACTTCCTGTCTGTACAGAATCACTGACACCCGGACTGTACAGAGCCACTGACACTCGGTCTGTGCAGAGCCACTGAATCCAGGTCTGTACAGATTCATTGACTCACTGTCTGTACAGTCACTGATTCCGGTCTTTACAGGGTCACTGACTCCCGGTCTGTGCAGAGTCACTGACTCCAGCTATGAACAGAGTGGCTAACTCTCGGTCCGTTCAAAGTTACTGACTCCGGGTCTATGAAGACTCAGTGCCTCCCGGTCTGTACAGAATCATTGCCTCCCCGTCTGGGGAGAGTCACTGACATCCCGTCTGGACAAAGTCACTGACTACTGGCCTGCTCAGAGTCACTGACTCCCGGTCTGTCAGAGTAATTGACTTTCGGTCGATGCAGATTCACTGACTCCCGGTCTGTACAGATTCACTGACTCCCGGTCCGTACAGAATCACTGACTTCCGGTCTGTAGGGAGAAAGTGACTCCAGGTCTCCACAGAGTGACTGACTCCCGTCCTGTACAGATACACTGACTCCCAGTCTGCACAGATTCACTGATCCCGGTCCGTACAGAGTCACTAACTCGCGGCCTGTACAGAATCCCTTGCTCCCGGTCTGCACAGAGTCACTGACTTCCGGTCCAGACAGAGTCGCCGACTCCCGGTCTGTACAGGATCACTGACTCCCTGTCTGCACAGAATCACAGATTTCCGGTCGGTACAGAACAAATGACACCCGGTCTGTACAGAGACAATGACTCCAGGTCTGTACAGAGTCATTGGCTCCAGGTGTGTTCAGACTCACGAACTCCGGTCTGTACAGAGTCACTGACTGCAGGACTGTACAGAGTTACTGATTCCCGGTCTTACAGAGCCACTGACTCCTGGTCTGTACAGAGTAACTGACTTCCAGTCTATGCACGGTCACTGATATCCGGTCTGCATAGAGTCACCGGCTTCAGGTCCATACAGAATCACCGACTCCCGGTCTGCACAGAGCCATTGAATCCCGGTCTGCACAGTGACACTGACTCCAGGTCTGCACAGAGACACTGACTCCCATTCTGTACAGAGAAACTGACTCCAGGTCTGCACTGAATCAATGACTCCCTGTTTGTACAGATTCATTGATTCAGATCTGAACTTTGTCACTGACTCCCGGTCTGTGCAGAGTCACTGACTCCAGGTCGGTACAGAGTTACTGATTCCCGGTCTTACAGAGCCACTGACTACCGGTCTGTACAGAGTCACTGACTCCCTCTCTCTTCAGAGCCAATGATTCCGATCTTTACAGAGTCACCGATTACCCGGCCTGTACCGAGTCACTGACTCACGGTCTGTACAGACTTACTGAGTCCCGATCTATGAAGACTCACTGACACCCGGTCTGTAAATAGTCACTGACACCCGGCCTGTACAGAGCCACTGACTCCAGGACTGTGCAGATTCACTGAATCACTGTCTGCACAGATTCATTCACTCACTGTCTGTACAGAGTCACCGATTCCGGTCTTTACAGGGTCACTGACTCCCGGTCTGTGCAGAGTCACTGACTCCAGCTCTGAACAGAGTGGCTAACTCTCGGTCCGTTCAGAGTTACTGACTCCGGGTCTATGAAGACTCACTGCCTCCCGGTCTGTACAGAATCATTGCCTCCCGGACTGTGGAGAGTCACTGACATCCCGTCTGGACAAAGTCACTGACTACTGGCCTGTACAGAGTCACTGACTCCCGGTCTGTAAAGAGTAATTGACTTTCGGTCGATGCAGATTCACTGACTCCCGGTCTGTGCAGAGTAACTGACTCCCGGTCCGTACAGAATCACTGACTCCCGGTCTGCAGGGAGACAGTGACTCCAGGTCTCTACAGAGTGACTGACTCCCGTCCTGTACAGATACACTGACTCCCAGTCTGCACAGAGTCACTGATCCCGGTCCGTACAGAGTCACTAACTCGCGGCCTGTACAGAATCCCTTGCTCCCGGTCTGCACAGAGTCACTGACTTCCGGTCCAGACAGAGTCGCCGACTCCCGGTCTGTACAGGATCACTGACTCCCTGTCTGCACAGAATCACAGATTTCCGGTCGGTACAGAACAAATGACACCCGGTCTGTACAGAGACAATGACTCCAGGTCTGTACAGAGTCATTGGCTCCAGGTGTGTTCAGACTCACGAACTCCGGTCTGTACAGAGTCACTGACTGCAGGACTGTACAGAGTTACTGATTCCCGGTCTTACAGAGCCACTGACTCCTGGTCTGTACAGAGTAACTGACTTCCAGTCTATGCACGGTCACTGATATCCGGTCTGCATAGAGTCACCGGCTTCAGGTCCATACAGAATCACCGACTCCCGGTCTGCACAGAGCCATTGAATCCCGGTCTGCACAGTGACACTGACTCCAGGTCTGCACAGAGACACTGACTCCCATTCTGTACAGAGAAACTGACTCCAGGTCTGCACTGAATCAATGACTCCCTGTTTGTACAGATTCATTGATTCAGATCTGAACTTTGTCACTGACTCCCGGTCTGTGCAGAGTCACTGACTCCAGGTCGGTACAGAGTTACTGATTCCCGGTCTTACAGAGCCACTGACTACCGGTCTGTACAGAGTCACTGACTCCCTCTCTCTTCAGAGCCAATGATTCCGATCTTTACAGAGTCACCGATTACCCGGCCTGTACCGAGTCACTGACTCACGGTCTGTACAGACTTACTGAGTCCCGATCTATGAAGACTCACTGACACCCGGTCTGTAAATAGTCACTGACACCCGGCCTGTACAGAGCCACTGACTCCAGGACTGTGCAGATTCACTGAATCACTGTCTGCACAGATTCATTCACTCACTGTCTGTACAGAGTCACCGATTCCGGTCTTTACAGGGTCACTGACTCCCGGTCTGTGCAGAGTCACTGACTCCAGCTCTGAACAGAGTGGCTAACTCTCGGTCCGTTCAGAGTTACTGACTCCGGGTCTATGAAGACTCACTGCCTCCCGGTCTGTACAGAATCATTGCCTCCCGGACTGTGGAGAGTCACTGACATCCCGTCTGGACAAAGTCACTGACTACTGGCCTGTACAGAGTCACTGACTCCCGGTCTGTAAAGAGTAATTGACTTTCGGTCGATGCAGATTCACTGACTCCCGGTCTGTGCAGAGTAACTGACTCCCGGTCCGTACAGAATCACTGACTCCCGGTCTGCAGGGAGACAGTGACTCCAGGTCTCTACAGAGTGACTGACTCCCGTCCTGTACAGATACACTGACTCCCAGTCTGCACAGATTCACTGATTCCGGTCCGTACAGAGTCACTAACTCCCGGCCAATACAGGATCACTGACTCCCGGTCTGCACAGAGTCACTGACTTCCGGTCCAAACAGAATCGCCGACTCCCGGTCTGTATAGGATCACTGACTCCCAGTCTGCACAGAATCACAGACTTCCGGTCGGTACAGAACAATTGACACCCGGTCTGTACAGAGATACTGACTCCAGGTCTGTACAGAGATACTGACTCCAGGTCTGCACCGAGACACTTACTCCAGGTCTGTACAGAGTCAATGACTCCCGGTCTGTACAGCGTCACTGGCTCCAGGTATGTTCAGACTCACTGACTCCAGGCCTGGACAGAGTTACTGATTCCCGGTCTTCCAGAGCCACTGACTCCCGGTCTGTACAGGGTCACTGACTCCCTCTCTGTACAGAGTCAATGATTCCGATCTTTACAGAGTCACTGATTACCCGGCCTGTACCGAGTCACTGACTCCCGGTATGTACAGACTTACTGACTCCCGATCTATGAAGACTCACTGACACCCGGTCTGTAACGAGTCACTGACACCCGATCTGTAGAGAGCCACTGAATCCAGGTCTGCACAGGTTCACTGACTCACTGTCTGAAAAGAATCACTGATTCCGGTCCATACAGAGTCACGGACTCCTGGCCTGCAGCGATTCACTGATTCCCTGTCTGCACAGATTCACTGATTCAGGTATGTCTAGAGTCACTGACTGCAGGACCGTACAGAGTTACTGATTCCCGGTCGGTGCAGAATCACTGACTCCCGCTCTGTACAGAGTCGCTGACTCCAGATCTGTACATAATCAATGATTCCGAACTGCGCAGAGTCGCTGACTCCCGGCCTGTATAGAGTAATTGACTCCCGTTCTTTACAGATTCACGGACTCCTGGCCTCTAGCGAATCACTGACTCCCTGTCTGCACAGAGTTCCTGAATCCCGGTCTCACAGAGCCACTGACTACCGGTCTGTACAGAGTCACTGACTCCTTCTCTGTACAGAGCCAATGATTCCGATCTGTGCAGAGTCACTGACTCCCCGGCCTGTACCGAGTCACTTACTCCCGATCTATTAAGACTCACTGACTCCAGGTCTGTGCAGATGCATCAACTCACTGTCTGCACAGAGTCACTGATTCCGGTCTGTACAGAGCAACCGACGTCCGGTCGGTACAGAATCACTGACTCCCGCTCTGTGCAGAGTCGCTGACTCCAGGTCTGCACATCATCAATGATTCCGAACTGCACAGAGTCGCTGACTCCCGGCCTGTGCAGAGAAATTGACTCCCGTTCTATACAGAGTAACTGACTCCCGGTCTGTGCAGAGTCACTGACTCCAGGTCTGTACAGCATCACTGACTCCCGGTCGTACAGCGTCACTGACTCCCGGTTGGACAGAGTCACCACCACTCGGTCTGTTCAGAGTTACTGAATCCCAGTCTGTAAAGACTCACTGACTCCCGGTCTGGACAGAATCACTAACTCCCGGTCTGCACAGAGGCACTAACTCCCGGTCTGTACAGATTCACTGACTCCAGGTCTGCAGAGATTCACTGAATCCCGCTATGCACAGAGTCACTGACTCCTGGTCTGTGCAGAGTAACTGACTTCCAGTCTATGCACGGTCACTGATATCCGGTCTGCATAGAGTCACCGGCTTCAGGTCCATACAGAATCACCGACTCCCGGTCTGCACAGAGCCATTGAATCCCGGTCTGCACAGTGACACTGACTCCAGGTCTGCACAGAGACACTGACTCCCATTCTGTACAGAGAAACTG
The DNA here is from genome assembly GCF_035084215.1 of Heptranchias perlo. NCBI lineage: Eukaryota > Metazoa > Chordata > Chondrichthyes > Hexanchiformes > Hexanchidae > Heptranchias > Heptranchias perlo. The sequence continues at coordinate 365,781 of NW_027138214.1, read as the reverse complement.
ACTCCAGGTCTGCACCGTGTGGGAGTTGAAGGGTTAATCTCTTTAAATCTAGTGCATATTGCTTCAACTGTTTAAGGTCAATTTAAAAGTTTAAATTTCTAAGTTTCTGTCAGGTGTGGGAGTTGAAGGGTTAATCTCTTTAAATCTAGTGCATATTGCTTCAACTGTTTAAGGTCAATTTAAAAGTTTAAATTTCTAAGTTTCTGTCAGGCTTCAGCAGAGACCTGCTGTAGCAAGTTAATTGGTTAGCTAGATTCAATTGGTCCCTGAAGGTGGGGCATGCCTGACTCATCTGAGTCTCAACTGTAGAAATACAGGGGCCTGTCAGTGCGGACAGCACGGTGTGAGGACAACACAGTGTGCTGAGAGTTCGGTACCTGTGGGAGTTAGGTGAAGTGGGGGAAGGAGGTGCTGCTTTGCCTTGCTTTTCCTGCAGAGCGGTAGCGGACCTGAGAGCGGTGAGCGGCGGGAGAGAGCGAGACCAGAGCGGGGATAAAAACAGCGCGGAGAGAGCGAGAGTCCAGTCGGTGAGCGGAGGGAGAGAGCGAGACCAGAGCGGGGATATAAACAGCAAGGAGAGAGCGAGAGTCCAGTCGGTGAGCGGCGGGAGAGAGCGAGACCAGAGCGGGGATATAAACAGCACGGAGAGAGCGAGAGTCCAGTCGGTGAGCGGCGGGAGAGAGCGAGACCAGAGCGGGGATAAAAACAGCGCGGAGAGAGCGAGAGTCCAGTCGGTGAGCGGAGGGAGAGAGCGAGACCAGAGCGGGGATATAAACAGCGCGGAGAGAGCGAGTGTCCAGTCGGTGAGCGGCGGGAGAGAGCGAGACCAGAGCGGGGATATAAACAGCACGGAGAGAGCGAGAGTCCAGTCGGTGAGCGGCGGGAGAGAGCGAGACCAGAGCGGGGATAAAAACAGCGCGGAGAGAGCGAGAGTTCAGTCGGTGAGCGGCGGGAGAGAGCGAGACCAGAGCGGAGATATAAACAGCACGGAGAGAGCGAGAGTCCAGTCGGTGAGCGGCAGGAGAGAGCGAGACCAGAGCGGGGATATAAACAGCGCGGAGAGAGCGAGAGTCCAGTCGGTGAGCGGAGGGAGAGAGCGAGACCAGAGCGGAGATATAAACAGCACGGAGAGAGCGAGAGTCCAGTCGGTGAGCGGGGGGAGAGAGCGAGACCAGAGCGGGGATAAAAACAGCGCGGAGAGAGCGAGAGTTCAGTCGGTGAGCGGCGGGAGAGAGCGAGACCAGAGCGGAGAGATAAACAGCGCGGAGAGAGCGAGAGTTCAGTCGGTGAGCGGCGGGAGAGAGCGAGACCAGAGCGGGGATATAAACAGCGCGGAGAGAGCGAGACCAGAGCGGGGATATAAACAGCGCGGAGAGAGCGAGAGTCCAGTCGGTGAGCGGCGGGAGAGAGCGAGACCAGAGCGGGGATAAAAACAGCGCGGAGAGAGCGAGTGTCCAGTCGGTGAGCGGCGGGAGAGAGCGAGACCAGAGCGGGGATATAAACAGCGCGGAGAGAGCGAGAGTCCAGTCGGTGAGCGGCGGGAGAGAGCGAGACCAGAGCGGGGATATAAACAGCGCGGAGAGAGCGAGAGTCCAGTCGGTGAGCGGGGGGAGAGAGCGAGACCAGAGCGGGGATATAAACAGCATGGAGAGAGCGAGAGTCCAGTCGGTGAGCGGCGGGAGAGAGCGAGACCAGAGCGGGGATATAAACAGCGCGGTGAGAGCGAGACCAGAGCGGGGATATAAACAGCGCAGAGAGAGCGAGAGTTCAGTCGGTGAGCGGCGGGAGAGAGCGAGACCAGAGCGGGGATATAAACAGCACGGAGAGAGCGAGAGTCCAGTCGGTGAGTGGCGGGAGAGAGCGAGACCAGAGCGGGGATATAAACAGCGCGGAGAGAGCGAGAGTTCAGTCGGTGAGCGGCGGGAGAGAGCGAGACCAGAGCGGAGATATAAACAGCGCGGAGAGAGCGAGAGTCCAGTCGGTGAGCGGCGGGAGAGAGCGAGACCAGAGCGGGGATATAAACAGCGCGGAGAGAGCGAGAGTTCAGTCGGTGAGCGGCGGGAGAGAGCGAGACCAGAGCGGGGATAAAAACAGCGCGGAGAGAGCGAGAGTTCAGTCGGTGAGCGGCGGGAGAGAGCGAGACCAGAGCGGAGAGATAAACAGCGCGGAGAGAGCGAGAGTTCAGTCGGTGAACGGCGGGAGAGAGCGAGACCAGAGCGGAGATATAAACAGCACGGAGAGAGCGAGAGTCCAGTCGGTGAGCGGCGGGAGAGAGCGAGACCAGAGCGGAGATATAAACAGCGCGGAGAGAGCGAGAGTTCAGTCGGTGAGCGGCGGGAGAGAGCGAGACCAGAGCGGAGATATAAACAGCGCGGAGAGAGCGAGAGTTCAGTCGGTGAGCGGCGGGAGAGAGCGAGACCAGAGCGGGGATATAAACAGCGCGGAGAGAGCGAGAGTCCAGTCGGTGAGCGGTGGGAGAGAGCGAGACCAGAGCGGGGATATAAACAGCGCGGAGAGAGCGAGAGTCCAGTCGGTGAGCGGCGGGAGATCGAGACCAGAGCGGAGATATAAACAGCGCGGAGAGAGCGAGAGTCCAGTCGGTGAGCGGAGGGAGAGAGCGAGACCAGAGCGGGGATATAAACAGCGCGGAGAGAGCGAGAGTCCAGTCGGTGAGCGGCGGGAGAGAGCGAGACCAGAGCGGAGATATAAACAGCACGGAGAGAGCGAGAGTCCAGTCGGTGAGCGGCGGGAGAGAGCGAGACCAGAGCGGGGATATAAACAGCGCGGAGAGAGCGAGACCAGAGCGGGGATATAAACAGCGCAGAGAGAGCGAGAGTTCAGTTGGTGAGCGGCGGGAGAGAGCGAGACCAGAGCGGGGATATAAACAGCACGGAGAGAGCGAGAGTCCAGTCGGTGAGCGGCGGGAGAGAGCGAGACCAGAGCGGGGATATAAACAGCGCGGAGAGAGCGAGAGTTCAGTCGGTGAGCGGCGGGAGAGAGCGAGACCAGAGCGGGGATAAAAACAGCGCGGAGAGAGCGAGAGTTCAGTCGGTGAGCGGCGGGAGAGAGCGAGACCAGAGCGGAGAGATAAACAGCGCGGAGAGAGCGAGAGTTCAGTCGGTGAACGGCGGGAGAGAGCGAGACCAGAGCGGAGATATAAACAGCACGGAGAGAGCGAGAGTCCAGTCGGTGAGCGGCGGGAGAGAGCGAGACCAGAGCGGAGATATAAACAGCGCGGAGAGAGCGAGAGTTCAGTCGGTGAGCGGCGGGAGAGAGCGAGACCAGAGCGGAGATATAAACAGCGCGGAGAGAGCGAGAGTTCAGTCGGTGAGCGGCGGGAGAGAGCGAGACCAGAGCGGGGATATAAACAGCGCGGAGAGAGCGAGAGTCCAGTCGGTGAGCGGTGGGAGAGAGCGAGACCAGAGCGGGGATATAAACAGCGCGGAGAGAGCGAGAGTCCAGTCGGTGAGCGGCGGGAGATCGAGACCAGAGCGGAGATATAAACAGCGCGGAGAGAGCGAGAGTCCAGTCGGTGAGCGGAGGGAGAGAGCGAGACCAGAGCGGGGATATAAACAGCGCGGAGAGAGCGAGAGTCCAGTCGGTGAGCGGCGGGAGAGAGCGAGACCAGAGCGGAGATATAAACAGCACGGAGAGAGCGAGAGTCCAGTCGGTGAGCGGCGGGAGAGAGCGAGACCAGAGCGGGGATATAAACAGCGCGGAGAGAGCGAGACCAGAGCGGGGATATAAACAGCGCAGAGAGAGCGAGAGTTCAGTTGGTGAGCGGCGGGAGAGAGCGAGACCAGAGCGGGGATATAAACAGCACGGAGAGAGCGAGAGTCCAGTCGGTGAGCGGCGGGAGAGAGCGAGACCAGAGCGGAGATATAAACAGCACGGAGAGAGCGAGAGATCAGTCGGTGAGCGGCGGGAGAGAGCGAGACCAGAGCGGGGATATAAACAGCGCGGAGAGAGCGAGAGTTCAGTCGGTGAGCGGCGGGAGAGAGCGAGACCAGAGCGGGGATATAAACAGCGCGGAGAGAGCGAGAGTCCAGTCGGTGAGCGGTGGGAGAGAGCGAGACCAGAGCGGGGATATAAACAGCGCGGAGAGAGCGAGAGTCCAGTCGGTGAGCGGCGGGAGATCGAGACCAGAGCGGAGATATAAACAGCGCGGAGAGAGCGAGAGTCCAGTCGGTGAGCGGTGGGAGAGAGCGAGACCAGAGCGGGGATATAAACAGCGCGGAGAGAGCGAGAGTCCAGTCGGTGAGCGGCGGGAGATCGAGACCAGAGCGGAGATATAAACAGCGCGGAGAGAGCGAGAGTCCAGTCGGTGAGCGGAGGGAGAGAGCGAGACCAGAGCGGGGATATAAACAGCGCGGAGAGAGCGAGAGTCCAGTCGGTGAGCGGCGGGAGAGAGCGAGACCAGAGCGGGGATAAAAACAGCGCGGAGAGAGCGAGAGTTCAGTCGGTGAGCGGTGGGAGAGAGCGAGACCAGAGCGGGGATATAAACAGCGCGGAGAGAGCGAGAGTCCAGTCGGTGAGCGGCGGGAGAGAGCGAGACCAGAGCGGGGATATAAACAGCGCGGAGAGAGCGAGAGTCCAGTCGGTGAGCGGCGGGAGAGAGCGAGACCAGAGCGGAGATATAAACAGCACGGAGAGAGCGAGAGTCCAGTCGGTGAGCGGCGGGAGAGAGCGAGACCAGAGCGGGGATATAAACAGCGCGGAGAGAGCGAGACCAGAGCGGGGATATAAACAGCGCAGAGAGAGCGAGAGTTCAGTTGGTGAGCGGCGGGAGAGAGCGAGACCAGAGCGGGGATATAAACAGCACGGAGAGAGCGAGAGTCCAGTCGGTGAGCGGCGGGAGAGAGCGAGACCAGAGCGGAGATATAAACAGCGTGGAGAGAGCGAGAGTCCAGTCGGTGAGCGGCGGGAGAGAGCGAGACCAGAGCGGGGATATAAACAGCGCGGAGAGAGCGAGAGTTCAGTCGGTGAGCGGCGGGAGAGAGCGAGACCAGAGCGGGGATATAAACAGCGCGGAGAGAGCGAGAGTCCAGTCGGTGAGCGGCGGGAGAGAGCGAGACCAGAGCGGAGATATAAACAGCGCGGAGAGAGCGAGAGTCCAGTCGGTGAGCGGCGGGAGAGAGCGAGACCAGAGCGGGGATATAAACAGCGCGGAGAGAGCGAGAGTCCAGTCGGTGAGCGGCGGGAGAGAGCGAGACCAGAGCGGGGATATAAACAGCGCGGAGAGAGCGAGAGTCCAGTCGGTGAGCGGCGGGAGAGAGCGAGACCAGAGCGGAGATATAAACAGCGCGGAGAGAGCGAGAGTCCAGTCGGTGAGCGGCGGGAGAGAGCGAGACCAGAGCGGGGATATAAACAGCGCGGAGAGAGCGAGACCAGAGCGGGGATATAAACAGCGCGGAGAGAGCGAGACCAGAGCGGGGATATAAACAGCGCGGAGAGAGCGAGACCAGAGCGGGGATATAAACAGCGCGGAGAGAGCGAGAGTCCAGTCGGTGAGCGGCGGGAGAGAGCGAGACCAGAGCGGGGATATAAACAGCGCGGAGAGAGCGAGACCAGAGCGGGGATATAAACAGCGCGGAGAGAGCGAGACCAGAGCGGGGATATAAACAGCGCGGAGAGAGCGAGAGTCCAGTCGGTGAGCGGCGGGAGAGAGCGAGACCAGAGCGGAGATATAAACAGCACGGAGAGAGCGAGAGTTCAGTCGGTGAGCGGCGGGAGAGAGCGAGACCAGAGCGGGGATATAAACAGCGCGGAGAGAGCGAGAGTTCAGTCGGTGAGCGGGGGGAGAGAGCGAGACCAGAGCGGGGATATAAACAGCGCGGAGAGAGCGAGACCAGAGCGGGGATATAAACAGCGCGGAGAGAGCGAGACCAGAGCGGGGATATAAACAGCGCGGAGAGAGCGAGACCAGAGCGGGGATATAAACAGCGCGGAGAGAGCGAGACCAGAGCGGGGATATAAACAGCGCGGAGAGAGCGAGACCAGAGCGGGGATATAAACAGCGCGGAGAGAGCGAGAGTCCAGTCGGTGAGCGGCGGGAGAGAGCGAGACCAGAGCGGGGATATAAACAGCGCGGAGAGAGCGAGACCAGAGCGGGGATATAAACAGCGCGGAGAGAGCGAGAGTCCAGTCGGTGAGCGGTGGGAGAGAGCGAGACCAGAGCGGGGATATAAACAGCGCGGAGAGAGCGAGACCAGAGCGGGGATATAAACAGCGCGGAGAGAGCGAGACCAGAGCGGGGATATAAACAGCGCGGAGAGAGCGAGACCAGAGCGGGGATATAAACAGCGCGGAGAGAGCGAGACCAGAGCGGGGATATAAACAGCGCGGAGAGAGCGAGACCAGAGCGGGGATATAAACAGCGCGGAGAGAGTGAGAGTTCAGTCGGTGAGCGGCGGGAGAGAGCGAGACCAGAGCGGGGATATAAACAGCGCGGAGAGAGCGAGAGTCCAGTCGGTGAGCGGCGGGAGAGAGCGAGACCAGAGCGGGGATATAAACAGCGCGGATAGAGCGAGACCAGAGCGGGGATATAAACAGCGCGGAGAGAGCGAGAGTCCAGTCGGTGAGCGGTGGGAGAGAGCGAGACCAGAGCGGGGATATAAACAGCGCGGAGAGAGCGAGACCAGAGCGGGGATATAAACAGCGCGGAGAGAGCGAGACCAGAGCGGGGATATAAACAGCGCGGAGAGAGCGAGACCAGAGCGGGGATATAAACAGCGCGGAGAGAGCGAGACCAGAGCGGGGATATAAACAGCGCGGAGAGAGCGAGACCAGAGCGGGGATATAAACAGCGCGGAGAGAGCGAGACCAGAGCGGGGATATAAACAGCGCGGAGAGAGCGAGAGTCCAGTCGGTGAGCGGCGGGAGAGAGCGAGACCAGAGCGGAGATATAAACAGCGCGGAGAGAGCGAGACCAGAGCTCACTCTGAGAGCGAGACTCTGAGACCAGCGGCAGTTCGGGGTGACGTCACCAGTCAGAAAGTGACGCGGCACAGGGGAGGCAGCTGATTGGTGAGTAGGTTCAGGTGAGTATTTCTACCATTTTACTGTAAGTAAAGTAATAAGAAAGGGAAGATCTGCAGGTTTTATAGCAGATAGTGTTTTTTTTTAGTGAACCTCGGTCCCTAGTATAGTTAACATTTTCTAATTTCAACGTAATTTAAAAGGGGTAACTCAGCTAAGGCAAGTCATGGCAGCAGACCTCGTACCCGTGATGTGCTCCTCCTGCAAGATGTGGGAAGTCATGGACACTACCAGTGTCCCTGCCGACCATGTGTGCGGGAAGTGTGTCCACCTGCAGCTACTGACCGATCGTATCTCGGAGCTGGAGCTGCGGGTGGACTCACTGTGGAGCATCCGCGATGCAGAGAAACTCGTGGATAGCACGTTTAGCGAGTTGGTCACACCGCAGGTAAAGGGTATACAGGCAGGAAGTGAATGGGTGACCACCAGGAAGAGTAAGAGATGCAGGCAGGTAGTGCAGGGGTCCCCTGTGTCCATCCCCCTCTCAAACAGATATGCCACTTTGGATGCTGTTGGGGGGGATGACTTATCAGGGGAAGGCAGCAGCAGCCAACTTCCTGGCACCACGGGTAGCTCTGCTGCACAGGCTGGGAGGAAAAAGAGTGGCAGAGCTATAGTGATAGGGGACTCAATTGTAAGGGGAATAGACAGGCGTTTCTGCGGCCGCAACCGAGACTCCAGGATGGTGTGTTGCCTCCCTGGTGCAAGGATCAAGGATGTCTCGGAGCGGCTACAGAACATTTTGGAGGGGGAGGGCGAACAGCCAGCTGTCGTGGTGCACATAGGCACCAACGATATAGGTAAAAAAGGGGATGAGGTCCTAAAAGCAGAATATAGGGAGTTAGGAGGTAAATTAAAAAATAGGACCTCAAAGGTAGTAATCTCAGGATTGCTGCCAGTGCCACGTGCTAGTCAGAGTAGAAATAGGAGGATATTTCAAATGAATACGTGGCTAGAGGAATGGTGCAAGGGGGAGGGATTCAAATTCCTGGGACACTGGAAACGGTTCTGGGGGAGGTGGGACCAGTACAAACCGGACGGTCTGCACCTGGGCAGGGCCGGGACCGCTGTCCTAGGAGGAGTGTTTGCTAGTGCTGTTGGGGAGGGTTTAAACTAAAGTGGCAGGGGGTTGGGAAACTGAGCAGGGAGAGAGAGGAAAGCGTAACAGGAAGGGACAGAAGGTATGGAGTAATAGGTAAAGTGTTAAAAAAGGAAAAAGCAGGAACTAAGCGTCACAAAACAGATTTGAAAGTTCTTTATCTGAATGCACGTAGCATTCGTAATAAAATGGACGAGTTAACGGCACAAATAACTACGTATGGGTATGATCTTGTGGCCATTACAGAAACATGGCTGCAGGGTGACAACGACTGGGAATTAAATATGCCAGGGTATTTAACAATCAGGAAGGACAGGCAGGAAGGAAGGGGAGGTGGGGTGGCTATGTTAATAAAGGAAGGAATCACTGTAATACAGAGAAATGATATTGGGACAAAGCATCAAGATAATGAAACAGTTTGGGTGGAGATAAGGAATAATAAGGGAAAAAAAACATTAGTGGGCGTAGTATATAGGCCTCCTAATAGTTGCAACTCTGCTGGAAGAAGTATTAATCAGGAGATAGTCGGGGCATGTAATAAGGGAACAGCCATAATTATGGGGGATTTTAATTATCATATTAACTGGACAAATCAAATTGGGCAGAGCAGCCTTGAGGACGAGTTCATTGAGTGCATCAGGGATGGATTTCTTGAGCAGTATGTAACTGATCCTACAAGGGGGCAGGCAACCTTGGACCTGGTCCTGTGTAATGAGTCAGGATTAATTAATAATGTCCTAGTTAAGGATCCCCTTGGAACGAGCGACCACAACATGGTTGAATTCCATATCCAATTAGAGGGTGAGAAGGTTGATTCTCAAACAAGCGTACTGAGCTTGAATAAAGGAGACTATGATGGTATGAGAGCGGAATTGATTAAAGTGGACTGGGAAAATAGATTAAAGGGTAAGACGGTACATGAGCAGTGGTGTTCATTTAGGGAGTTATTTTACAACTTTCAAAATAAATATATTCCACTGAGGAAAAAAGGGTGTAAAAGAAATGACAGCCACCCGTGGCTAAGTAAAGAAATCAAGGATAGTATCCGACTAAAAACAAGGACATATAAGGTAGCCAAACTTAGTGGGAGGATAGAAGATTGGGAATTCTTCAAAAGACAGCAAAAAGTAACTAAAGGATTGATTAAGAAAGGGAAGTTAGATTATGAAAAGAAATTAGCAAAAAATATAAAAACAGATAGCAAGAGTTTCTATAGTTATATAAAAAGAAAAAGGGTGGCTAAGGCAAACATAGGTCCCTTAGAGGATGAGACCGGGAAATTAATGGTGGGAAACATGGAGATGGCAAAAATGCTGAACAAATATTTTGTTTCAGTCTTTACAGTAGAGGACACTAAGAATATCCCAACACTGGACAAACAGGGGACTCTCGGGGGGGAGGAGCTAAATACGATTAAAATCACTCAGGAGATGGTACTCAGTAAAATAATGGGACTCAAGGCGGATAAATCCCCTGGACCTGATGGCTTCCATCCTAGGGTCTTGAGGGAAGTGGCAGTAGGGATTGTGGATGCTTTGGTGATAGTTTTCCAAAATTCCCTGGACTCAGGAGAGGTCCCGGCAGATTGGAAAACTGCTAATGTAACACCGTTATTTAAAAAAGGTAGTAGGCAGAAGGCTGGAAATTATAGGCCAGTTAGCTTAACATCTGTGGTGGGTAAAATTTTGGAGTCTATTATTAAGGAGACAGTAACGGAACATTTAGATAAGCATAATTTAATAGGACAAAGTCAGCATGGCTTTATGAAGGGGAAGTCATGTCTGACAAATTTGCTTGAGTTCTTCGAGGATATAACGTATAGGGTGGATAAAGGGGAACCAGTGGACGTAGTGTATTTAGACTTCCAGAAGGCATTCGACAAGGTGCCACATAAAAGATTATTACTTAAGATAAAAAATCACGGGATTGGGGGTAATATTCTGGCATGGGTGGAGGATTGGTTATCAAACAGGAAGCAGAGAGTTGGGATAAATGGTTCATTTTCGGACTGGCAACCAGTAACCAGTGGTGTTCCACAGGGGTCGGTGCTGGGTCCCCAACTCTTTACAATCTATATTAACGATTTGGAGGAGGGGACCGAGTGCAACATATCAAAATTTGCAGATGATACAAAGATGGGAGGGAAAGTAGAGAGTGAGGAGGACATAAAAAACCTGCAAGGGGATATAGACAGGCTGGGTGAGTGGGCGGAGATTTGGCAGATGCAATATAATATTGGAAAATGTGAGGTTATGCACTTTGGCAGGAAAAATCAGAGAGCAAGTTATTTTCTTAATGGCGAGAGACTGGAAAGTACTGCAGTACAAAGGGATCTGGGGGTCCTAGTGCAAGAAAATCAAAAAGTTGGTATGCAGGTGCAGCAGGTGATCAAGAAAGCCAACGGAATGTTGGCTTTTATTGCTAGGGGGATAGAATATAAAAACAAGGAGGTATTGCTGCAGTTATATAAGGTATTGGTGAGACCGCACCTGGAATACTGCATACAGTTTTGGTCTCCATACTTAAGAAAAGACATACTTGCTCTCGAGGCAGTACAAAGAAGGTTCACTCGGTTAATCCCGGGGATGAGGGGGCGGACATATGAGGAGAGGTTGAGTAGATTGGGACTCTACTCATTGGAGTTCAGAAGAATGAGAGGCGATCTTATTGAAACATATAAGATTGTGAAGGGTCTTGATCGGGTGGATGCAGTAAGGATGTTCCCAAAGATGGGTGAAACTAGAACTAGGGGGCATAATCTTAGAATAAGGGGCTGCTCTTTCAAAACTGAGATGAGGAGAAACTTCTTCACTCAGAGGGTGGTAGGTCTGTGGAATTTGCTGCCCCAGGAAGCTGTGGAAGCTACATCATTAGATAAATTTAAAACAGAAATAGACAGTTTCCTAGAAGTAAAGGGAATTAGGGGTTATGGGGAGCGGGCAGGAAATTGGACATGAAGCTGAGTTCGGATCGGTCAATGCCCTGTGGGTGGCGGAGAGGGCCCAGGGGCTATGTGGCCGGGTCCTGCTCCGACTTCTTGTGTTCTTTAGATTTGTGGTTGGGATCAGATCAGCCATGATCTTATTGAATGGCGGAGCAGGCTCGAGGGGCCGATTGGCCTACTCCTGCTCCAATTTCTTATGTTCTTATGTTCTTATGAATCAATGACTCCCTGTTTGTACAGATTCATTGATTCAGATCTGAACTTTGTCACTGACTCCCGGTCTGTGCAGAGTCACTGACTCCAGGTCGGTACAGAGTCACTATGTCTCGGTCCGTTCAGAGTTACCGACTCCCGGTCTCTGAAGACTCATTGACACCCGGTCTGCACAGAGCCACTGACTCCAGGTCTGTGCAGATTCATTGAGTAACTGTCTGTACAGAGAGACTGACTCCAGGTCTGTACAGAGTCAGTGACTCCCGGTCCCACAGAGTCACTGACTCCCGGTCTGCAATGATTCACTGACTCTCGGTTTGTACAGATTCACTGACTCCCTGTATGTACCGAGTCACTGATTCCCGGTCCCTACAGAAACACCGATTCCCGGTCTAGACAACGGGACTGAATTCAGGTCTGTAATGAATCACTGACGACCGGCCTGTACAGAATCAATGACTCCTCGACTGTACAGAGTCATTGAATCCCGGTCTGTACAGACTCACTGACTCTCGGTCCGAACAGAGGCACTGACTCCAGGTCTGTACAGAATCACCGACTCCCGGTCTGCACAGCGCCATTGATTCCCGGTCTGCACAGGGACACTGACTCCAGGTCTGCACCGATTCATTGACTCACTGTCTGTACAGAGTCAATGATTCCGGTCTTTACATGGTCATTGACTCCCGTTCTGTGCAGAGTCACTGACTCCAGTTCTGAACAGAGTGGCTAACTCTCGGTCCGTTCAGAGTTACTGACTCCGGTTCTATGAAGACTCACTGCCTCCCGGTCTGTACAGAACTATTGCCTCCCGGATTGTGGAGAGTCACTGACTCCCAGTCCGTAAAGAGTAATTGACTTCCAGTCTTTACAGATTCACTGACTCCCGGTCTGTACAGAGTAACTGACTCCAGGTCTGTGCCGAGTGACTGACGCCTGTCCTGTACAGATATATTGACTCCCAGTCTGCACAGAATCACTGATTTCGGTCCGTACAAAGTCACTAACTCCCGTCCTCTACAGACTCACTGACTCCTGTTCGAAACCGAGTAACTGTCTCCCGGTCTGTGCAGAGTCACTGACTCCAGGTCTGCACAGAGTCACTGACTCCCGTCGGACAGCGTCACTGACACCCGGTAGTACACAGTCAGTAACTCTCCGTCTGTTCAGAGTTACTGACACTCGGTTTGTACAGAGTCACTGACTCCCGGTCTGTGCAGAGTCACTGACTCCAGCTCTGAACAGAGTGGCGAACACTCGGTCCGTTCAGAGTTACTGACTCCGGGTCTGTGAAGACTCACTGCCTCCCGGTCTGTACAGAATCATTGCCTCCCGGACTGTGGAGAGTCACTGACTCCCAGTCCGTAAAGTGTAATTGACTTCCGGTCTGTACAGAGTGACTGACTCCCGTCCTGTACAGATACACTGAATCCCAGTCTGCACAGCATCACTGATTCCGGCCCGTACAGAGTCACTAACTCCCGGCCTGTATAGAGTCAGTGACTCCGGTTCTATACAGAGTCACTAACTCCCGGCCTGTATCGAGTCAGTGACTCCGGTTCTATACAGAGTCAGTAACTCCCGGTCTGTTCAGAGTTACTGATTCTAGGTCTGTACAGAGACAATGACTCCAGGTCAGTGCAGCGTCACTGGCTCCAGGTCTGTACAGACTCACTGTCCCCAGGTCTGGACAGAGCCACTAACTCCCGGTCTGCACAGATTCACTGACTACAGGTCTGCAGAGAGGAACTGAATCCCGGGACACACAATGTGACTAACTCCCGGTCTGTACAGAGTAACTGACTTCCGGTCTATGCAGAGTCACTGATTCCGGTCTGCACAGTGTCACCGACTTCAAGTCCGTACAGAATCACCGACTCCCGGACTGCACAGAGCAATTGAATCCCGGTCTGCACAGGGACACTGACGCCAGGTCTGTACAGAGTCACTGACTCCCGGTATGTACAGATTCACTGACTCCCTGTCTGCATAGAGTCACTGATTTCGGTCTGTACAGAGTTACGAACTCTCGGTGACAGTGACTGTACAGACCGGAAGGCAGTGACTCTGCAGAGAATCACTGACATCCCGTCCGTAAAAACTCACTGACTCCCGGTCTGTACAGAAACACTGACTCACCGGCCTGTACACAGTCACTGACTTCCGGTCTGAACAGAGTCACTGACTCCCGGTCTGTACAGAGTCACTGACTCTCGGTATGCACAGATCCACTGACTCCCTGTCTGTACAGAGTCACTGATTCCGGCCTGTACACAGTCATGGACTCTCGGTGTCAGTGATTCTGTACAGACCAGAAGGCCGTGAGGCTGCAGAGAGTCACTGACACCCCGTCTGTGAAAAGTCACTGACTCCCGGTCCGTACTGAGTCACTGACTCCAGGTCTTTACAGAGTCACTGACTCCCCGGCCTGTACACTGTCACTGACTTCGGTCTGAACAGAGTCACTGACACCCGATCTGTCCAGAGCTACTCACTCCAGGTCTGCACAGTTTCACTGACTCACTGTGTGAACAGAGTCAATGATTCCGATCCATACAGAGTCACGGACTCCCGGCCTGTACAGATTCACTGACTCCCTGTCTGTACAGATTCACTGATTCCGGTCTGTACAGAGACACTGACTCCCGGCCTGTATAGACACTGACTCCTGGTCTGTAAAGAGTCACTTACTCCCGCTCTGTGCAGTGTCACTAAATTCAGGTCAGCACAGAGTCACGAACTCTCGTTCCGTTCAAAGTTATTGACTCCCGGTCTATGAAGACTCACTGACTCCCGGTCTGCAGAGTCATTGATACCCAGTCTGTACAATGTCACTGACTCCCGGTCTGAACAGAGTCACTGACTCCCGGTCTGGACAGAGTAACTGACTCCCGCGCCGTACAGAATCACTGACTGCCGGTCTGTACAGACTCACCGACTTGCGGTACGTACAGAATCACTGACTCCGGGTCTGTACAGAGTCACTGACTCCAGGTCTGTACATAATCAATGATTCCGAACTGTACAGAGCCACTGACTCCCGGCCTGTACAGAGTCACCGACTCCAGGTCTGTGCAGAATCAATGACTCCCCGACTGTACAGAGTCACTGACTCCCGGTCTGTACAGACTCACAGAAGCCGGGCCTGTACAGAGTCACTGACACCCGGTCTGTACAGAGTCACTGACACCCGATCTGCAGAGAGCCAGTGACTCCAGGTCTGCACAGGTTCACTGAATCAACGTCTGAAAAGAGTCAATGATTCCGGTCCATACAGAGTCACGGACTCCCGGCCTCTTCAGATTCACTGACTCCGGTCTGTACAGAGTCACTGACTGCAGGGCTGTACAGAGTCACTGATTCCCGGTCTTACAGAGCAACCGACTTCCGGTCGGTACAGAATTACTGACTCCCGCTCTGTACAGAGTCGCTGACTCCACGTCTGCACATAATCAATGATTGCGAATTGCACAGAGTCGCTGGCTCCCGGCCTGAACAGAGTAATTGACTCCCGTTCCATACAGAGTAACTGACTCCCGGTCTGTGCAGAGTCACTGACTCCAGGTCTGTGCAGAGTAACTGACTTCCGGTCTGTGCAGAGTCACTGACTCCAGGTCTGTGCAGAGTAACTGACTTCCGGTGCATGGGGTCACTGACTTCCGTCAGAGTCACCGACTTCAAGTCATAGAGTCATAGAGTCATAGAATTATACAGCACGGATAGAGGCCATTCGGCCCATCGTGTCCGCGCCGGCCATCAAGCCCTGTCTACTCTAATCCCATATTCCAGCATTTGGTCCGTAGCCTTGTATGCTATGGCATTTCAAGTGCTCATCCAAATGCTTCTTGAATGTTGTGAGGGTTCCTGCCTCCACAACCCTTTCAGGCAGTGAGTTCCAGACTCCAACCACCCTCTGGGTGAAAACGTTCTTTCTCAAATCCCCTCGAAACCTCCCGCCTTTTACCTTGAATCTATGTCCCCTTGTTATAGAACCCTCAACGAATCACCGACTCCCGGTCTGCACCGAGCCATTGAATCACGGTCTGCACAGAGACACTGACTCCAGGTCCGTACAGAGTCAGTGAGTCCCGGTCCAACAGAGTCACTGACTCCCGGTCTGTACAGAGTCACTGACTCTCGGTATGCACAGATCCACTGACTCCCTGTCTGTGCAGAGTCACTGATTCCGGCCTGTACACAGTCACGGACTCTCGGTGTCAGTGATTCTGTACAGACCGGAAGGCCGTGAGGCTGCAGAGAGTCACTGACACCCCGTCTGTGAAAAGTCACTGACTCCCGGTCCGTACTGAGTCACTGACTCCAGGTCTTTACAGAGTCACTGACTCCCCGGCCTGTACACTGTCACTGACTTCGGTCTGAACAGAGTCACTGACACCCGATCTGTCCAGAGCTACTCACTCCAGGTCTGCACAGTTTCACTGACTCACTGTGTGAACAGAGTCAATGATTCCGATCCATACAGAGTCACGGACTCCCGGCCTGTACAGATTCACTGACTCCCTGTCTGTACAGATTCACTGATTCCGGTCTGTACAGAGACACTGACTCCCGGCCTGTATAGACACTGACTCCTGGTCTGTAAAGAGTCACTTACTCCCGCTCTGTGCAGTGTCACTAAATTCAGGTCAGCACAGAGTCACGAACTCTCGTTCCGTTCAAAGTTATTGACTCCCGGTCTATGAAGACTCACTGACTCCCGGTCTGCAGAGTCATTGATACCCAGTCTGTACAATGTCACTGAATCCCGGTCTGAACAGAGTCACTGACTCCCGGTCTGGACAGAGTAACTGACTCCTGGTCTGTACAGGGTTACTGACTCCCGGTCTGTGCAGCTTCACTTGCTCCAGGTGTGTGCAGACTCACTGACCGCCGGTCCGTACAGTACCACGAACTGCCCGTCTGCACAGAGCCACTGATTCCCGGCCTGTACAGATTCACTGACTCCCTGTCTCTACAGATTCACTGATTCCGGTCTGTACAGAGACACTGACTCCCGGCCTGTACAGTCACTGACTCCTGGTCTGTGGAGAGTCACTGACACCCCGCCTGTAAAGAGTCACTTGCTCCCGCTCTGTGCAGTGTCATTAACTCCCGGTCAGAACAGAGTCACTAACTCTGGATCCGTTCAAAGTTATTGAAGACTCACTGACTCCCGGTCTGCAGAGTGTCATTGATACCCAGTCTGTACAATGTCACTGAATCCCGGTCTGGACAGAGTCACTCACACCCGGGCTGTTCAGAATCACTCACTGCCGGGTCTGTACAGAGTCACCGACTTGCGGTACGTACAGAATCACTGACTCCCGGTCTGTACAGAGTCGCTGACTCCAGGTCTGTACATCATCAATGATTCCCTACTGTACAGAGTCACTGACTGCCTCTCTATACCGAGTCAATGATTCCGATCTGTGCAGAGTCACTGACTCCCTGGCCTGTCCCGAGTCACTGACTCCCGGTCTGTACAAACTTACTGACTCCCGATCTATGAAGACTAACTGACACCCGGTCTGTACAGAGACACTGACACACGGCCTGTACAGAGCCACTGACTCCAGGTCTGTGCAGATTCACTGACTCACTGTATGCACAGAGTCACTGATACCGGTCTGTACAGAGTAACCGACTTCCGGTCGGTACAGAATCACTGACTCCCGCTCTGTACAGCATCGCTGACTCCAGGTCTGTACATAATCAATGATTCCGAACTGCACAGAGTCGCTGGCTCCCGGCCTGTACGGAGTAATTGACTCCCATTCTCTGCAGAGTAACTGACTCCCGGTCTGTGCAGAGTCACTGACTCCATGTCTGTACAGCATCACTGACTCCCGGTCGTACAGCGTCACTGACTCCCGGTTGGACAGAGTCACCAACACTCGGTCTGTTCAGAGTTCCTGACTCCCGGTCTGTAAAGACTCACTGACACCCGGTCTGCACAGAGTCACTGACTCCCGGTCTGTGCAGAGTAACTGACTTCCGGTGCATGGGGTCACTGACTTCCGTCAGAGTCACCGACTTCAAGTCATAGAGTCATAGAGTCATAGAATTATACAGCACGGATAGAGGCCCTTCGGCCCATCGTGTCCGCGCCGGCCATCAAGCCCTGTCTACTCTAATCCCATATTCCAGCATTTGGTCCGTAGCCTTGTATGCTATGGCATTTCAAGTGCTCATCCAAATGCTTCTTGAATGTTGTGAGGGTTCCTGCCTCCACAACCCTTTCAGGCAGTGAGTTCCAGACTCCAACCACCCTCTGGGTGAAAAAGTTCTTTCTCAAATCCCCTCGAAACCTCCCGCCTTTTACCTTGAATCTATGTCCCCTTGTTATAGAACCCTCAACGAATCACCGACTCCCGGTCTGCACAGAGCCATTGAATCACGGTCTGCACAGAGACACTGACTCCAGGTCCGTACAGAGTCAGTGACTCCCGGTCCAACAGAGTCACTGACTCCCGGTCTGTACAGAGTCACTGACTCTCGGTATGCACAGATCCACTGACTCCCTGTCTGTACAGAGTCACTGATTCCGGCCTGTACACAGTCACGGACTCTCGGTGTCAGTGATTCTGTACAGACCAGAAGGCCGTGAGGCTGCAGAGAGTCACTGACACCCCGTCTGTGAAAAGTCACTGACTCCCGGTCCGTACTGAGTCACTGACTCCAGGTCTTTACAGAGTCACTGACTCCCCGGCCTGTACACTGTCACTGACTTCGGTCTGAACAGAGTCACTGACACCCGATCTGTCCAGAGCTACTCACTCCAGGTCTGCACAGTTTCACTGACTCACTGTGTGAACAGAGTCAATGATTCCGATCCATACAGAGTCACGGACTCCCGGCCTGTACAGATTCACTGACTCCCTGTCTGTACAGATTCACTGATTCCGGTCTGTACAGAGACACTGACTCCCGGCCTGTATAGACACTGACTCCTGGTCTGTAAAGAGTCACTTACTCCCGCTCTGTGCAGTGTCACTAAATTCAGGTCAGCACAGAGTCACGAACTCTCGTTCCGTTCAAAGTTATTGACTCCCGGTCTATGAAGACTCACTGACTCCCGGTCTGCAGAGTCATTGATACCCAGTCTGTACAATGTCACTGAATCCCGGTCTGAACAGAGTCACTGACTCCCGGTCTGGACAGAGTAACTGACTCCCGCGCCGTACAGAATCACTGACTGCCGGTCTGTATAGACTCACCGACTTGCGGTACGTACAGAATCACTGACTCCGGGTCTGTACAGAGTCACTGACTCCAGGTCTGTACATAATCAATGATTCCGAACTGTACAGAGCCACTGACTCCCGGCCTGTACAGAGTCACCGACTCCAGGTCTGTGCAGAATCAATGACTCCCCGACTGTACAGAGTCACTGACTCCCGGTCTGTACAGACTCACAGAAGCCGGGCCTGTACAGAGTCACTGACACCCGGTCTGTACAGAGTCACTGACACCCGATCTGCAGAGAGCCAGTGACTCCAGGTCTGCACAGGTTCACTGAATCAACGTCTGAAAAGAGTCAATGATTCCGGTCCATACAGAGTCACGGACTCCCGGCCTCTTCAGATTCACTGACTCCCTGTCTGTACAGATTCACTGATTCCGGTCTGTACAGAGTCACTGACTGCAGGGCTGTACAGAGTCACTGATTCCCGGTCTTACAGAGCAACCGACTTCCGGTCGGTACAGAATTACTGACTCCCGCTCTGTACAGAGTCGCTGACTCCACGTCTGTACATAATCAATGATTGCGAATTGCACAGAGTCGCTGGCTCCCGGCCTGAACAGAGTAATTGACTCCCGTTCCATACAGAGTAACTGACTCCCGGTCTGTGCAGAGTCACTGACTCCAGGTCTGTGCAGAGTAACTGACTTCCGGTCTGTGCAGAGTCACTGACTCCAGGTCTGTGCAGAGTAACTGACTTCCGGTGCATGGGGTCACTGACTTCCGTCAGAGTCACCGACTTCAATTCATAGAGTCATAGAGTCATAGAATTATACAGCACGGATAGAGGCCATTCGGCCCATCGTGTCCGCGCCGGCCATCAAGCCCTGTCTACTCTAATCCCATATTCCAGCATTTGGTCCGTAGCCTTGTATGCTATGGCATTTCAAGTGCTCATCCAAATGCTTCTTGAATGTTGTGAGGGTTCCTGCCTCCACAACCCTTTCAGGCAGTGAGTTCCAGACTCCAACCACCCTCTGGGTGAAAAAGTTCTTTCTCAAATCCCCTCGAAACCTCCCGCCTTTTACCTTGAATCTATGTCCCCTTGTTATAGAACCCTCAACGAATCACCGACTCCCGGTCTGCACAGAGCCATTGAATCACGGTCTGCACAGAGACACTGACTCCAGGTCCGTACAGAGTCAGTGACTCCCGGTCCAACAGAGTCACTGACTCCCGGTCTGTACAGAGTCACTGACTCTCGGTATGCACAGATCCACTGACTCCCTGTCTGTACAGAGTCACTGATTCCGGCCTGTACACAGTCACGGACTCTCGGTGTCAGTGATTCTGTACAGACCAGAAGGCCGTGAGGCTGCAGAGAGTCACTGACACCCCGTCTGTGAAAAGTCACTGACTCCCGGTCCGTACTGAGTCACTGACTCCAGGTCTTTACAGAGTCACTGACTCCCCGGCCTGTACACTGTCACTGACTTCGGTCTGAACAGAGTCACTGACACCCGATCTGTCCAGAGCTACTCACTCCAGGTCTGCACAGTTTCACTGACTCACTGTGTGAACAGAGTCAATGATTCCGATCCATACAGAGTCACGGACTCCCGGCCTGTACAGATTCACTGACTCCCTGTCTGTACAGATTCACTGATTCCGGTCTGTACAGAGACACTGACTCCCGGCCTGTATAGACACTGACTCCTGGTCTGTAAAGAGTCACTTACTCCCGCTCTGTGCAGTGTCACTAAATTCAGGTCAGCACAGAGTCACGAACTCTCGTTCCGTTCAAAGTTATTGACTCCCGGTCTATGAAGACTCACTGACTCCCGGTCTGCAGAGTCATTGATACCCCGTCTGTACAATGTCACTGACTCCCGGTCTGAACAGAGTCACTGACTCCCGGTCTGGACAGAGTAACTGACTCCCGCGCCGTACAGAATCACTGACTGCCGGTCTGTACAGACTCACCGACTTGCGGTACGTACAGAATCACTGACTCCGGGTCTGGACAGAGTCACTGACTCCAGGTCTGTACATAATCAATGATTCCGAACTGTACAGAGCCACTGACTCCCGGCCTGTACAGAGTCATTGATACCCAGTCTGTACAATGTCACTGAATCCCGGTCTGAACAGAGTCATTGATACCCAGTCTGTACAATGTCACTGAATCCCGGTCTGAACAGAGTCATTGATACCCAGTCTGTACAATGTCACTGAATCCCGGTCTGAACAGAGTCACTGACTCCCGGTCTGGACAGAGTCACTGACTCCTGGTCTGTACAGGGTTACTGACTCCCGGTCTGTGCAGCTTCACTTGCTCCAGGTGTGTGCAGACTCACTGACCGCCGGTCCGTACAGTACCACGAACTGCCCGTCTGCACAGAGCCACTGATTCCCGGCCTGTACAGATTCACTGACTCCCTGTCTCTACAGATTCACTGATTCCGGTCTGTACAGAGACACTGACTCCCGGCCTGTACAGTCACTGACTCCTGGTCTGTGGAGAGTCACTGACACCCCGCCTGTAAAGAGTCACTTGCTCCCGCTCTGTGCAGTGTCATTAACTCCCGGTCAGAACAGAGTCACTAACTCTGGATCCGTTCAAAGTTATTGAAGACTCACTGACTCCCGGTCTGCAGAGTGTCATTGATACCCAGTCTGTACAATGTCACTGAATCCCGGTCTGGACAGAGTCACTCACACCCGGGCTGTTCAGAATCACTCACTGCCGGGTCTGTACAGAGTCACCGACTTGCGGTACGTACAGAATCACTGACTCCCGGTCTGTACAGAGTCGCTGACTCCAGGTCTGTACATCATCAATGATTCCCTACTGTACAGAGTCACTGACTGCCTCTCTATACCGAGTCAATGATTCCGATCTGTGCAGAGTCACTGACTCCCTGGCCTGTCCCGAGTCACTGACTCCCGGTCTGTACAAACTTACTGACTCCCGATCTATGAAGACTAACTGACACCCGGTCTGTACAGAGACACTGACACACGGCCTGTACAGAGCCACTGACTCCAGGTCTGTGCAGATTCACTGACTCACTGTATGCACAGAGTCACTGATACCGGTCTGTACAGAGTAACCGACTTCCGGTCGGTACAGAATCACTGACTCCCGCTCTGTACAGCATCGCTGACTCCAGGTCTGTACATAATCAATGATTCCGAACTGCACAGAGTCGCTGGCTCCCGGCCTGTACAGAGTAATTGACTCCCATTCTCTGCAGAGTAACTGACTCCCGGTCTGTGCAGAGTCACTGACTCCAGGTCTGTACAGCATCACTGACTCCCGGTCGTACAGCGTCACTGACTCCCGGTTGGACAGAGTCACCAACACTCGGTCTGTTCAGAGTTCCTGACTCCCGGTCTGTAAAGACTCACTGACACCCGGTCTGCACAGAGTCACTGACTCCCGGTCTGTGCAGAGTAACTGACTTCCGGTGCATGGGGTCACTGACTTCCGTCAGAGTCACCGACTTCAAGTCATAGAGTCATAGAGTCATAGAATTATACAGCACGGATAGAGGCCCTTCGGCCCATCGTGTCCGCGCCGGCCATCAAGCCCTGTCTACTCTAATCCCATATTCCAGCATTTGGTCCGTAGCCTTGTATGCTATGGCATTTCAAGTGCTCATCCAAATGCTTCTTGAATGTTGTGAGGGTTCCTGCCTCCACAACCCTTTCAGGCAGTGAGTTCCAGACTCCAACCACCCTCTGGGTGAAAAAGTTCTTTCTCAAATCCCCTCGAAACCTCCCGCCTTTTACCTTGAATCTATGTCCCCTTGTTATAGAACCCTCAACGAATCACCGACTCCCGGTCTGCACAGAGCCATTGAATCACGGTCTGCACAGAGACACTGACTCCAGGTCCGTACAGAGTCAGTGACTCCCGGTCCAACAGAGTCACTGACTCCCGGTCTGTACAGAGTCACTGACTCTCGGTATGCACAGATCCACTGACTCCCTGTCTGTACAGAGTCACTGATTCCGGCCTGTACACAGTCACGGACTCTCGGTGTCAGTGATTCTGTACAGACCAGAAGGCCGTGAGGCTGCAGAGAGTCACTGACACCCCGTCTGTGAAAAGTCACTGACTCCCGGTCCGTACTGAGTCACTGACTCCAGGTCTTTACAGAGTCACTGACTCCCCGGCCTGTACACTGTCACTGACTTCGGTCTGAACAGAGTCACTGACACCCGATCTGTCCAGAGCTACTCACTCCAGGTCTGCACAGTTTCACTGACTCACTGTGTGAACAGAGTCAATGATTCCGATCCATACAGAGTCACGGACTCCCGGCCTGTACAGATTCACTGACTCCCTGTCTGTACAGATTCACTGATTCCGGTCTGTACAGAGACACTGACTCCCGGCCTGTATAGACACTGACTCCTGGTCTGTAAAGAGTCACTTACTCCCGCTCTGTGCAGTGTCACTAAATTCAGGTCAGCACAGAGTCACGAACTCTCGTTCCGTTCAAAGTTATTGACTCCCGGTCTATGAAGACTCACTGACTCCCGGTCTGCAGAGTCATTGATACCCAGTCTGTACAATGTCACTGACTCCCGGTCTGAACAGAGTCACTGACTCCCGGTCTGGACAGAGTAACTGACTCCCGCGCCGTACAGAATCACTGACTGCCGGTCTGTACAGACTCACCGACTTGCGGTACGTACAGAATCACTGACTCCGGGTCTGTACAGAGTCACTGACTCCAGGTCTGTACATAATCAATGATTCCGAACTGTACAGAGTCACTGACTCCCGGCCTGTACAGAGTCACCGACTCCAGGTCTGTGCAGAATCAATGACTCCCCGACTGTACAGAGTCACTGACTCCCGGTCTGTACAGACTCACAGAAGCCGGGCCTGTACAGAGTCACTGACACCCGGTCTGTACAGAGTCACTGACACCCGATCTGCAGAGAGCCAGTGACTCCAGGTCTGCACAGGTTCACTGAATCAACGTCTGAAAAGAGTCAATGATTCCGGTCCATACAGAGTCACGGACTCCCGGCCTCTTCAGATTCACTGACTCCCTGTCTGTACAGATTCACTGATTCCGGTCTGTACAGAGTCACTGACTGCAGGGCTGTACAGAGTAACTGATTCCCGGTCTTACAGAGCAACCGACTTCCGGTCGGTACAGAGTCACTGACTCCCGCTCTGTACAGAGTCGCTGACTCCACGTCTGTACATAATCAATGATTGCGAATTGCACAGAGTCGCTGGCTCCCGGCCTGAACAGAGTAATTGACTCCCGTTCCATACAGAGTAACTGACTCCCGGTCTGTGCAGAGTCACTGACTCCAGGTCTGTGCAGAGTAACTGACTTCCGGTCTGTGCAGAGTCACTGACTCCAGGTCTGTGCAGAGTAACTGACTTCCGGTCTGTGCAGAGTCACTGACTCCAGGTCTGTGCAGAGTAACTGACTTCCGGTGCATGGGGTCACTGACTTCCGTCAGAGTCACCGACTTCAATTCATAGAGTCATAGAGTCATAGAATTATACAGCACGGATAGAGGCCCTTCGGCCCATCGTGTCCGCGCCGGCCATCAAGCCCTGTCTACTCTAATCCCATATTCCAGCATTTGGTCCGTAGCCTTGTATGCTATGGCATTTCAAGTGCTCATCCAAATGCTTCTTGAATGTTGTGAGGGTTCCTGCCTCCACAACCCTTTCAGGCAGTGAGTTCCAGACTCCAACCACCCTCTGGGTGAAAAAGTTCTTTCTCAAATCCCCTCGAAACCTCCCGCCTTTTACCTTGAATCTATGTCCCCTTGTTATAGAACCCTCAACGAATCACCGACTCCCGGTCTGCACAGAGCCATTGAATCACGGTCTGCACAGAGACACTGACTCCAGGTCCGTACAGAGTCAGTGACTCCCGGTCCAACAGAGTCACTGACTCCCGGTCTGTACAGAGTCACTGACTCTCGGTATGCACAGATCCACTGACTCCCTGTCTGTACAGAGTCACTGATTCCGGCCTGTACACAGTCACGGACTCTCGGTGTCAGTGATTCTGTACAGACCGGAAGGCCGTGAGGCTGCAGAGAGTCACTGACACCCCGTCTGTGAAAAGTCACTGACTCCCGGTCCGTACTGAGTCACTGACTCCAGGTCTTTACAGAGTCACTGACTCCCCGGCCTGTACACTGTCACTGACTTCGGTCTGAACAGAGTCACTGACACCCGATCTGTCCAGAGCTACTCACTCCAGGTCTGCACAGTTTCACTGACTCACTGTGTGAACAGAGTCAATGAATCCGATCCATACAGAGTCACGGACTCCCGGCCTGTACAGATTCACTGACTCCCTGTCTGTACAGATTCACTGATTCCGGTCTGTACAGAGACACTGACTCCCGGCCTGTATAGACACTGACTCCTGGTCTGTAAAGAGTCACTTACTCCCGCTCTGTGCAGTGTCACTAAATTCAGGTCAGCACAGAGTCACGAACTCTCGTTCCGTTCAAAGTTATTGACTCCCGGTCTATGAAGACTCACTGACTCCCGGTCTGCAGAGTCATTGATACCCAGTCTGTACAATGTCACTGAATCCCGGTCTGAACAGAGTCACTGACTCCCGGTCTGGACAGAGTAACTGACTCCCGCGCCGTACAGAATCACTGACTGCCGGTCTGTACAGACTCACCGACTTGCGGTACGTACAGAATCACTGACTCCGGGTCTGTACAGAGTCACTGACTCCAGGTCTGTACATAATCAATGATTCCGAACTGTACAGAGCCACTGACTCCCGGCCTGTACAGAGTCACCGACTCCAGGTCTGTGCAGAATCAATGACTCCCCGACTGTACAGAGTCACTGACTCCCGGTCTGTACAGACTCACAGAAGCCGGGCCTGTACAGAGTCACTGACACCCGGTCTGTACAGAGTCACTGACACCCGATCTGCAGAGAGCCAGTGACTCCAGGTCTGCACAGGTTCACTGAATCAACGTCTGAAAAGAGTCAATGATTCCGGTCCATACAGAGTCACGGACTCCCGGCCTCTTCAGATTCACTGACTCCCTGTCTGTACAGATTCACTGATTCCGGTCTGTACAGAGTCACTGACTGCAGGGCTGTACAGAGTAACTGATTCCCGGTCTTACAGAGCAACCGACTTCCGGTCGGTACAGAATTACTGACTCCCGCTCTGTACAGAGTCGCTGACTCCACGTCTGTACATAATCAATGATTGCGAATTGCACAGAGTCGCTGGCTCCCGGCCTGAACAGAGTAATTGACTCCCGTTCCATACAGAGTAACTGACTCCCGGTCTGTGCAGAGTCACTGAGTCCAGGTCTGCACAGCATCACTGACTCCCGGTCGTACAGCGTCACTGACTCCCTGTTGGACAGAGTCACTAACACTCGGTCTGTTCAGAGATACTGACTCCCGGTCTGTAAAGACTCACTGACTCCCGGTCTGTCCAAACTGACTGACTCCCGGTCTGCACAGAGCCACTAACTCCCGATCTGTACAGATTCACTTACTCCAGGTCTGAAGAGAGTCACTGAACCCCGATATGCAGAGGTCACTGACTCCCGGTCTGTACAGAGTAACTGAATTCCGGTCTATGCAGAGTCACTGACTTCCAGTCTGCACAGAGTCACCGACTTCAAGTCCGTACAGAATCACCGACTCCCGATCTACACAGAGCCATTGAATCCCTGTCTGCACAGGGACACTGACTCCAGATCTGTACAGAGTCACTGACACTCGGTCTGTGCAGAGCCACTGACGCCAGGCCTGTAGAGATTCACTGACTAACTGTCTGTGCAGAGACACTGACTCCAGGTCGGTACAGAGTCAGTGACTCACGGTTCTACAGAGCCACTGACTCGCGGTCTGTACAGTTTAACTGATTCTCGGTATGAACAGATTCACTGACTCCCCTTCTGTAAAAAGCCACTGACTCGCGGTCCGTACAGAGTCACTGACTCCATGTCTGTACAGAGTCACTGATTCCCGGCCTGTACACAGTCACTGACTCCCGGTCTGTGCAGTGTCACTGACTCCAGGTCATCGCAGAGTCACGAACTCTCGTTCAGTGCAAATTTATTGACTCCCGGTCTATGAAGACTCACTGACTCCCAGTCTGCAGCGAGTCATTGATACCCAGTGTGTACAACGTCTCTGACTCCTGGTCTGGACAGAGTAACTGACTCCCGGGCCGTACAGAATGACAGACTGCCGGTCATTACAGAGTCACCGACTTCCGGTACGCACAGAATCACTGACTCACGGTCTGTACAGAGTCGCTGACTCCAGGTCTGTACATAATCCATGATTCCGAACAGTACAGAGTCACTGACTCCCGGTCTGTACAGAGTTACTGACTGCCGGTCACTACAGAGTCACTGACTTCCGGTCTGAACAGAGTCACTGACACCCGATCTGTTTCGAGCCACTGACTCCAGGTCTGCACAGGTTCACTGACTCACTGTCTGAAAAGAATCGCTGATTCCGGTCCAGACAGAGTCACGGACTCCCGGCCTCTACAGATTCACTGACTCCGTGTCTGTACAGATTCACTGATTCCGGTCTGTACAGAGTCACTGACTGCGGGACTGTACAGATTCACTGATTCCGGTCTGTACAGAGTCACTGACTGCGGGACTGTACAGAGTCACTGACTCCCTCTGTGTACAAAGTCAATGATTCCGATCTTTACAGAGTCACTGATTCCCCGGCCTGTACCGAGTCACTGACTCCCGGTCTGTACAGACTTACTGACTCCCGATCTGTGAAGACTCACTGACACACGGTCTGTAAAGAGTCACTGACTCCCGGCCTGTACAGAGCCACTGACTCCAGGACTGTGCAGATTCACTGACTCACTGTCTGCACAGAGTCACTGATTCCGGTCTGTACAGAGTAACCGACTTCCGGTCGGTATAGAATCACTGACTCCCGCTCTGTGCAGAGTGGCTGCCTCAAGGTCTGGACATAATCAATGATTCCGAACTGCACAGAATCGCTGACTCCCGGCCTGTACAGAGTAATTGACTCCTGTTCTGTACAGAGTAACTGACTCCCGGTCTGTGCAGAGTCAGTGACTCCAGGTCTGTGCAGCATCACTGATTCCCGGTTGGACAGAGTCACTAACACTCGGTCTGTTCAGAGTTACTGAATCCCGGTCTGTAAAGGTTACTGACACCTGGTCTGGACAGAATCACTGACTCCCGGTCTGCACAGAGCCACTAACTCCCGGTCTGTACAGATTGACTGCCTCCAGGTCTGCAGAGAGTCACTGAATCCCGCTATGCACAGAGTCACTGACTCTCGGTCAGTACAGAGTAACTGACTTCCGGTCTATGCAGAGTCACTGCCTTCCGGTCTGCGCAGAGTCACCGACTTCAAGTTCGTACAAAATCACCGACTCCCGGTCGGCACAGAGACATTGAATCCCGGTCTGCCCACGGGCACTGACTCCAGGACTGTGCAGAATCACTGACACCCGGTCTGTACAGAGGCACTGAGAAGGATAGGTCTGGCCCAAAAGTTAAAATTCTAAATTGGGGAAAGGCCAATTTTGATGGTATTAGACAGGAACTTTTCAGAAGTTGATTGGGAGAGTCTATTGGCAGGCAAAGGGACGTCTGGTAAGTGGGAGGCTTTCAAAAGTGTGTTAACCAGGGTTCAGGGTAAGCACATTCCTTATAAAGTGAAGGGCAAGGCTGGTAGAAGTAGGGAACCTTGGATGACTCGGGAGATTGAGGCCCTCGTCAGAAAGAAGAAGGAGGCATATGACATGCATAGGCAGATGGGATCAAGTGGATCCCTTGAAGAGTATAGAGATTGCCGGAGTAGATTTAAGAGAGAAATCAGGTGGGCAAAAAGGGGACATGAGATTGCTTTGGCAGATAAGGCAAAGGTGAATCCAAAGAGCTTCTACAAATACATAAAGGGCAAAAGAGTAACTAGGGAGAAAGTAGGGCCTCTGAAGGATCAACAAGGTCATCTATGTGCGGAACCACAAGAGATGGGTGAGATCCTAAATGAATATTTCGCATCGGTATTTATGGTTGAGAAAGGCATGGATGTTAGGGAACTTGGGGAAATAAATAGTGATGTCTTGAGGAGTGTACATATTACAGAGAGGGAGGTGCTGGAAGTCTTAACGCGCATCAAGGTAGATAAATCTCCAGGACCCGATGAAATGTATCCCAGGACGTTATGGGAGGTTAGGGAGGAAATTGCGGGTCCCCTAGCAGAGATATTTGAATCATCCACCTCTACAGGCGAGGTGCCTGAAGATTGGAGGGTAGCAAATGTTGTGCCTTTGTTTAAGAAGGGCGGCAGGGAAAAGCCTGGGAACTACAGACCGGTGAGCCTGACATCTGTAGTGGGTAAGTTGTTTGAGGGTATTCTGAGAGACAGGATCTACGGGCATTTGGAGAGGCAGGGACTGATTAGGAACAGTCAGCATGGTTTTGTGAGAGGAAAATCATGTCTCACGAATTTGATTGAGTTTTTTGAAGGGGTAACCAAGAAGATAGATGAGGGCTGTGCAGTAGACGTGGTCTACATGGACTTTAGCAAAGGCTTTGACAAGGTACCGCATGGTAGGTTGTTACATAAGGTTAAATCTCACGGGATCCAAGGTGAGGTAGCCAATTGCATACAACATCGGCTTGACGACAGAAGACAGAGGGTGGGTGTAGAGGGTTGTTTTTCAAATTGGAGGCCTGTGACCAGCGGTGTGCCTCAGGGATCGGTGCTGGGTCCGCTGTTATTTGTTATTTATATTAATGATTTGGATGAGAATTTAGGAGGCATGGTTAGTAAGTTTGCAGATGACACCAAGATTGGTGGCATCGTGGACAGTGAAGAAGGTTATCTAGGATTGCAACGGGATCTTGATAAATTGGGCCAGTGGGCCGATGAATGGCAGATGGAGTTTAATTTAGATAAATGTGAGGTGATGCATTTTGGGAGATCGAATCGGGCCAGGACCTACTCCGTTAATGGTAGGGCGTTGGGGAGAGTTATAGAACGAAGAGATCTCGGAGTACAGGTTCATAGCTCCTTGAAAGTGGAGTCACAGGTGGATAGGGTGTTGAAGAAGGCATTCAGCTTGCTTGGTTTCATTGGTCAGAACATTGAATACAGGAGTTGGGATGTCTTGTTGAAGTTGTACAAGACATTAGTTAGGCCACACTTGGAATACTGTGTACAGTTCTGGTCATCCTATTATAGAAAGGATATTATTAAACTAGAAAGAGTGCAGAAAAGATTTACGAGGATGCTGCCGGGACTTGATGGTTTGACTGATAGGGAGAGATTAGATAGACTGGGACTTTTTTCCCTGGAGAGTAGGAGGTTGAGGGGTGATCTTATACAAGTCTATAAAATAATGAGGGGCATGGACAAGGTAGACAGTCAAAATCTTTTCCCAAAGGTAGGGGAGTCTATAACGAGGGGACATAGATTTAAGGTGAGAGGGGAGAGATACAAAAGGGTCCAGAGGGGTAATTTTTTCACTCAGAGGGTGGTGAGTGTCTGGAACGAGCTGCCAGAGGCAGTAGTATAGGCGAGTACAATTTTGTCTTTTAAAAAGCATTTGGACAGTTACATGGGTAAGATGGGTATAGAGGGATATGGGCTAAGTGCAGGCAATTGGGACTAGCTTAGTGGTATAAACTGGGCGACATGGACATGTTGGGCCGAAGGGCCTGTTTCCATTTTGTAAACTTCTATGATTCTAGGTTTGTTTAGATTCGCTGACGAACTGTCTGTACAGAGACACTGACTCCAGGTCCGCACAGAGTCAGTGACTCCCGGTCCTACAGAGACACTGACTCCCGGTCTGTGCAGATTCACTGACTCTCGGTATGTGCAGATTCACTGACTCCCTTTCTGTAAAAATCACTGACTCCCGGTCCTTACAGAGTCACTGACTGCAGGTCTGTACAAAGTCAATGACTCCCCGGCCTGCACACAGTCACTGACTTCCGGTCTGAACAGAGTCACTGACACCCGATCTGTACAGAGCCACTGACTCCAGGTCTGCACAGTTTCACTGACTCCCGGTCCGTGCAGTGTCACTGACTCCAGGTCAGCACAGAGTCACTAACTGTCGTTCCGTTCAAAGTTATTGACTCCCGGTCCATGCAGAATCACTGACTCCCGGTCTGCAGAGCGTCATTGATACCCAATCTGTACAAAGTCACTGACTCTCGGGCCGTACAGAATCACTGACTCCCGGTCTGTACAGAGTCGCTGACTCCAGGTCTGTACACAATCAATGATTCCGAACTGTACAGAGTCACTGACTCCCGGTCTGTACAGCCTCAGAGACTCCGGGTCTGTACAGAATCATTGACTCCCCGACTGTACAGAGTCACTGACTCCCGGTCTGTACACACTTACTGACTCCCGATCTATGAAGACTCTCTGACACCCGGTCTGTAAAGAGCCACTGACACCCGGCCTGTACAGTCACTGACTCCGGGTCTGTACAGAGTAACTGACTTCCGGTCTGCACAGAGTCACCGACTTCAAGTCCGTACAAAATCACCGACTCCCAGTCTGCACGGAGCCATTGGATCCCGGTCTGCCCAGGGGCACTGACTCCAGGTCTGTACAGAATCACTGACACCCGGTCTGTACAGAGGCACTGAGGCCAGGTTTGTAAAGATTCGCTGACTAACTGTCTGTACAGAGACACTGACTCCAGGTCCGCACAGAGTCAGTGACTCCCGGTCCTACAGAGTCACTGATTCCGGTCTGTACAGATTCACTGACTCTCGGTATGCACAGATTCACTGACTCCCTGTCTGTAAAAATCACTGACTCAAGGTCCTGACAGAGTCACTGACTCTCGGTCTGTACAGAGTCAATGACTCCCCGGCCTGCACACAGTCACTGACTTCCGGTCTGTACAGACTCACTGACACCCGACCTGTAGAGAGCCACTGAATCCAGGTCTGCACAGTTACCCTGCCTCACTATCTGAACAGAGTAACTGATTCCGGTCTGTACAGAGTGACTGACTCCCGGCCTGGAAAGAGTCACTGACTCCCGGTCTGTGCAGTGTCACTGACTCCAGGTCAGCACAGAGTCACTAATTGTCATTCCGTTCAAAGTTATTGACTCCCGATCGATGCAGAATCACTGACTCCCGGTCTGCAGAGCGTCATTGACACCCAGTCTGTACAAAGTCACTGACTCCCGGGCCGTACAGAATCACTGACTGCCGGTCTGTACAGATACACCGACTTGCGGGACGTACAGAATCACTGACTCCCGGTCTGTACAGCGTCGATGAAACCAGATCTGTAAATAAAAAATGATTCCGAACAGTACAGAGTCACTGACTCCCGGCCTGTACAGAGTCACCGACTCCAGGTCTGTACAGAATCAATGAATCCCCGACTGTACAGAGTCACTGACTCCCGGTCTGCACAGACTCACAGACTCCGGGTCTGTACGGAGTCACTGACGCCCGGTCTGTACAGAGTTACTGACTCCCGGTCTTACAGAGCCACTGACTCCCGGTCACGACAGAGTCACTGACTTCCGGTCTGTACAGAGTCACTGACACCCGATCTGTAGAGAGCCACTGCCTCCAGGTCTGCACAGGTTCACTGAATCACCGTCTGAAAAGAGTCACTGATTCCGGTCCATACAGAGTCACAATCTCCCGGCCTGTACAGATTCACTGACACCCTATCTGTACAGATTCACTGATTCCGGTCTGCACAGAGTCACTGACTGCAGGACTGCACAGAGTTGCTGATTCCCGTCTTACAGAGGCACCGACTACCGGTCTGTACAGAGTCAATGATTCCGATATTTACAGAGTCACTGACTCCCCGGCCTGCACCGAATCACTGATTCCCGGTCTGTACAGACTTACTGACTCCCGATCTATGAAGACTCACTGACACCCGGTCTGTAAAGAGTCACTGACACCCGGCCTGCACAGAGCCACTGACTCCAGGTCTGTGCAGATTCACTGACTCACTGTCTGAACAGAGTCACTGATTCCGGTCTGTACAGAGTAACCGACTTCCGGTCGGTACAGAATCACTGACTCCCGCTCTGTACAGAGTCGCTGACTCCAGGTCTGTACATAATCAATGATTCCGAACTGCACAGAGTCGTTGACGCCCGGCCTGTACAGAGTAATTGACTCCCGTTCTATACAGAATAACTGACTCCCGGTCTGTGCAGAGCCACTGACTCCAGCTCTGTACAGCATTACTGACTCCCGGTCGTACAGCGTCACTGACTCCCGGTCTGGACAGAAGCACTGACTCCCGGTCAGCACAGAGCCACTAACTCCCGGTCTGTACAGATTCACTGACTCCAGGTCTGCAGAGGGTCACTGAATCCGATATGCACAGATTCTCTGACTCCCCATCTGTACAGAGTAACTGACTTCCGGTCTATGCAGAGTCACTGACTTCCAGTCTGCACAGAGTCACCGACTTCAAGTCCGTGCAGAATGACCTACTCCCGGTCTGCACAGAGCCATTGAATCCAGGTCTGCACAGGGACACTGACAGCAGGTCTGTACAGAGTCACTGACACCTGGTCTGTACTGAGTCACTGACACCTGGTCTGTACAGAATCAGTGACTCCTGGTCCTACAGAGACACTGACTCCCGGTCTGTACAGATTCACTGACTCTCGGTATGTACAGAGTCACTGATTCCGATCTGTACAGAGTCACGAACTCTCGGTGTCAGTGACTCTGTACAGACCGGAAGGCAGTGAATCTTCAGAGAGAAACTGACACCCCGTCGGTAAAAGGTCACTGACTCTCGGTCCGTACAGAGTCACTAACTCCAGGTCTGTACAGAGCCAATGACTCCAGGTCTGTACAGAGCCAATGACTCCAGGTCTGTACAGAGCCAATGACTCCAGGTCTGCTCAGTTTCACTGACTCACTGTCTGAACAGAGTCACTGATTCCGGTCCATACAGAGTCACGGACTCCCGGCCTGCACAGATTCACTGACTCCCGGTCCGTACAGAGTCACTGATGGCAGGACTGTACAGAGTTACTGATTCCCGGTCTTACAGAGCCACTGACTACCGATCTATACAGATTCACTGACTCCCTCTCTTTACAGAGTCACTGACTCCCGGTCTGTACATAATAACTGACTTCCGATCTATGCAGAGTCACTGACTCCCGGTCTGCACAGAGCCACTGACTCCAGGTCTGTGCAGATACACTGAATCACTGTCTGCACAGAGTCACTGATTCCGGTCTGTACAGAGTAACCGACTTCCGGTCGGAACAGAATCTGACTCCCGCTCTGCACAGAGTCGCTGACTCCAGGTCTGTACAGAGTAATTGACTCCTGGTCTGTGAAGAGTCACTGACTCCAGGTCTGTACAGCATCACTGACTCCCGGTCGTAGAGCGTCACTCATTCCCGGTTGGACAGAGTCACAATCACTCGGTCTGTGCAGTGTTACTGACTCCCGGTCTGTAAACACTCACTGACACACGGTCTGGACAGAATCAATGACTGCCGGACTGCACAGAGCCACTAACTCCCGGTCTGGGATGGTTCAGGCAGCCTGGGAAGACTCAGGCAGTCCGGGAGGTCTCAGGCTGGGAGTAATGAGGCAGGCTGGGAGGACTCAGGCTGGGAGGTCTCAGGCAGGGTGGACTCAGGCAGGCTGGGAGGACTCATGCTGGCTGGGAGGAGGCACCCAGGCTGGGTGGACTCAGTCAGGCTGAGAGTTTTTAGGCAGGCTGGGATTACTCAGGCTGCGAGGTCTCAGGCAGGCTGGGAGGAATCAGGCTGGGAGGTCTCAGGCTGGGAGGACTCAGACAGGCTGGGAGGATTCAGGCTGGGAGGGCTCAGGCAGGCTGGGAGGACTCGGGCTGGGTGGTCTCAGGAAGGCTGGGAGGACTCAGGATGGGAGGTCTCAGGCTGGGAGGACTCAATTAGGCTGGAAGGACTCAGGCAGGCTGGGAGGACTCAGGCTGGGAGCTCTAAGGCTGGGAGGACTCAGGCAGGCTGGGGGGACTCAGGCAGCCTGGCAGGACTCAGGCAGGCTGGGAGGACTCAGGCTGGGAGGTATCGGGCTGGGAGGACTCGGGCAGTGAGGCTTCACGCAGGCTGGCAGGACTCAGGCAGGCTGGTAGGACTCAGGCTGGGAGGACTCAGGCAGGCTGGGAGGACTCAGGCAGGCTGGGAGGACTCAGCCTGGGAGAAGTCAGGCTGGGAGGTCTCAGGCAGGCTGGGAGGACTCAGCCAGGCTGGGAGGACTCAGGCAGGCTGGGAGGACTCAGGCAGGCTGGGAGTACTCAGGCAGGCTGGGAGGACTCAGGCTAGGAGGTATCAGGCTGGGAGGTCTCAGGCATGCTGGTAGGACTCAGGCTGGGAGGACTCAGGCAGGCTGGGAGGACTCAGGCTGGGAGGTATCGGGCTGGGAGGACTCAGGCAGGCTGGGAGTACTCAGGCAGGCTGGGAGGACTCAGGCTGGGAGGACTCAGGCTGGTAGGAATCAGGCTGGGAGGACTCAGGCAGGCGGGGAGGACTCAGGCTGGGAGGTCGCAGGCTGGGAGGTGTCAGGCAGGCTGGGAGGACTCAGGCAGGCTGGGAGGTCTCAGGCAGGTTGGGAGGACTCAGGCTGGGTTTACTCGGGCATGCTGGGAGGACTCAGGCAGAATGGGAGGACTCAGGCAGGCTGGGAGGTCTCAGGCAGGCTGGGAGGACTCAGGCTGGGAGATTTCGGGCTGGGAGGACTCAGGCAGGCTGGGAGTACTCAGGCAGGCTGGGAGGACTCAGGCTGGGAGGTCTCAGGCTGGGAGGTCTCAGGCAGGGTGGACTCAGGCAGGCTGGGAGGACTCATGCTGGCTGGGAGGAGGCACCCAGGCTGGGTGGACTCAGTCAGGCTGAGAGTTTTTAGGCAGGCTGGGATTACTCAGGCTGCGAGGTCTCAGGCAGGCTGGGAGGAATCAGGCTGGGAGGTCTCAGGCTGGGAGGACTCAGACAGGCTGGGAGGATTCAGGCTGGGAGGGCTCAGGCAGGCTGGGAGAACTCCGGCAGGCTGGGAGGACTCGGGCTGGGTGGTCTCAGGAAGGCTGGGAGGACTCAGGATGGGAGGTCTCAGGCTGGGAGGACTCAATTAGGCTGGAAGGACTCAGGCAGGCTGGGAGGACTCAGGCTGGGAGCTCTAAGGCTGGGAGGACTCAGGCAGGCTGGGGGGACTCAGGCAGCCTGGCAGGACTCAGGCAGGCTGGGAGGACTCAGGCTGGGAGGTATCGGGCTGGGAGGACTCGGGCAGTGAGGCTTCACGCAGGCTGGCAGGACTCAGGCAGGCTGGTAGGACTCAGGCTGGGAGGACTCAGGCAGGCTGGGAGGACTCAGGCAGGCTGGGAGGACTCGGGCTGGGTGGTCTCAGGAAGGCTGGGAGGACTCAGGATGGGAGGTCTCAGGCTGGGAGGACTCAATTAGGCTGGAAGGACTCAGGCAGGCTGGGAGGACTCAGGCTGGGAGCTCTAAGGCTGGGAGGACTCAGGCAGGCTGGGGGGACTCAGGCAGCCTGGCAGGACTCAGGCAGGCTGGGAGGACTCAGGCTGGGAGGTATCGGGCTGGGAGGACTCGGGCAGTGAGGCTTCACGCAGGCTGGCAGGACTCAGGCAGGCTGGTAGGACTCAGGCTGGGAGGACTCAGGCAGGCTGGGAGGACTCAGGCAGGCTGGGAGGACTCAGCCTGGGAGAAGTCAGGCTGGGAGGTCTCAGGCAGGCTGGGAGGACTCAGCCAGGCTGGGAGGACTCAGGCAGGCTGGGAGGACTCAGGCAGGCTGGGAGTACTCAGGCAGGCTGGGAGGACTCAGGCTAGGAGGTATCAGGCTGGGAGGTCTCAGGCATGCTGGTAGGACTCAGGCTGGGAGGACTCAGGCAGGCTGGGAGGACTCAGGCTGGGAGGTATCGGGCTGGGAGGACTCAGGCAGGCTGGGAGTACTCAGGCAGGCTGGGAGGACTCAGGCTGGGAGGACTCAGGCTGGTAGGAATCAGGCTGGGAGGACTCAGGCAGGCGGGGAGGACTCAGGCTGGGAGGTCGCAGGCTGGGAGGTGTCAGGCAGGCTGGGAGGACTCAGGCAGGCTGGGAGGTCTCAGGCAGGTTGGGAGGACTCAGGCTGGGTTTACTCGGGCATGCTGGGAGGACTCAGGCAGAATGGGAGGACTCAGGCAGGCTGGGAGGTCTCAGGCAGGCTGGGAGGACTCAGGCTGGGAGATTTCGGGCTGGGAGGACTCAGGCAGGCTGGGAGTACTCAGGCAGGCTGGGAGGACTCAGGCTGGGAGGTCTCAGGCTGGGAGGTCTCAGGCAGGGTGGACTCAGGCAGGCTGGGAGGACTCATGCTGGCTGGGAGGAGGCACCCAGGCTGGGTGGACTCAGTCAGGCTGAGAGTTTTTAGGCAGGCTGGGATTACTCAGGCTGCGAGGTCTCAGGCAGGCTGGGAGGAATCAGGCTGGGAGGTCTCAGGCTGGGAGGACTCAGACAGGCTGGGAGGATTCAGGCTGGGAGGGCTCAGGCAGGCTGGGAGAACTCCGGCAGGCTGGGAGGACTCGGGCTGGGTGGTCTCAGGAAGGCTGGGAGGACTCAGGATGGGAGGTCTCAGGCTGGGAGGACTCAATTAGGCTGGAAGGACTCAGGCAGGCTGGGAGGACTCAGGCTGGGAGCTCTAAGGCTGGGAGGACTCAGGCAGGCTGGGGGGACTCAGGCAGCCTGGCAGGACTCAGGCAGGCTGGGAGGACTCAGGCTGGGAGGTATCGGGCTGGGAGGACTCGGGCAGTGAGGCTTCACGCAGGCTGGCAGGACTCAGGCAGGCTGGTAGGACTCAGGCTGGGAGGACTCAGGCAGGCTGGGAGGACTCAGGCAGGCTGGGAGGACTCAGCCTGGGAGAAGTCAGGCTGGGAGGTCTCAGGCAGGCTGGGAGGACTCAGCCAGGCTGGGAGGACTCAGGCAGGCTGGGAGGACTCAGGCTAGGAGGACTCAGGCTGGGAGGTCTCAGGCATGCTGGTAGGACTCAGGCTGGGAGGACTCAGGCAGGCTGGGAGGACTCAGGCTGGGAGGTATCGGGCTGGGAGGACTCAGGCAGGCTGGGAGTACTCAGGCAGGCTGGGAGGACTCAGGCTAGGAGGTCTCAGGCTGGGAGGTCTCAGGCATGCTGGTAGGACTCAGGCTGGGAGGACTCAGGCAGGCTGGGAGGACTCAGGCTGGGAGGTATCGGGCTGGGAGGACTCAGGCAGGCTGGGAGTACTCAGGCAGGCTGGGAGGACTCAGGCTGGGAGGACTCAGGCTGGTAGGAATCAGGCTGGGAGGACTCAGGCAGGCGGGAAGGACTCAGGCTGGGAGGTCGCAGGCTGGGAGGTGTCAGGCAGGCTGGGAGGACTCAGGCAGGCTGGGAGGTCTCAGGCAGGTTGGGAGGACTCAGGCTGGGTTTACTCAGGCATGCTGGGAGGACTCAGGCAGAATGGGAGGACTCAGGCAGGCTGGGAGGTCTCAGGCAGGCTGGGAGGACTCAGGCTGGGAGATTTCGGGCTGGGAGGACTCAGGCAGGCTGGGAGTACTCAGGCAGGCTGGGAGGACTCAGGCTGGGAGGTCTCAGGCTGGGAGGGCTCAGGCAGGCTGGGAGGACTCAGGCAGGCTGGTAGGAATCAGGCTGGGAGGACTCAGGCAGGCGGGGAGGACTCAGGCTGGGAGGTCGCAGGCTGGGAGGTGTCAGGCAGGCTGGGAGGACTCAGGCAGGCTGGGAGATCTCAGGCAGGTTGGGAGGACTCAGGCTGGGTTTACTCAGGCATGCTGGGAGGACTCAGGCAGGCTGGGAGGACTCAGCCTGGGAGAAGTCAGGCTGGGAGGTCTCAGGCAGGCTGGGAGGACTCAGCCAGGCTGGGAGGACTCAGGCAGGCTGGGAGGACTCAGGCTAGGAGGTCTCAGGCTGGGAGGTCTCAGGCATGCTGGTAGGACTCAGGCTGGGAGGTCTCAGGCAGGCTGGGAGGACTCAGGCTGGGAGGTATCGGGCTGGGAGGACTCAGGCAGGCTGGGAGTACTCAGGCAGGCTGGGAGGACTCAGGCTGGGAGGACTCAGGCTGGTAGGAATCAGGCTGGGAGGACTCAGGCAGGCGGGGAGGACTCAGGCTCGCAGGACTCAGGCTGGGAGCTATCAAGCAGGCTGGGAGGACACAAGCAGGCTGAGAGGTCTCGGGCAGGCTGGGAGGACTCCGGCAGGCTGGGAGAACTCCGGCAGGCTGGGAGGACTCAGGCAGGCTGGAAGGACTCAGGCTGGGTGGATTCAGGCTGGGAGGGCTCAGGCAGGCTTGGAGGTCTCAGGCAGGCTCGCAGGACTCAGGCTGGGAGCTATCAAGCAGGCTGGGAGGATACAAGCAGGCTGGGAGGTCTCAGGCAGGCTGGGAGGTCTCAGGCAGGCTGGAAGGACACAGGCTGGGAGGACTGGTTGGGAGGACTCCTGCAGGCTGGGAGGACTCCAGCAGGCTGCGGGGCCTCAGGGCGGCTGGGAGGAGTCAGGCAGGCTGCGAGGACTCCGGCTGGCTCGGAGGACTCAGGTTGGGAGGGCGCAGTCTCAGAGGACTCAGGCACGCTGGGAGGTCTCAGGCAGGCTGGGAGGACTCAGACTGGGAGGGCTCAGGCAGGCTGGGAGGACTCAGGCAGGCTGGGAGGACTCAGGCAGGCTGGGAGCAACCAGGCAGTCTGGGAGGAGTCAGGCCGGCTGGGAGGACTCAGGCTGGGAGGTCACCAGTAGGCTTGGAGGACTCAGGCTGGGAGGTCTCAGGCAGGCTGCCAGGACTCAGGCTGGGAGGACTCAGGCAGGCTGGCAGGACTCAGGCTAGGAGGTCTCAGGCAGGCTGGCAGGACTTTGGCAGGCTGGGAGGACTCAGGCTGGGAGATATCCGGCAGGCTGGGAGGACTCAGGCAGGCTGGGAGGACTCAGGCAGGTTGGGAGGACTCAGGCAGGCTGGGAGGACTCAGGCAGGTTGGAAGGACTCAGGCAGGTTGGGAGGACTCAGGCAGGCTGGGAGGACTCAGGCTCGGAGGTCTGAGGCTGGGAAAACTCAAACAGGCTGGGAGGACTCAGGCAGGCTGGAAGGACTCAGGCTGGGAGCTTTCAGGCTGGGAGGTCTCAGGCAGGCTGGGAGGACTCAGGCAGGGAGGTATCAGGCTGGGAGGACTCAATTAGGCTGGAAGGACTCAGGCAGGCTGGGAGGACTCAGGCTGGGAGCTCTAAGGCTGGGAGGACTCAGGCAGGCTGGGGGGACTCAGGCAGCCTGGCAGGACTCAGGCAGGCTGGGAGGACTCAGGCTGGGAGGTATCGGGCTGGGAGGACTCGGGCAGTGAGGCTTCACGCAGGCTGGCAGGACTCAGGCAGGCTGGTAGGACTCAGGCTGGGAGGACTCAGGCAGGCTGGGAGGACTCAGGCAGGCTGGGAGGACTCAGCCTGGGAGAAGTCAGGCTGGGAGGTCTCAGGCAGGCTGGGAGGACTCAGCCAGGCTGGGAGGACTCAGGCAGGCTGGGAGGACTCAGGCTAGGAGGACTCAGGCTGGGAGGTCTCAGGCATGCTGGTAGGACTCAGGCTGGGAGGACTCAGGCAGGCTGGGAGGACTCAGGCTGGGAGGTATCGGGCTGGGAGGACTCAGGCAGGCTGGGAGTACTCAGGCAGGCTGGGAGGACTCAGGCTAGGAGGTCTCAGGCTGGGAGGTCTCAGGCATGCTGGTAGGACTCAGGCTGGGAGGACTCAGGCAGGCTGGGAGGACTCAGGCTGGGAGGTATCGGGCTGGGAGGACTCAGGCAGGCTGGGAGTACTCAGGCAGGCTGGGAGGACTCAGGCTGGGAGGACTCAGGCTGGTAGGAATCAGGCTGGGAGGACTCAGGCAGGCGGGAAGGACTCAGGCTGGGAGGTCGCAGGCTGGGAGGTGTCAGGCAGGCTGGGAGGACTCAGGCAGGCTGGGAGGTCTCAGGCAGGTTGGGAGGACTCAGGCTGGGTTTACTCAGGCATGCTGGGAGGACTCAGGCAGAATGGGAGGACTCAGGCAGGCTGGGAGGTCTCAGGCAGGCTGGGAGGACTCAGGCTGGGAGATTTCGGGCTGGGAGGACTCAGGCAGGCTGGGAGTACTCAGGCAGGCTGGGAGGACTCAGGCTGGGAGGTCTCAGGCTGGGAGGGCTCAGGCAGGCTGGGAGGACTCAGGCAGGCTGGTAGGAATCAGGCTGGGAGGACTCAGGCAGGCGGGGAGGACTCAGGCTGGGAGGTCGCAGGCTGGGAGGTGTCAGGCAGGCTGGGAGGACTCAGGCAGGCTGGGAGATCTCAGGCAGGTTGGGAGGACTCAGGCTGGGTTTACTCAGGCATGCTGGGAGGACTCAGGCAGAATGGGAGGACTCAGGCAGGCTTAGAGCACTCAGGCTGGGAGGTCTCCGGCATGCTGCGAGGTCTCAGGCACGAAATGAGGATTTATGCTGGGAGGACACAGGATGGGAGGGCTCAGGCTGGGTGGACTAAGGCAGGCTGGGAGGGCTGAGGCTGGGACGTCACAGGCATGCTGGGAGGACTCAGGCTGGCTGGGAGTACTCAGGCGAGAAGAACTCAGGCTGGGAGGACTCAGGCTGGGAGGTCTCGGGCTGGGATGACCCAGGCAGGCTGGGAGGACTCAGGCTGGGAGGTGTCAGGCAGGCTGGGATGACTCAGGATGGGAGGACATAGGCAGGGAGGACTCAGGCAGGCTGGGAGGACTCAGGCTGGGAGTTTTCAGGCAGGCTGGGAGGACTCAGGCAGGGAGAACTCAGGCAGGCTGGGAGGACTTAGGCTGGGAGGAATCAGAAGGCTGGGAGGACTCCGGCAGGCTGGGAGGACTCAGGCTGGGAGCATCAGGCTGGGAGGGCTCAGGCAGGCTGGGAGGACTCAGGCAGGCTGGAAGGAATCAGGCTGGGTGGATTCAGGCTGGGAGGACTCAGGCAGGTTGGAAGGTCTCAGGCAGGCTCGCAGGACTCAGGCTGGGAGCTATCAAGCAGGCTGGGAGGACACAAGCAGGCTGAGAGGTCTCAGGCAGGCTGGGAGGTCTCAGGCAGGCTGGAAGGCCACAGGCTGGGAGGACTGGTTGGGAGGACTCCTGCAGTCTGGGAGGACTCCGGCTGGCTCGGAGGACTCTGGTTGGGAGGCCGCAGGCTAGGAGGTCTCAGGCAGGCTGGGAGGACTCAGGCAGGCTGGGAGCAACCAGGGAGTCTGGGAGGAGTCAGGCCGGCTGGGAGGACTCAGGCTGGGAGACCTCAGGCAGGCTGCCAGGACTCAGGCTGGGAGGACTCAGGCAGGCTGGCAGGACTCAGGCTCGGAGGACTCAGGCAGGCTGGCAGGACTTTGGCAGGCTGGGAGGACTCAGGCAGGGTGGGAGGAATCAGACAGGCTGGGAGGACTCAGGCAGGCTGGTAGGGGTCAGGCTGGGAGTGCTCTGCCTTGGAGTTCTCAGGCAGGCTGGGCGGACTCAGGCTGGGAAGTCTCAGGCAGGCTGGGAGGTCTCAGGCAAGTTGGCAGGACTCAGGCAAGCTGGGAGGACTCCGGCTGGGAGGGCTCAGGAAGGCTGGGAGGGCTCAGGCTGGCTGGACTCCTGCAGGCTGGTAGCACTCAGGCAGTCTGGGACGACTCAGGCAGTGTGGGAGGACTCAGGCTGGAAAGGTTTCAGGCTGGGAGGTCTCAGGCAGGCTGGGAGGACTCAGGCAGGGAGGTCTCAGGCTGGGAGGACTCAGGCAGGCTGGGAGGACTCAGCCAGGCTGGGAGGACTCAGGCAGGCTGGGAGGACTCAGGCAGGTTGGGAGGACTCAGGCAGGTTGGGAGGACTCAGGCAGGCTGGGAGGACTCAGGCAGGTTGAGAGGACTCAGGAAGGTTGGGAGGACTCAGGCA